>NC_133777.1:21250775-21423883 GCF_003597395.2 Chelonoidis abingdonii
ACTTTGAAAAATCCAGTTTCCTGATTGGTCCTCTGGTCAGGTGTTTGGTTCCCTTTGTTAACCCTTTACAGGTAAAAGAAACATTAACCCTTAGCTATCTATTTATGACACGCGCACAGTCAGGAGAGGGAAGGATTTAACTTGCTACATCACTCAGTTTCAAATGATTTCTTACTATTATGGTAGTTCCTCAGGGCACAATTTTTTTCTTTTTAATATCTTATATAATGCTGTGCCCAGTGTCAGTATTTATTGCAACCAGTACTAATCGACTACCACAGTAAGTAAAGGGCAAGAGGAGCATGCTGGGGGGAGGGGAAATCAAAAGAGACATTTCACAAGTATTGAGAAACCATTTTTGTTTCTATTACTCAGTTGTTGGGTCTCATCTGTAATTTTGCTTTCATATTGGCATTCATAGCAGTGGAGGAAGTTAGCTGAAATGATGCTTTACGTAGTTGTGGAACAGCTGGACGGGGTATACTGAAAGGGAATTTTACATTTATCAACTAAATGATATCAGGCAATACAACATAAGGACAAAAGAGAAGCAATGCTGTGGTAGATAAAGGAGAGAAAAGACAAGAATGGATCAAAGAAGTATCCATCATAGAACGGACAGAGACACCCAGAGGATTCAGGGGGTCTGGGGTCTTCAGTGGCGGGGAGCCCCGCTTCGGCGGTAATTTGCCTGCGGGGGCTCCTTCTGCTCCAGGACTCACCACCAAAGTACCCCAAAGACCCGCAGCAGGGGCCCCCTTCCGCCCAATTACTGCCGAAGACCCGGCACTTCGGTGGCAGGTCTCGCTTCAGCGGCAATTCAGCAGTGGGGGGATCCTTCCACCTCGGGATGGAAGGACCCCCCGGCCCCGAAGACTCGGAGCAGAGGAAGCTCCGGGGTCCTGGGCCCCACGAGAGTTTTCCAGGGCCCCCAGAGCGAGTGAAGGACCCTGCTCCAGGGGCTTTGAAAAACTCTCGTGGGGGACCCAAACTGCCCCACTTGCCCCTCCCCCCCCACGCGGCCCTGAAAACAGAAGTCATAACCCAGGAAGGACAGAAAAATGCTAACACACCAGCAACGTATAATTTCATCATATCATTCAAAGTACCTAATAAGGAATTGAAACTTGCCTCCGTATGCCACTTTTGGGGGGTTTACTCATCATCCACTGTCCTAGCCTCTAAGTTAGACCCTGCTAGAGACACTGCCAAGGTTTCTACGGTACTAACTAATAATCTTACATACAAGTTATGATCTTGTGAACACTTTCACAAGTAGGCAGTTCCAGTCACCTCAATGAGACTACCCTGATGCATAATGTTATTAATATATTTGCAGGAATGGGGACATCTCTACTTAAAAGCACAGAGAATGGAAAGAAGGATTCATATGCTGCTCTCAATACCAACCATATGTATTTGATCTGGTTGGAAAACCGAGCAATTCAGAAAGATTTTTCTAAAAAAATGTTTGTTTCAATTTTTTATTGAAATATGTCTTGGTGAGATTTTTCTGACCAGAACTAGTATGTACACTGTGCCCTGTTTGGTAGATCTCTTCTTAGGATGTAGCCTGTGACCAAAATTTAGAACTGCTCCTTCTCTTTATTTTAGTTACTAACTGGGCTGTGAAGACTGTGATGCTTTGGGATTCAACCCAGACCTGTATGGGGTTGTGTCCGACACCACCTGCTCTGCAACTCTGGGTGCCTTGAATGCTATGCTGCTGTCGCTCACAGCCCTGACACCAACAACCAGCATACAAGCATGCAGATCACACCCTGACTTCCACCACCCAGTTATTTTTTCAGGGTGACCCCAACATCCTCAACCCTGAAAGTCCCCAAAATCATCTGCCATGTACTATCCAGCCCTGTCCCTGAAAACTTACTGAAGTCATTACGTTCACTGGTTCCTTAAAGAAACAGTACTCAGCAACTTATTACCTTAACCGGTAATCAAAGCACTGAATTGATCATGGTAAAAGTAAAACAAATTTATTAAACAAAAGGTCATAGGTTCAAGATGGTTTCCCTACTTACAGCAACTTCTCCAGTGAGTGGCTGTTCCAGCAAGCTCCATGCTTACAGAATCAAAGTGCTGGTTTCTTTGTTCCCTCAAGAGATGGATGCCAAAATGGCTTTCTGTCCTTGCTTATATCTTCCAAAGTTCCATGGCCTTGCTTCAGAAGGCAGGAAGCCCACGTAGTCCCCCAGGCAGCTGATGACATGTTAATTTTTGCAGTTTCCTCCCCAGCATGAAAGACAAGAGGCTATCTCCCCCACTCACTAGTTTGATGGTTTTCTTTACCTTTTATGTAAATGTACTTTCACTGTCTCTGACAGCCAGGCTGGTCAGATAAGCAAATACACACTCTTTTATCTAAGGCGGGTTGTGCTTATGCATTGCCTGCCAAACACATTTTAAGAATATAATTATAATTCTCTGTACACCCCTCATACATACAACATGCAATAATATTAATGATTAGTGAGTTTTTTGTTTTCCAAGGATATACTACATGCCACCTTTTGAGTATATATCATGACAACAGTGTGTGAGGTGTAGGGAGTATGTTAGGCCTGGCAAAAGTTGTTGACACAGAGTAGTGAACCACCAGTGCACCTCTGTGACATCAGAAGAGACAATGCTATCCTCACAGAAAGTCTCTGAGCTATCCAGTTGGCACAGGGCAGGATGTCTCAAGACAGCCAGGTGATGTATTTTACTGCTCCTGTAAAAATAAACGGCATACCACACACATACCACAGCATGTAGTTCTGAGAACAGTAAAATTTCAGAAAGGTTGTAGGCCTGAGGAAGTATTCAAATCCCCTTCAAACCAGGGAGTGCCAAAAAAGTGTATTATCCAGAAAATCCTCAAAAAAGCTTTTGGGGGGTATCCCACCATGTTTCTACATGGATTGGGGAATGGAGGCTCCATTACATTATCTTCCCTACCATCAAACCCATGCAATACAATTCAGGATTATCCCATAATTTACACATTTCTACTTATTTAATTTCTCTGCTGTATACAATGGTTTTTGTCACTGTCACACCCCTGTTTGAGCTCCTCTTGCTGTTCATTCACCAGGCTGATGTCTTTGGATCCATGTGTTGGGTGCATGTGCTTTAAGCTCCCCCTGGTTCTCGGGAAGTTCCAGGCACTGTTTCCTCCTTTGGCCTCTAGGTTCACTCCCTGGGCATAAAACGTCTATCTAGTACCCCTTTTCATCAGAAGTGGGACGTTGTGGTCCAGCTGCCCTAGGTCCTAAAAACAGGGCTAAACCTCCCTTCCCTCCTCCTAGAGTCACCAGTTCCTTAAGCACATTCTCCCTAGAGCTCCCCTCTAGTGGGCACTCCCGTTTACAGTTTAACCCTTCAGGGATGCATTAGAGTTGAAACAAATAGACACTAACTTTGTATAGGGATTTCTTAACTAAACACTTTTCTTTAGATGGCACAAGATATATATAGATCTAGGAAAATAAGAATCACATGTATGCTATTCCCTGCCTCTTTCCTCATCATCTGCCCAGCTCCCCTGATCTTCAGCTGGTCCTCCCACGAAAAGGTTCCCTCAGAAAGCATGCCCCTTTGTGTGCATTTCTCTCTATAGCCTCTGAATTTTTAAAAGCTAGCATTAACACCTTGCTTTCTTTGTTCCCTCTTTGGGGATTTTCCATTCCTTTGAACCCTACTCCTCCTGCAGACAAGGTTGAGGAGAACTCGTCTTAGACAAATTACAGCTACCACATTGTTCTGCTATTTATGGCCACACCTGTTCAGTTATTGATAGTCTTTAACAATTGTCCCATTCAGAGGCAGACAATAAGGTGCCCCTCTCTGTCTCTATAGCACAAGTTGCATCTCTGGAAAGAAATTAACTCCTTGAGACCAAGAAGGTAGAGAGAGTGTAAACTGAGTCACACTATTTTTATAAAATACAGAAATTTTTCATGTTCTCCACAGTGACTATCAGATATTTAACAATAAAACAACACTTTGTTTTGTAACAGTTCATAAATGGCAGTTGACAGAGCCTCGAGCACCAGCTTTTGCCTTCTTCTCATTTGTTTCACACATGCAAAGTCAGGAGGGATATTAACTAATTCTGAATACAATAAAGAATGTAGAAGCTTTGTTCTGAAATTCAAAATGTGTTGATGTTGAAAGCTATTAGGAGGCCTAGCCACCACTGTGTGGCCATTCTTCAGCAGAGTGTTAGTGTCTTTAATTAAAAACTTGTAAGACGGTAGCATGAAATCAATATGGTTTGCACCAGGTCCCAAACTCCATGGGAGCTGCTCTATTCTTGGAGGACTATTGTTGCGATTTGTTTTCAATGCCTCTGGCCTTGCCCTAGTTTTAAGGCAGCAGCTAGCAACAGTGAACAATTACTATCCATTCCCTTTTACTTACTTGGAAAATGAGCTTTTGTCAGCACTGTGCATCTCTGTTTGTTCAGTTACTTTCTTGCATTCCACTGAGGATGTGTGGATACTTATTCTTCCATGGCAACCAGACAAGGCAGGGGAGCATTTTAATTCTATTTGCATAATATGGGGCATCACAAAAAAATCAGAATCTTTAAGAAAACATCTTGCTATTTAAAATACTATAGCAAGCCCCTTCAGGAAAATAAGCATGCAATATAGCCTTGATTGGCCAGACCTCACTTATACAAATCCTGTTATCTGAATCCAACTCATGTCCCACTTCGGGTTCAAGATAAGTTAGGTTTGGATAATTGTGTCAGTTCCTGATCCTGCCTAACACTCTGGGAGTACTTCCTGCTGCTGTCCCTGCCAACAGACATAATGATAGCATTTCGGTATACCTAGCCTACCTGTTTGCCTGTCTAATACACCCAGTAAAGCATTAGAACATAAAGTTTAAAATGTTATGCACAAAGCCCCTGTTACTGTACCAAACTTTGGGAAAGCTGAATAGCTGTTTATAATCAGGGGAGTCTTCCACAAATATTCCCAAGAGCTCTGCTTATTCCAAAAATCTGATCATATTTGGAGTCCCGACCCTTTAACATTTCTCAGTACCTTAAAAGGATTTCCTGTTCAGTTAAGTTCAGTTAACACTGAGTTTATGTAAAACAGACACTCCTTTTCTGAATGACAAGAGGAATTTTTAAACAGTCAGGACTGCCTGTTGGTGTACATATATATATACTGTTTCTTAGGACAGGCACATTTCATGAAGTTCAGAGCTTTGTCTTTCCACACCCTTTTTCCTTTTAATTTAAATTCATTTTTTTTATATGTGATTCAACTCTGTCAACAACAAAATTTAAAATGTCTTTCTAGTGAAAGGGAAGCTTGTGGCATCATTAGGAATATAAAAAAAACCATCAGTACCATCAGAAGCCTCCTTAGCACAAGCAAATAGCTTGTACAAGGGGTGTGTAGAGCACATATATACATATACATTCACACAAATTGCATATACAGGGCAAGATCCCTAGCTAGCGTAAATCAGCTCCACTGAACAGCAGTTACACCAGCTGAGGATCTGACTTACTGTGCTTAATTTCAATTACATTTCTTCTCAGACTCCCTTTTGTCCCATTTCAATATATTTATTATTCACTCTGCTTGATCTCTGCTCCATTTTCTACTTTACTCTTTGAGTAAGTTTTTACCCCCTCTCTGATCCTTTCCCACCATATCTCCTAGGAAGAATATGAAACCAGTAACATTAAAATTCAAGTAGGTTTTAAATTTGGCAAAATGAATTAGGCCATCCCTATTAATTACATTAAATGTATGTTCCCTTTGTTGTCCAGGAATTAGAGTTGCACCTTTACAAGAATGGAAAGTTACTGTGTTAAATGAAGTCAGAACCAGCTAAATGAGTAGAGTGACAATATCCATGGGGTACCAAATTCTATTACTCTCTCAACTACAGCTAGCAGATGAGGAATCTGCTTTGAGGACTAGGCACTTGGGTATCTAAGGATTTGATCCTATGTACTTTGAAAGAAGCTGTTTTCTTCAGTCAGCCTGAAACTTTTGCATGCTGGGATCTTTTGTGCCTGCTGGATGCTATGTGGTTCACATTTCATTGCTCCATGTTGAATATAGTCATTAAGAGTCACTATTATATGCTTTTAAAAAAATAACAAAAATTGTTACTGGACTTATAGCTGTGTTTTACAATCTGGTTTTAACTCAAAGGTTGTGGATGACATTGGTATGTATAAAATGTCTCTTTCCTGCATTGTTTCAGCCCACATGAATGCGTGATTTAAAAACGAATAGTCATGATAGGAAGAGATGCCATCCTATAGCAAAAGAGGAGGGATTCTTTCAATGGAGAATCCTCAGGTATAGTTGAGGTGTATCTCATTTTCAGGTATAGTTGCAGCGGCTAAAAGGGAATACTTCTCCATAGAACCTATGGTATTCATGGCCGCGGGAGGTTATAGAATTAACTACTGTGAGGAAAATTCTGCAGGCAGTGTACTGTTAAAGCAAAAAGGTCCTTTTAAAGAACGCTGAATGACATTAACAATAATAATGACATTTCTAATTATTTATGCTAAAATCAGGGCAATCTAATCTCAAATTTTATGGCATAAGGGAGAAGCGAAGAATTGCCCCACGACCACCACACTGCACATCTTTACCCATTAGTTTTCCTCTAGCTTTCTTCTGAAGCAACCCTGGCTACTGTCACAGCAGGATGCTAATCTTGATGGACAGTAATTCTGATTCAGTATGGAAAATCCTGTCTGTCCTATGTATTTAATGAGACATTCAGTGAGGGATCCAAAGGGGTCACCCACTTCAACAAATCTATCTTCAAATTTTAACGCATTATCACAAGTACATAGTTAATGCCATTGCACGAGGGAAGTCACAGATCCAGCAGTGATAAATAAACTACCATAACAAGTCAAGACACATACGCACCTCAGTCAAAAGTCCCATGGCTCAGCGTGAAAGATGCAACCAAATTTGAAACACTCACACAGGCACTGACTAAACAGTCAATGGTTCTTTATGCAGCCTTAATTTAATCACTTTACCTAACAATTTTAAAAAACTAGCCTTTGCCCTTTTGATACTGTATGAAATAAAGTAACAGAGAAAATCAATGGTGATTCAATCAAAGTGTCTGCATTGACCCAGATACCTCATAATACTTCAACTAGTTTCTCTAGCTACTGCCCTTAGGCCAGAGTGTCTTTTTACCATGTGGAGGGGAGCTTGAGGTACAAGAAGCTGCAGGCTCAGTATAGAGAAAGCAGGACTCCTGTCCCTAAAAGACCCTGCAATTATTGAAAGAACAGATAGACCAACTAGGTGACCCTTGTAAACATAAAAGATGTGTGGAGTGGTTAACAGCGCATCCCTAGGGAGCTGAGAGAGGACCTGTTGACCCTCTTCTGCCAGGCAGCAGCATTGCAAAGGGAGGGTTGCAAGATGAATCCTGCGAAAGACAAAGTTGCTGGGCAATAGTAAAGCCTCTTGGTAGGAAGTGGGTAACTGATGAGTATTTTGAAGATGGTGAAATCTCGACAGTTGACCCAAGATTTCAGATATTCTTGCCAAACAAAGGATGGGGCTTTGAGTTCCCAGCAAAATATAAAGCTAGGCAACTTGTGCGTGGTTTCTGACTCACACAGTCCTAGTGACAACCTCACAAAGGCTTCACTGAATTATTGCCCTTCGTGGAATTACCTTCTGGTGAAATGCTTCTGGAGATAATGTCCTAGTCCAGCAAAGAGCATGAATATATCAGATATGGATAATTGGGGCTATGCTGTTGAGTTTGTCAGAGGTAAAACACTGGGCTAATTCAGTCCATTAAATTCACTGGAGTTCTACAAGAAATGAAAATGGTCCAACACTCAGCTTCTCTCTAGCAATCACTTAGGCAGGTGATTCTGTCTAAATGGATGTGTAAAGTGAAATTATATATAATTCACTTTCTTCAGTGTGATTCTCAAACTCACTCATGCATGAAAACACATTTTAAACACAAAACGCACATGAAAAGTTTTTTTTAAGTGATTTGCCTACCATTGCACAGGAATTCTGTGGTAGAAGGAAAGATAGAATCCAGTTCTCCAGAGTGGCATTAATTTGCCTTAACAGATGTCCTCTTTCTTCCAGCAATCCCCTGTCTTATTCAGAAAAACACCTTCCATTTTCTGCAACAAAGGAATCAGGGATCTTACACACAACAGCCTCATCCAGTAAATAACCCTGTTTCAACCCCAGAGCAGAATGGAAAAAAACAGCAAATGATCATGTAATTAAAGACTGTATCATAATGCAAACACAGAGAGGAGCTGAATTAAAGTTGCACCAGAAACATTAATTCTTGAATTTTCCTTATTGTTGAATGCTTGACTTTGCAATATTAATGTTCTTTTAACGTAATTTCTTGTGTAATTTCCAAACTGATCATGCAGCATCATATTGACATCCAAATGGTTTGTCATTGGGGGTGGAACATTTAGGTTCATTGCACAGACCTCTGCCACTTGAGTTACTGGAGTAACTCATACCAGTTTAGGTTTTTAACCTCTACGTGGACATGTGCTAGAGGGAAATGAGACACTTTGCCAGTAGATTTCACATATATTTGGTGACAGGAGAGGAATGGTGAGACTCAGTAATCTTGAGTTCCCTTCCCGGGCCTAGTGGGAAGTGTTACCTAGTGGGCAAAGACTCTTCTGCTTTCCCACCCCCCAAGCCTGACCCCATCGTCCCTGACTCCATCCAGTCTCTAACCCCCACCCCACTCCACTGCATCCTTACCCCAGTCCCATTCTCTTCTCCTACTCAGTTCCAGTCTCCACTCGTCAGGCTTCTGATTCTACTCCAGGCTCCTTGCCCAGTAAGTCCGAGTTTCACGGCTTGAAATTCCCCATCCCAGTCTACCCTACTCTCTCATACTTCCAGTCTCCTTGCTTAGTTATTCCCGGTCCTCTCCATCCACCCCCAGCTTCTTGTCCTCGTCTGTTTGCCCAGCCAATCCTAGTTCCCTCCTCCACGCCCCAATCTACCTTTCTCCCTACCACACAGCCTCCAGTCATCCCACCCTCACTCACTGGCTCCCAGTCCCAGTCTCCCACCCTTGGCTTCTCTTCCAGTCTCATCTTCCTACCCAGGCTTATTGTCCTGGTACTTTTTCCCACTCAGTCCCTGCTCCTTGTCAGATCTGTCTCCCTTTCCTCTGCCTTCTTCCCTCTCCCCCCCCCCACACTGGTTATCAGTTCCATTCTCTTTACTCTGACAGTTCCAGTTCCCCCCACTCCTTATAGCTTTTCATCCAATCATGATCCCTCCTCCCACCCACTGGCTCTTTCTCTCCTACGCAGACACACTTCTTCCCCTGGCTGCCAGACCTAGTCTCCTTGCCCAGACAGTCCCTATGTCTGCCTCCCAGTCCCAGTCTCCATTCCTCTGCCAGCCTCAAGGCCCAGTCTCCACTGCCAGGCTCCTTAACCTAATCTGCCCCTCCCACCCCAAATGGCTAGGTCTGACTCTTTTCACCCCTGCATTTGAAGCAGATGGCTTCCTCCTCCACACTGCTATAGCAACAGCAGGGGTATCACTGATGGCACAAAAGAGACAGACTCCTAGCTCTCAGTCCTAGTGTCTAGCACCAACCTGGCCCACTGCATCCATCATAGGGAAAGTCTGTCTTCTCCCATGTAGTCCTGGGCTTGAGGGAGTAGGCTCAGTTGCTTTGTGTGGGTGGTACATGTTCAGTCCAGTCACACATACTCATAGACTTTAAGGTCAGAAGGGACCATTATGATCATCTAGTCTGACCTCCTGCACAATGCAGGCCACAGAATCTCTTCCATTCACTTCTATAACAAACCTCTAACCTATGTCTGAGTTATTGAAGTCCTCAAATTGTGGTTTGAAGACCTCAAGCTGCAGAGAATCCTCCAGCAAGTGACCGTGCCCATGCTGCAGAGGAAGGCAAAAACTTCCAGGGCTCTGCCAATCTGCCCTGGAGGAAATTCTTTTCTGACCCAAATATGGCGACCAGCTAAACCTGAGCATGTGGCAGACTCACCAGCCAGCACCCAGGAAAGAATTCTCTGTAGTAACTCAGATCCCTCCCATCTAACATCCCATCACAGACACTGGGCATACTTACCTGCAGATATCAAAGATCAATTTCGAATTAATGCCAAATTAGGCTATCCCATCATACTATCCCTCCATAACACATGTAGGAGCTGTGAAAGGATGAAGCATCCTCAGTCATTCTGTAGAGATGCTGCATGTGCAGTATGGTCGGACTAAAACTGTGAGGGATGACACATGCTTAGTGAGGATGGAATCTAAGATTTAGCTGTTATACTCTAGCAAGTGTACCGCATGTGTGAACTGCAATTTTTCAAAGACTGAAAGTTGGCCAAATTGTGGGGATATTCATGGGGATGGCAAGACATCCCTAACCACAAGGCCATCCCACTGCCAATTTCAAGTTTGTGCTCCAAAGCATGGGGAACTACAGCTTTCCAAAGAAAAGGTTACCAGAATGTTTAAATATTGGAAAAAAAAAAAAAGAAAAAAAAAGATGTTTCCTAGTCTCTTGGAAATGGCTGGATTATTATGGCTGATATTTTCCAAACATAATTAAGCCTGAGGCAGACACACACGATGGAAAAGTTTAGCCTGAAAGGTTAAAGATGGCACCCACGATGGCAAAGTTCTAAGCAACTGAAAACAGGGTATTCTAATGGGAAATGCTGGGCAACCTCAATATAGGGCAGAGCTACCCAGCTCTATCTGTAATATATATAGATGAACAAAAGCCAGGTAATGTAAAACCCATGGAAAGGAAAGACCCATACAAGTAAAAGGGAACAGATTTTTTACAGGGAACAACTAACACAACACAACTTTTTTAAACAAATTAATGGTAAACAGATACTCTCCTTTATGTTTGGAATGGAAAATCACATTTATTAAATTAGTTTGTAAAGCCCAACATCTCATAAATAAGACATAAAACTAGAATCTCATATGAAAGTAATGCAGCAGAAGTTAGACTAACAGGAATAAACATAGCAAACAGAAGACTGCAGGAGAAAAAAGTAGCAAAAAACGTAGCAATATTGCAATGAGATGAGCCAAGGGAAGAGCTCTAACAGTCAACAATGAATCTCTAAAATAAGACATGACTAGAGTGTTTGCAAAGGATTTTTCTGAGCCATTGCAATTCTTTTATAGAGCTTCACTGTTTTTCCCAATCCTCCTCCTGCAATTCTCTAGTTTCATTGCTTCTTTGTTAGCTCTGATCACTCAGTCTGCTCTCAGCTTCCCTGAGCACTTTTCAGATACTCCCTGCCACTCCAATCCTCTTTCTGAGCTCTCTGGTTCTCCAATTCTCCAATTCTCTCTGAGCTACTTTTTCAGCTAACCCATTTCTCTTTTGTTTTTCTCATCCGCTCCAATCTCCTCTCAGGGTATATCAACACTGCAAAAAACAAAAACAACCCACAGCAGTGAGTCACTGAGCCTAGGTTAACTGACTTGGCACCCAGGGCTCATGCTCTGGGGATAAAAATAGCAGTGTACATGTTCCTGCCTCAGGTCTCAACATTCCTACATGGGCTAGAGCTCGAGATCTGAAACCCAGCAACGGAGTGCCTAAGTTGGTTGACCCAGGCTCTGAGACTCAGTGCTGCTGCTGTTTTTTTGCAGTATGGACATAACCTTAGTTCCCCTCTCCTATTGTCAGCTATTCTCTCTCAGCTCCCCTGGCTGCTTAAAATCCTTCTTCAAACCCTAGAAGCCTCTCAGAGCCTCCCTCTTAGTTCCCATTACCCTTTTTTATTCACAGCTTTCTTCTCTATAACATCTGCTTCTTCTTGCAAGACTTCACTGAATTACAGCATTCCCTTTTGGATTCTGCATAAGCCATATTATTAGATAATTATTTCTCCTTTCTATTTCCACCCTCCTGTGTTTTCCCACTTCCCCTTATACTACTCACACTGCTTAGTGGTTTCCTCTTCTAACCATCTGCTATATTCAAGTGTATGGTTGCAAACAGATGTGACCAGAAAACAGAATAGGCAAGAGGATAAACTACTCAGGAAGCTGAAAGGGAGAGTGGCAAGGAAGGACCTAAGGCAGAGGAGGACAGAAAACACCATTGGGGTTTAAAGAAGGTAACATATAATTTATTTTTCTCTTTTTCCTGAGAAAGTCAGAAGGAAGTATAAATTCTAGTTCTAAAAACATCTAGGTTCTCCTGCAGCTGCATTAGGACTACTGAATACCTCTTATCTATCCTGATAGCTAAAGACCCTGTCCTATCAGTGCAGGTCCAAAAGGCAATTCAGAGTCTTGCACAATAAATCCTTATACATTTCAATTAGTAAAATCTATTAAGCAATGTACTCCCAAGCAAAGGAAGGATTGGGGAACCTGATTCATTAACCGAACAGTGAATTACACACACTGCCTGTATTTTGGGGATTAGAACTGAAGGCCTGTGCAAAAGCAGATCGATATGTGGACTAAAGTGAAGGAAGAACATATGTTATTGTGAACAGAAATCAGACAGGGACTTGAGAACTGGCCCCCAACACACACGCCAGTCAGTGTGCTCTCATCATTCACATGTTATAATTTTTGTAATGAAAAAGCAGAAATGCTGTGTTCAGGTGAAATTCATCTCTGTGCAGCATAAGATATAGGCATCATTAAAGCCCCACCCAGAAATGTTCTGGCTGAATTTAAATTGCACAAATTTTTTGAATCTGAATACACAACTTTCCTATGGTTTGGATTTGATTCCACTTGTCTTGGCACTCTCCACAAGGATGAATTTTACCAATACTAGTTCTCCCTGCAGGACAAATTCTTAAATTTTTGCTCAGTTTTTCCTCAGTCTTTATTCAGGCAAAATTTGCAATGGCCTGCTTGAGTAAGGCCTGAGTAAAAACTGAGCAGTGTGAGGGCTTTGGCACTGCATAAATAAAATGGAACAAAAAGAGAGGAACAATAACACAAAACAATTAGCTTTAATGGTATCATCATGATGCATACAAGCCATAACTGAGTAACCATGTGATCTTATTACCATATCCACAGTCCTTCCTCAACCATGCTCTCTATTATTTTTCACTCTCACTGTTTACATCAATTCTAAAGTTAGATCGTAACCTACTTAGGCTGGGAACATGCCTTTTAGTTTGTTCTGCAAAGCACCTAACACACTTTTGAGCATTGTCAATAAAATAAAATAAAATAAAATAAAATAGCAGCAACCCTCTGCCCAGGATTTCCAAAGGTGACTCATGATTTTGGTGCCTGAAGGGCCCATTTTTCAGAGGATGGGCACTCAAAATGTCTCAAGTTGGGCACCAAAAAAATCAAGGCACTGAAAATCACTAGACATGCTGATGTCTCATCTTCTTATCCCTCCTCAATCCCAGATTAGAACTATATAATATTTTCCTTCTGATACTGAAAAAGCTGGCATTAATGAAGTTACCAGTTCATCTAAAAATGTTTCTCTTAAAATGCAATAAGAAGTCCCAAAGTGTGTATTTTTATTTTAATGATAGTATAATACGATATCACAGAGCTTGCTTTTCATCCTTTATAAATGCAAGGTTTTAAAAAAAACTCAGTCTGTCATCAGATGCCCAAAAAGGAGCACCTTTCGCACAGTGCATCCTGGAGAACGTTTGAGAGAAAATAAATTAAATGTGTGTATTCAACTGGACTAGGAAAAGCAGAATAAAGCCAAATTGAAAAAATATGTCTCACATTTGTTTGAAATGTTCAAAGATTGTTCAGGAGTGGATGTATTATGTGGTGCTAGCAGGGTCTAAGACCTTTGCTCTCTACAATTAGAGTATGTCATGTTTGGGTATTTAACTGTGTGGTACCTGAAGATTGTGAAGAATAAACATACTCATGAAAGCCAATGCCAGACAGCTAAAAGGGTCTAATTCTTGAAGCGCTTTGACCAAATTCTGACATAAATTTGGAGTTTCACAAACAACCAATAAAGTGACTTAAGCACAGGAGTGAAATGCATATGGATTTTAGTGCCCATCAGTAGCACTTCGGAGGAAGCTGTACATTCTGAAAAGTGCTTTCCAGGAATCAAATACAACAATGTAATCTACAAAGCATGAATTAAGGTACACTCCAGGCAGCAACATGTAAACAGTGATGTTTCACTCTAACTGCATTTCTAAGAGAATGGACGGCTGATTTGATAACTATGGAGAAGAAACAGAGCAGTTGATAATTGTTTGGTGAAGGCTGACTTTGCTAACAGAAGAAAGATGAATAATTCTGGTATTGACCTTCTGAGGCAGAGAGCTATTCATTTTATCTGGCACTAGCTAAAAGCATTTCAGTTTCAAACTGATGAACTTTCAACCTTAAATCTCATTGATACATGTCAACCAAACCAAGACAGATGAAATAAATAACGACCAAAAATGCTATGTATCAACCATATAACAAGCTAAAAGGACACAATTTATGGCTTTTCACTGATTTTTTTGCCATTCGTCATTATTAAGGATCCCATAGCATTGTTCATGATGGTAGCAGTGTCAGTTGTTGTGTCCTGCTCAAATTGTAACTCAAGTAATTATAAAAACAAGGAGTACTTGTGGCACCTTAGAGACTAACCAATTTATTTGAAAGTAAGCTTGTTTGTTAGTCTCTAAAGTGCCACAAGTACTCCTCCTTCTTTTTGCTGACACACACTAACAAGGCTACCACTCTGAAGCCTAACAAGTAATTATATTCTGCTTACCTAAGATTGCCTCAATGGTTGCCATTGAGTCGAGTACTTTTTACTTCTTATCATCAACTCTTATGTAGTGTTATTATAAGCAGTTGTTAGATATCACTGCAAAGGGGTGTGAAGCAATTCTTACTATATAAATAGAGTGTGAGTCTGTTTATAAAATACTTCGGAATCCTTAGGTTTGAAAGCCAATCTATAACCGTATCAGAGGGGTAGCTGTGTTAGTCTGGATCTGTAAAAGCAGCAGAGAATCCTGTGGCCCCTTATAGACTAACAGACGTTTTGGAGCATGAGCTTTCGTGGGTGAATACCCACATGCATCTGACAAAGCGGGTATTCACCCACGAAAGCTCACGCTCCAAAACGTCTGTTAGTCTATAAGGTGCCACAGGATTCTCTGCTGCTTCTATAAACGTAAGTCACAATAATCATTCTTTTGTTTAGTTGTAGCAGAGTTAACTTTCTCTTTCTTTTCTCTACACTAAATGTAATCCCTTTATTGCTTTGCTCCTACTTCTATTTCTATTCCTAGTCCACCACCAAGTATAGATTTGTGCTAAATGTTACATTTTTCAAACTTTTAGCATAAACTGTTCAAACTCTTAGTCCCAAACCAGTTATTTTTCATATCTATTTCTCTTATCCCCTAAAGACCATATTCAGTAAAGTCCTTGATGGCAGCAGGAATCGTGTGCATGGATTGAATACACAGACCCTTACTATTTACAATAACATAATTTTGTATTTCATGCCTATCAGGGACTGAAGGTAATCAGTTTTGATTTATGGCTATTGTTGAGATTGATGGTACCACTATTGCTATATTTGCTTGGCATATTTGTTAGCATAGTATAGTTATTCTTTATGGGCCCAATCTTGAGGTCCTTACTGAGTTCTTACTTAGAATAACTGAGTTATTTTAATAAGAATATGGCATTGATAAAAAGATTTGGGCCTGCATTATGCCAAAATTCTGCTAATATTAAGGGCTTGTCTACACAGAGAATTAGTACGTGACAAGTTAGGTTATAAATCTACAGCACACTATTCTGCTGTGCACGAAGTTGCTGTGTAGTCCCCAATTCCACCTATTAATCCCAATTCAGAACAAAACAAATTTCAAATTGTTGGAATTTCCCATAGAGCAGAAACTCTGGTTTCCAACCAGCCACAAGAGACACCCCGAGACAAAAATAAAAGTCAAGACAAACATAAATAGATGATTATTGCACATAGCTGTTTAGAATATTCAAATAAGGTAACATTTATTTCATGTGGCTAGGAAGAGAAATTATAATGAATTGATAAAATATTGTACATGTAGTTTAAAAACAGAGACTAAAATGATTTCAGAGATATAAAAGAAGCTACAGAAAGAAGACTGAATGTGTCAGATGCTATATAAAAAATAACTGTGTCAAATAAAGCTTTAAAAAGACATGCTGGAGAAAGACTGTCAACTTTTGACATACATATCAAATTACACTTAAGTCTTTTATGTTTCTAAATGTACTCCTTGGGGGGTCTATTTTTAAAAGTTCATCAATGATGTCATAAAAATATGATATAAAATAACCTATATCAATGTTTTAAAAACTGCAATGACAAGCATCCTCAGAATACCTGTAGTATTCATTGTTTTCATAAACTTTAACTATTATATCATAAAATGACAAAGCCCATCATATTATACATGATGTGATATGATATTACATGTGATTACATACTACTGTCATAAAGTAATGTAAAAATAATAATGCAAAATGAAAAACTTCTAAACAAAAATTTCCTTTTGAAACAAAACTGATTTTTTTCTGAAGCAATTTTCAAAACAGATTTTTTTTAAATTTCCATTTCACAGGAAATTTCAAAAATATTTGTATTCAATTCAGAATAAAATCTAATTCTGAAATGTTGAAATTTCCTGCAAAACAGGAACTCCAAGTTTCAACCAGGTCTACTGAGAACAGATGCCCTTTGACAGAAGAGGATGTTAAAGAGTTTAAAAGCAAACTGTTCTAAGCATTTTCCTCTTCCTACCAGCAACACCCCAGTCTTTACCCTATAGTCTTTCATGCATATACTGATTTTGCATGGGTATTGAAAAAGCTGCTTTTGGTGCTGTTTATGTTTAAGATAAATGATGTGTAGAGTGTGTGTACTGTCAGCACTTTGTTCCCTGTTGTTTCATCAGTTCTCCCAACACTTTCATATAGATCGGGGTAGGCAACCTATGGCATGCAAGCTCATTTTCAGTGGCACTCACACCGCCCGGGTCTTGGCCACCAGTCTGAGGGGCTCTGCATTTTAACTTAATTTTAAATGAAGCTTCCTAAACATTTTAAAAATCTTATTTACTTTACATACAACAATAATTTAGTTATATATTACAGACTTGTAGAAAGAGACCGTCTAAAAATGTTAAAATGTATTACTGGCACGCAAAACCTTAAATTAGAGTGAATAAATGAAGACTCAGCACACCACTTCTGAATAGGGTGACCAGAGAGCAACTGTGAAAAATTGGTACAGTGGGTGGGGGTAATAGGAGGCATAGGAGCCTACATAAGAAAAACATCCAAAAATTGGGACTGTCTCTATAAAATCGGGACATCTGGTCACTCTACTTCTGAAAGGTTGCCAACCTCTGATATAGATGTTGAATAAGATGCCTACTAATCTTGAACTGTGAACTTGTAACTATACCATCACATAAACTAAGTAGGGTTAAACCTAGTCTGAACTTGAATGGAAGACATCCCAGGAAAACATAGGACCCTGAAGAGTTGGTGAATCTGTATATGACTCTTTCCTTTCATTCTGTACTGATCCACTGTGAGGTAATATTAGGGGCACTGTACTATTGCAGTGGGCGAGGGAATAGCTCACAGAATGTTAGAGAGACAGCCCTGTGCTCAATTTGGGGCTGGCACTACCAAACTCTAAAGCAGTGGTCTCCAAACTTTTTACGCATAAGATCACTTTTTGAATTTAAGTGCAACTCAAGATCTACCTCACTCCTTTCCTGAGGCCCCGCCCCTTCCCCAAAGCCCTACCCCACCCATTCCCTTCATCTCCCCTCTCTCTGTCGCTCACTCTCCCCCACCCTTACTCACTTTCACTGGGCTGGGGCAGGAGGTTGGAGATTGCGAGGGGGCTACCTGCCTGCCCCAGACCATGCTGCTCCAGAAGGGGCCATCATGCTCCTGAAGCCCAAGGGGGCACTTGGCTCCACGTGCTGCCACTCTATAGGCACTGCCCCTGCAGCTTCCATTGGCCGCAGTTCCCCATTCTCGGCCAATGGAAGGTGTGGAAGCAGTGTTTGCAGGCAGGAACAGCATGCTGAGACCCCTGACACACACACCCCAGGCTGCAGGGGCATGCTGGCCTCTTCTGGGAGCAGTGTGGGGCCAGGACAGGCAGGGAACCTGCCTTAGCAGCAGCCCCACTGTGCCGCTGGACTTTTAGTGGACAGAGATCGCAATTGACTGGGAGAATCTCCAGGATCGACCAGTCGATCACAATCTACAGGTTGGTGACCACTGCCCTAAAGGAAGTCCTGCCCATTCCTCCTTAGAGAGACAAAGGGATGAATGTACAGAAATCCAAAACAATGATAGGAATGATTATAATCTCAGCAAGGTCAGATCTAGTACCAAGCTTTCCCATAACAATTCTTCAACTTGTAAAGACAAGTTGAAGATAGAACATTTAAGAGCATTTAAGACAATTGATGTACTTTATAATGACAAAGAAAGTTTCAAACAAAAATGGCACTGCTGAACACTTTTAATTCATACATATGAGGCCTGTAATTTTTTCCAGCTGGTTAACAACTCAAAATGAACACCTACAGTAGGATTAATTCTATTAGTACATTGCAGATAATGTCTTTCATTAGAAATCATACATCATCTGTCTTATACTGTCTAGCTAGAATACATAATTTCTGTATGCATGCATGACAAATGAAGGCTCCAAGTTCAGTAACAGTGCTAAAGTTTTAACGAGCTACCTTGTTGTCCCTGTACAATAGATGTGCATTTGGAATTTGACCAAATATTATTGAATTAGTGGAGAAATCTGATTCCTAAGCAGGACATGATAAATAATGCTGCCTTGTGCAGGTTTTGGTAAACCTATAAACTGTGTATTTTTGTCCTCTACCTCTCTCATTATAAATTTAGACTTTCCTCAGCTGAAGAAATTCAGAGGAATCTGCAGCTGAATTCATGATTACTATCGGACTTCCAGGAAATGCAAGTTAGTAGGCTCCATTGGAAAACTGGATTTTCAGGTACCGATCAAATTTAATATCCAAGTGAGGTGAAGACTATAACTGTCTACAACACTCTTCAGATGAAATACAAGGGAAGGAGAGACACTAATCGATGTTTTAATATAAACAACGGGATTTGTTTTTAGTCTTATGTTTCCTTGTATTCCCTCTTGTGTCTGTTTCTTGACTCCATCTCTTGTGTCTTGGCCTTTACTTAGATTGTAAGCTCCTTTGAGGAAAGAGATGTATTTCTGTTATGTGTTTGTACAGTACATAGCACAACTGGGTCCTGATCTATGACTGAGGGCTACCACAATAATAATAATAATAATTTTATCCTTAACTTTAAGCATGTCAATGGGACTTCAGCACATCTTAAGTTCTTTCCTGAATTGTGGTCTAGGTACACTCAGTGGTTAACTTTTCTCTTTGCATGATATTTATCAGGGCCACCCAGAGGATTCAGGGGGCCTGAGGCAAAGCAGGGGAGCCGCGGTGCTTGTACCCACCTGGCGGTGGTCCGGGTCTTTGGCGACGTTTTGGCAGCGAGGGGCCCTTCAGTCACTCTGCATCTTTGGCAGCACAGAAGGGCCCCCCACCGCCAAAATGCTGGCTGAAAACCTGCACCACCACCGGGCCAGGGTTCGCAGGGCCCCTGCAGGGTCTGGGGCAAATTGCCCCATTTGCCCTCCCTGGGCAGCCCTGATATTTATATATATATAAATTAAACAGCTTGGGAGGTTTGGTTAATAGTGGTTACATTTTTTTTCTGCAAACCTTTTTAATATAGTGTGATATTCACCATGTGAGTTGGGAAACAGCCCAGAGACCTTCCCTTCTGGTAGAAGCCACAGTCCAGGTAAATTCTTCCTGTGTTTGATCAGGAGTTGGGAGGTTTAAGGGGAACCCAGGACCGCCCTCTACTCTGGTTCCAGCCCAGGGCCCTGTGGACTGCAGCTATCTAGAGTGCCTCCTGGTACAGCTGCACAACAGCTACAATTCCCTGGGCTAGTTCCCCATGGCTTCCTCCCAACACCTTCTTCATCCTCACCATAAGACTTTTCTCCTGGTGTCTGATAATGCTTGTACTCCTCAGTCCCCCAGCAATATGCGTTCTCACTCTCAGCTCCTAGTGCCTCTTGCTCCTAGCTCCTCGCATGCATGCTACAAACTGAAGTGAGGTCGTTTTTAACTCAGGTGCCCTGATTAGCCAGCCTGTCCTAATTGATTCTAGCAGTTTCTTCTTAATTGGCTCCAGGTGTCCTAATTAGCCTGTCTGCCTTAATTGGTTCCAGCAAGTTCCTGCTTGTTCTGGAACTGCCCCTGTTACCTTACCCAGGAAAAAGGGTTCTACTTAATCTGGGACTAACACATCTGCCTTTGAACACTCTCCATTAGCCAACTGGCCTGACCCTGTCACAATAGCAAAAGCAAAAAAAGAGGAATTACACTTAGCTAACAGAGGGTGGCAGTGGAAGAAAAGTTATTGGAAGCTAGAGGATCATTTCAATCTGAATATATGGCAGCTCTTCTGATCTGAGAACTCATGGCCCTACTATGGATTGGGATCTCAATGAAAATCATCAGACTTTACATTTTTTCCAAAATACTGGTATCCATATGCATATCTATAGCTGGCCAAACCTTCCCAACATACATGCATCCATATCTATCATGAATCTTTGCAATTACTTGAGGAAACACACCTGATTCTTCTCTCACACAAGTATTAGCTGTACAATCAGAATCAGGCACACAGTATGCACTCATGAGACTATTCATGAACCCATATTTTTTCTCAAAGAGGGCTGTCTACAGAAGTTATTCAATATATTTGAAAAACAATCTAAAACATGTCTGTTTTATAAAATGATGGGAATTGTACTTATCCACAAAAATGGATTTTCAGTACTAACATGTAATGCCACTTGTTCACATTTAGTTCCAAGCAAGCAGAAGTATAGATGAAGAGATAATAATCAGTATTAGGCTTAGGTTTTCACCCAGTTCTATCTTATTTTGGCATAGATACTGTCCATGTGACTTTGGTCCTTTCATGTGTGAAGAAATATGGTATTGTTAAATGAACATAATTGAAGTTTCTCCAATACAATTCTTCATCACATCTGATGTTTACTTCAAGTAAACGCTTTCTCTATTCTGAGTCTTGAAGTCTTAGACATGTTGACAGTGATAATGAAAGATATCAAAACAAGGTGAGAGAAATTAACTGTTTTTTCAGAACTGAAACTTTATACACACATAAACACACTGTCAATGATTTAGAAGGTCTTCAACTATCTGCCTGCAAAATCTCACTGAATACTGAGGCTCAGAACCCTAGAGCCAAGAAACTCCAGCTCATCTTTAAGCAGGAGCGGCGCCAGAGTGTCTGGCGCTCTAGGCAGAATTCGGAGAGCGGCATTTTGTGCGTTCCCCACGGGGCGCGCAGGAGCTTCCGGTTCCACTCCCATTGTGCCGCCGAAGAAGGACTCTCCACCAAAATGCCGCAGGCGACAGCGGCAGTCATTGTGCTGCTCAGTTGCCTGCCACTGTTTTCCGCGGCACGTTGGCAGAAGGTCCTTCTTTGGCGGCACGATGGGAGTGGAACCAGAAGCTCCCGTGCGCCCTGTGGAGAGTGTACAAAATGCTGCCCCCCAAATCCTGGTGCCCTAGGCAACCAGCTAGGGTCACCTAATGGAAGCGCCGGCCCTGTCTTTAAGGATGAGTGAATCTCAGAAGGTTCAGAAATCATAAAAAAATCCAAAAAGTTTATACACTATTCAAAATTTATCTGAACTTCTTTACTCTAAAACACTATCCTGAAAATGTCCACAGAACAGTCTTTTTCTGAAGATTCGTAGCAATTTGTTTCCAGTCTAAGATGCATATCCCTCAAGAACAGTCTCACACAACATCCCTGAACTTTCAGTATCATAAAAAAACGAGAAGGAGAAAAATGGCTTCTCAATCTACTGCAGGCTCCTCTCCTTCTGGGTGTATTTCTATTGGGATACACCAAAGAAGGCTACAATAGCATGTGCAATTTAACATCTCTCTGTGCTAACAAATGCAAATCAGGCTGTGCAAATCAGAAGTGGCTGAAATCAGAGTCCAGCTGGTAGCAGTTGGAGGTCTAAGTCCTGTTCTTAGTAGACCGGTGTCCGTATAACAAAACAGCCCTCTCTTTACAATAACTGGCATCCCTGTCGGCAATCTCAGGCATGAGGACAAGGACTGAATAGGCCAAGTGAACTAACCTCTTGCGGGGCAGTAGATGAGGATATTCACTGATAGACATTTCCTGGGAATTGTGCTGATTCTTCTACTGTTTTGGCTTCTCTGTGGAGAGGAGACATCACTCTTCAAAGTGGCTTTCATCGGCATTAAATACACTTTTTTAAAAAAAAATTACATGATAGAATTGCTTCTAGTGATTATAACAGCAAAGTAACCAGTACCCTTTCTCATATCCAGTTTTCATTTGATACTTATTAACAGGTTTACTACTGCCTCTGAAGGACTGTGTGCTGCATCATGAACAACAATTTAAGTGAATTTCACAGTATGGAAACCAAAAGGCATTTGAACATTCTATTGAGCATTTAAAATAATGTAGAAACGTCAACCCCCTGTATCGTTCTGGGTAAAGCATTTCAGAAGAAATGGACAGGGCACTGATGACATTACAGAGCACAGCATCTATTAGTGCTATAAAATACATACTTCAAAGACATAAAGTACTGAAATTTATCTTCAGGCAAGGAGTCTTACAATCTCTCAAGATGAACATTTTCAATTAAAAATCAAAGGATTCAATATTTGACATCAGCACTGAAACTTTAGAATGAGCACTACCCAGAGATATAACTGAAGACATGACTTTATAGTCCAATATGTCCAAAGTGAATTCAGAATTATTCAGTGAATATTTAAAGTTTTACCATAGCAGAATTTGATTTGCTTGCCTGTAGATAGTTGAGTTTTAATTATTTATTTTTACTCGTTTGCTGAGTAAAAGTGCAGCTGCTGTGCTTTTATTGTTTATCATTTTTATGCTATAAAGGACAAAACAGAGGAAGGCTAACAACACTGAAGGGCAGAAAAAACATGGGCATTTGGCTGCTAAACCTCTGTTCATCACTATACTGTGACACTTCTCTATGGAGTCAGTGCCTAGCAATAAACACATTTAATTGTTCAATGTCAGTGTATCATCCCACACCTAACCTCAAGTCAGGTAGGTGGGAAATGATCTAATTCCCAATACCCCAGTCACCGAGTCATGACACAATGAAAAGATTAAGTTCTAAAGCAGATCTAAGAGCTTGTCTACACTTACCAGAGGATTGATGCTGAAGTCAATTTAGTGGGTCTACTGGTCTTCCCAGTAACTATCATCAAGTCATTTAAACTTGCACTGCATTAAGCACCGGAGAATTAAGTCTGGAAAACACCTGTATTGGCCGAGACATTGGCTAGATGCCCTAATAAATATTTTCCATCTTTTTTAATGATTCTATTGTTTGACTACTCAAGGCATCTCTTCTTGTTTGTGTCCTATTTAATAAGAACATTTTCAGAGCATCAGTATGTTGTTTCTACAAAGTCTAATTTACATTTTCCTAATCAACAGCAATGACAAATTTTGAGGGCAACTTACATCAATAACATGTTTTTTTTGCTTCCTAGCTAACTATGCATATTTAACAAATACCTCTTTGCAATCACTGAAATCTACTTAAATAAGTAGTGTCTGTATACACTAGTGTTTAGTCATTGCAATGTTTGTCCTTTGTCCAAGGGAGGAATTGGTAAGGAAGGAATTCACCATATACATTATGAAATATTCACCTACAGTGGTGCAAAACAGATTTAGTCACTTACCAACATACATTGTGAAAAACTTTTTGAAGATTTTTCACTTTGGGCAGACCATGGTCAGCCCATGTTTGAAATGACACAAAAAGCATTCCAAGGAACCAGGAAGGTAACCACCTCATCTCTTCTTGCACCTGACATGGGTAGATGCTGTGTGTCCCATTGACTTCAGCACTTTACACAATCAGGCCCCCTCTGAATAGCAGAGGCCATACATCTTTGTGTAACTTTCTCAGTGACTAGAACAGGAGAATTTGTCTATACAAAGACAGCAGGATTGTGTCCACTGTGACATGGTTCACAATTGGGAGACTTTGAGCACAAGGGCCAAATCCTGTAGGACCTTTGTCACTGGCTTCAGTGTGACCATGCTTCAGCCCCAGATGAGAAGTTTGGAACCACTCCATCAGTTGAAAAGTTGATAGAAAGCTATTCAGCCCCGTGATTCCAACTGAACATACCACCTCATTCTGAGCTACTGAAAGGCTTACTTGAAAGATTCAGGTAATAGATTCATTTTAGTAAGTCACACATTAAAAAACATTGTATCTCTTCCTTGCTAGAATTGCTGTCTTGTTCTTTGGTGAGATAGTAGAATTAAGATAAATTTGGAGAAAAATATTTTATCTCTAGCGCATAAATATTTATATGTAATTTGCTCTTTGAGGAGGAACAGCCCTAAATAGAACTGCCTGGGCAAGTATATCTGTATTGGAATGGAAAGTAATTGTTCTGGCTAGAATCCCATACTCTATAGCATTTGCTGATTACAACACATATATCATTATATAGGCTACCTTTGAGACACATCCAAAGACCAGTCTGTAGCCTTCACATCTACTTATTGCCTTATGGGGATGTGTGCTGTTAGCTATAGAACACAACTCAACTAAAACTTTGTCACACCTTCAATCTAGATAGGTAATTAAATCACCAAAAACAACGGACAAACAGGAAGGCCCCTTGCATTTTAAAACATACATATATAATTATATTAAAACTGTGAGTTAAATGAGCAAAGTAAAGAGAATTCAGTTTTAAAGCTGAAAACTTTGTCTCTGATGCACCCTGTTGTACGTAGTAGGCACTGCAGCATGCAGTTTCCCAGTCTGGGGACTTTGCAGACACAGACAAACTATACAGCCTAAAGTTCTGCACTGTTACCAGCTTTTGTGGTATTTAAAGCTAGATGATGGCTATAAAGCCAAGCCCATAAGGTGTATAGAGATGCAAGTCTCCTGGAGACATCATACATTATGCAACACAACAGGTCCAAGGCCATACAGAACAACTCAGAACAACACATTTATGCTGGGCCAAAAGTATGCTAATCCAGTCTCCCAGCACAACAAATGAGCCAGGCTGCTGTAAATTACTCCATCTGTAAATAGCTCTAGAGGTGGCAGGGAGGGGAGTTGCTGTAGAGCCACTTTGTTAGCACTGTGACACTAGATGATTCTCCTACATTGGGATGGTCAAATCAGGTTTAGAGATAACATTTTAAGACACTCTAATGTCATCATTACCACAGCCCCAGAGATCCGGGTCTTTCTCCTCAATGGGAGTTCAAGGCACTCAACACAATGCAGGAGATGCTCAGCAACACACTGGACCAGGCATAATACCTCTTAGAAGGTAGACTGACCCCTGAAAGACACTGGCAGAGTGCATCATGTGCTCCCTCTCACAAGAGTAACATGCTGGTTGCTACGTAGGGGAGAAGGTGGAGCCATGGCCTCAGTCCCACCCATATCCCATTAGGGAGGTGAGCTCTTGTGTTCAGCATTGACTTTGAATGAGTAAGCATTCAGGAAGTGCAAGGATTGTGATTGTTCTAAATCCCATGCTGGAGCTGAGATGAGGGCAAGGCTTTTTGCACACTCTCCGACAGTCCTTCCACACCTCTGCAGGAACCAGTCACAATCTAGTATATAGAATATTCTCCCTCTATTAAATCTGTGCAACTCCCATTGATTGATTACTGGTTTCTGTGGAAGTAGTGTGTGTGTCTCATTTTGTGTCTTGGCTTTGAGTTTCATCCTTTTTTTGGAGGTTCTAGTCAGGCTTTTCACCATTAGTTGAATGTATTTGGGAGTGTACTGTTAAAAAGAGGAGGAAGCTTTATCATTGACATGCTATAGTGTTCAAGGCTTCCTTGGGTTTAATGTTACATAAATGGACCCATTAAGTTTTAGGAGAGTTTAGACAATGACCTAGAAATGCCAGGAATAACCAGGTATGTGGCTATATTAAGGACACAACTTTATTAATTCAATAAACCAATCAGAAGTAAAAGGGAAGTTAACTTACACAATCAAAGCCACTCCACAAAGAAAGAAAGGGCAGAAAAAGGAGGAAGATTCATCCTGCCCAGGAAGCAGGGAGTGGGGTAGGCATTTACAATGAATGTATAATAGCTTCTTATTAATTTCCAAGGTACTCAGTTTGTAATCACAGTTTTTTTTATTAGGTATACTAGATCCATGCAACAGAATAAAAGATGAGTAATATCTTAGGCCAACGAAATTCACCTCCAGTGAAGAGGGCCAGCACAGGCCTTATGCACCACTTAAGCCTTCAATACAGGGGTGAATGTCACTTAATATTCCATACTAACAGCAAATCATCATACCAATTGTATAGTTAAAAAAAAGCAGTGAGAAGTATGTTTACTGCATGAGTAGTTATATAAAGCCTGAATATTTCGGACATACGTGGGCCATATTAATTTCAATGAAGTCAATGGATGAAAATACCCATCAAGTGCAGAGATGAAGCTTTCCATCAATTTAATAATTGGTGAACCTGCCTTCTTTCTTGATTGCTTCGGCTGCATACACACACCCCAAAGAAAAAGCATTTGTCATGATTCATGGCAGAAACAGATGCTATCTCATATAAAATCATAAACAAATATCTTTTCTGGGTGTGAAAGCTTGGATAAGCTATATGTATGTTGTGCTTCCAGTCAAATTATTGATTTAATGCAAGTAATTCTGTATTGCCTTATAAAAATTACTATTAGTAAGACAACCCAAGAAATTAAATTTATCACCACTGTTAGTGAACATTCTACAAATAATCTGTATTATAACAGAAAGCTTAGGCCCATTCCTACCTTATCAGGACTTGTCAGAAAAAGTGATTGACTTTGATTATACACTTGAAAGGTTATAAAACGGTTGGATAACTTCAGTGGAATGCAGTGAATTACACATTGAAGTATTCACACTGATTCAACCTAAAAATTTGCTATGTACCTTTAACATCTGGCCCTTCTTTTTTCAACCATAGTTAAAAAGCAAAGAATACAGATTTTTTTTCATCTATGAAATCAAAGTAAAGGAACAAGCACTAAAACATTGGAGCACTTCAGAAGATGATAGAACCCCTTCAGTATAAAATTCCCCTATTGCAGTTCTAGAAGTAGGGGTGGCTTCAGGCACCAGCACGCCAAGCGCGTGCCTGGGGCGGCAAGCCATGGGGGACGCGTCGCCATGAGGGCGGCAGGCAGGTTGCCTTCAGCGGCATGCTTGCACAGGGTCTGCTGGTCCCGTGGCTTCAGCGGACATCCCACAGGCGTGCCGCCGAAGGCAGCCTGCCTACCGTGCTTGGGGCGGCAAAATACCTATAGCCGCCCCTGTGTAGAAGGCACTTGTCTTATAGAAATGATTCATTAACTTTCTAAGTGGTATGTTTTCTTATTTTGAGCATTCATTTCACAATATGAAAATGCCTTGTCAGATCAGTCCAAGACACTATCTATTAAAATGTTAAGTTACACCTGATACAATATAATTATAGCACTTTTGACATCTTTGTGTAGCACACACATGCATAACGCATATTTTGCTGGAGTTATTCTTACATTAAAGGGAATAAACTAAGTTTTTAAGTTGTAAAGAAATGTAATGTCAAACTGAAATTTACTATAAAATTTGACCTTAAAATGAAAGAAAACAACAAATGAGTTTATATTATTTCAGGGATCTAATATGATTCAGGTAATACATTTATTTTATATCCCAGTTAAAATGAAGAAATTTCCAGAATTCAATAACGGATGATCTGCGAAACAGAATTCATTTTAAGGATACTTTTAGCACGAAATTAAATCTCTACAAAAAAACAGATAGGGATATTTTGCCAGCATCCATGGCTTGGCACTAATGGAATATAATCTCAAATGCTTTCTTACTCTAAGAATAGACTTCAGTATCCTTCTAGCCATATCAGGCAATACTGCTAGTCTCTTCAGAAGCAACATATGGGAGCTGTCCAATGGTAGTACCAAATGGATTCAATTCAGATGGTATTGCTGGGAAGCAACGTTCTGGGAGGACAACCTTCAGGGACTGATTGACAACTAGCCTGCTGACAATCTGCTGTGAAGTTTCCCAACATTTGACAGATTCATTTCCCAGTATTGCCAACCTCAAGAGATTAAAAATCATGGGTTAGACCCTCAAAAATCATGCGATTGGCCCCCAAAAATGTGACAAAAAAAAAAATCAAATCATAGAGTTTTTTTCCTTTTGATCTTTAAACTCCCCTCTATTTCTCTGCCAATGTGCGTGTGTGATTATTTCAAGGTGAAAATTTAACATTTAGTGTGCACAGAAAAATCTCTCACTGGTTGCTCAGGTGGAGACTTCAGATACATTTTTCTCACCCCGTGACAGGGGAACTGACATCCATTTCCTCTTCTTGAGAACCACAATGAGGGGATCTGGGTGCCCTACTGAGATCTCTTCAAGGTTTGTAGGCCTCAGCAAGTTTTACTTCCATACCGTCAGCTGCATAAATCAGCACAGCACCGCTGAGGTCCCAGATGACCTACCATGTGACTAACTTCCACAAGTTTCATTACAAAACTAAACCACAGCCATGCTACAAAATAGTCTCACAGAAAAATCTGTGACCATGCAGAGACAGCCCAAAAATGTTTTAAGCTCAATTTGACTGGCTTTGTGTGTATAAACCTGATGGTAACTATATTTCAGTTTTGTATTAAATAGTTCACAGGCCTCTATCTGCAATATTAATGCACAGAATGGCAATTTATACCACTCTTTTATTGAATAATACCTTGTTCCTTCTAGTCAAAAGCACATTTAACATTCCTGAATGATGGGCAATTTTTGAAGTTTCAAAGACATCTGAATACTAAAATACTCTGGAAAAAATGTGAGTTAATCCAGTAGCTATTCATAGAATCATAGAATCACAAACTTTAAGGTCAGAAGGGACCATTATGATCATCTAGTCTGACCTCCTGCGCAACACAGGCCACAGAATCTCATCCACCCACTTCTGTATCAAACCTATGTCTGAGCCACTGAAGTCCTCAAATCATGGTTTAAAGACTTCAAGGTGCAGAGAATCTTCCAGCAAGTGACCCGTACCCCACGCTGCAGAGGAAGGCAAAAAAGCCCCAGGGCCTCTGCCAATTTGCCCTGGAGGAAAATTCTTTCCCGACCCCAAATATGTTGATCAGCTAATCCCTGAACATGTGGGCAAGACTCACCAGGCAGACACCTAGGAAAGAATTCTCTGTAGTAACTCAGATCCCACCCCATCTAACATCCCATCACAGGCCATTGGGCATATTTACCGCTAATAGTCAAACACCAATTAATTGCCAAAATTAGGCTATCCCATTATATCATCCCCTCCATAAATTTATCAAGCTTAGTCTTGAAGCCAGATAAGTCTTTTGCCCACCCTGCTCACCTTGGAAGACTGTTCCAGAATTTCACTCCTCTGATGGTTAGAAACCTTGGTCTAATTTCAAGTCTAAACTTCCTGATGGCCAGTTTATATCCATTTGTTCTTGTGTCCACATTGGTACTGACTGAATTTAAATAATTTCTCTCCATCCCTGGTATTTATCCCTCTGATATATTTATAGAGAGCAATCATATCTACCCTCAGCCTTCTTTTGGTTAGGCTAAACAAGCCAAGCTCTTTGAGTGTCCTTTCATAAGACAGGTTTTCTATTCCTCCGATCATTCTAGTAGCCCTTCTCTGTACCTGTTCCAGTGTGAATTCATCCTTCTTAAACATGGGAGACCAGAACTGCACACAGTATTCCAGATGAGGTCTCACGTGCCTTGTATAACGGTACTAACACCTCCTTATCTCTACTGGAAATACCTCGCCTGATGCATCCCAAGACCGCAGCTTTTTTCACAGCCATATCACATTGGCGGCTCATAGTCATCCTGTGATCAACCAATACTCCAGGTCCTTCTCCTCCTCTGTTACTTCCAACTGATGATGTCCCCAGCTTATAACAAAATTCTTGTTATTAATCCCTAAATGCATGACCTTGCACTTTTCACTATTAAATTTCATCCTATTACTATTACTCCAGTTTACAAGGTCATCCAGATCTTCCTGTATGATATCCCAGGTCCTTCTCTGTATTGGCATACCTCCCAGCTTTGTGTCATCCGCAAACTTTATTAGCACATTCCCACTTTTTGTGCCAAGGTCAGTAATAAAAAGATTAAATAAGATTGGTCCCAAAACCGATCCCTGAGGAACTCCACTAGTAACCTCCCTCCAGCCTGACAGTTCACCTTTCAGTATGACCCATTGTAGTCTCCCCTTTAACCAGTTCCTTATCCACCTTTCAATTTTCATATTGATCCCCATCTTTTCCAATTTAGCTAATAATTCCCATGTGGAACCGTATCAAATGCCTTACTGAAATCAAGAGGTAAATTAGATCCACTGCATTTCCTTTGTCTAAAAAATCTGTTACCTTCTCAAAGAAGGAGATCAGGTTGGTTTGGCACGATCTACCTTTTGTAAAACCATGTTATATTTTGTCCCAATTACCATTGATCTCAATGTCCTTAACTACTTTCTCCTTCAAAATTTTTTCCAAGACCTTGCATACTACAGATGTCAAACTAACAGGCCTGCAGTTGCCCAGAGCACTTTTTTCCCCTTTCTTAAAGATAGGAACTACGTTAGTAATTCTCCAGTCATACGGTACAACCCCTGAGTTTACAGATTCATTAAAAATTCTTGCTAATGGACTTGCAATTTCATGTACCAGTTCCTTTAATATTCTTGAAAATTATCTGGGCCCCCTGATTTAGTCCCAATAAGCTGGCCGAGTTTGGCTTCTACCTCGGATGTGGTAATATCTACCTTCATTTCCTCATTACCATTTGTTATCCTACCATTATCCCTAAGCTGCTCATTAGACTCATTAAAGACTGAGGCAAAGTATTTGTTTAGATTATTGGACCATGCCTAGATTATCCTTAACCTCCACTCCATCCTCAGTGTTTAGTGGTCCCACTTCTTCTTTCTTATTTATATGGCTGTAGAACCTTTTACTATTGGTTTTAATTCCCTTTGCAAGGTCTAACTCTACGTCGCTGATGGCCTCTCTCACTTTATCCCTACATGTTCTGACTTCTGTAAGGTAGCTCTTCTTGCTGATCACTCCCATCTTCCACTCCTTGTAGGCTTTCTGCTTTTTCTTAATCACCTCTCTGAGATGCTTGCTCATCCAGCTTAGTCCACAACCACTGCCTATGAATTTTTTCCCCTTTCTTGGGATGCAGGCTTCTGATAGGTTCTGCAACTTTGACTTGAAGTAATTCCAGGCCTCCTCCACCTTTAGATCCACAATTTCTTCACTCCAATCCACTTCCCTAACTAATTTCCTTAATTTTTTAAAGTTAGCCCTCTTGAAATTAAAAACCCAAGTCACAGGTCTATTTTTGTTTATCCTTCCATTTAGCTTAAACTGAATTAGCTCATGATCGCTCAAACCAAGGTTGTTCCCTACAACCATTTCTTCTATGAGATCCTCACTACTCAACAAAACTAAATGTAAAATCCATCCCCTCTTGTTGGTTCAGCAACTATTTGGTGAAGGAATCCATCAGCTATCGCATCAAGGAAAATATGAGCCCTATGATTATTACTAGCAGTTATCCTATTGATTGACTCATGTCTGTTGACCAAATATGAAATTAGTTTTTTTCTACATACTGAGCAATATGTCAGACATACTGTGCACTGTAACACAATTAGATGGAGGATTTTTGTTTGTCTGGCAGAGGATAAGTGAGAGAGACAGAGAAGTATTTTGAGGTATCTATCTTCCTATTTTGCACGACTGTCACTAGCGTTTTGAAGCTCATGATTATAGCAACTCAGATAAAAGAAATCGAACAATTTCATGGATTTCAAGATAAAATACATAATTTGGCTAATATTTTAATTATTTGCTCAGTTAATAGAGAAAAGCTAATTATTTTTTAATATATACAAATGTCCTCAAGATTTTTCGGAAAAAAATGGGAATAACCCAATTCTCCTTGAAAAAGTAGCCACAATGGGAGAAAATAATACTTTAATGACAGATGATGTTATGTTCACCTCTTTTTTGTCAAACTGACAATTCTGGCATGTAAGACATTTTTGGTGTCATAATTTCATTCTCCTGGCACCTCTCTACAACTGAAGTCTTGTTTCCCAAAGCCACCATCATCTATATCATCTAACCCAGTAAAGCACAAGGACAATTTTCCCAAAATAGACAACTTCCATTGAAATCTAAGAATTGAATGTGTTGGTTTAAAAGACAAAGAGGAGAGAAAGGAAGAGAAAACAGGTCGAACATAGTGATGATTGGGACAGTACGGGGAGGATTTCAGAAAATCCCTGATCAGTGATAGCGTACACCAGTATTTCAACTATTTCCCTAGTTTCTCCTATGTCACATGCTTCAGTTTCTGAAATATTAATTCAGACAAGTCATGTTTTGAAACCAAATAAAAAATAAAAGCTCTGAAAAATGGTTAACAACAATACTATTAGTCCTAATGTTACAAAAGCCTTCTAGTTTACTTCAACTAAGTTCCTCATTGTTATCTCTGGAATTTATTAGGTGGAAGGGAATAGCTGAATGGTATTATTCCTTATGGTACACTAGGGCCATTTTCAATTTAGCATCATAATCTTACCTCTGTTTACAAGCATCTACTGAGAAAGATAAAAAGTGATGACAATTCCACCTAGTTTGAAACCTCCAGAGAGTAATCTTTCCTAAGAGGCAGATATTTATCACAGAAATGTAGGCTTGGATGGGACCTCGAGAAGCCAACAAGTCAAGCCCTATGAGTTTAAGCAGGACCAAGTAAACCTAGACCATCGCTGACAGGAGATTGTCCAACCTGTCCTTAAAAACCTCCAATAATGAGGATTCCACAACCTCCCTTGGGAGCCTATTCCAGTAGTTAACTATCCTTACAATTAGGAAGTTTTTTTTCTCATATCTAACCTAAATCTACCTTGCTGCAGATTAAGCTCATTACTCCTTTTCCTACCTTCTGTGGACAAGGAGGACAACTGAACACTTTACTCTTTATAGCAGCCCTTAACATATTTGAAAACAGTTATCAAGTTCCCCGCTCAGACTTCTTTTCTCAAGACTAAACATGCCCAGTGTTTTTAACCTTTCTTCATAGGGCAGGTTTTCTAAACCTTTTATCATTTTTGTTGCTCAACTCTGAACTCTCCAATTTGTCCACAGCTTTCCTAAAGTGTGGTACCCAAAACTAGACACAGTACTCCAGATGAGTACACCAGGGCCAAGTACAGTAGGACAATTACCTTCTGTGTCTTATAGACAACACTCCTGTTAATACAACCCAGAACGATATTAGTCTTTTTCACCACTGTATCATTTTGTGATCCACTCTAACCCCCAGAACCTTTTCAGTAGTATTACCAATTCCCCAGTTATTCTCCATTTTGCATTTGTGTATTTAATTTTTCCATGCTTAGTGTTGTACTTTGCACTTGTCTTTATTGAATTTCATCTTGCTGATTTCAGACCAATTCTTCAATTTGTCAAGGTCATGGTGAATTCTATTCCTGTCTTCCAAAGTGCTAGCAACCCCTTCCAGCTTGCTGTCATCTGCCAATTTTACAAGCATACTCTCCACTCCATTATTAAAATTGTTAATGGAAATATTGAATAGCACCAGACCCAGGGCAGAACCCTGTGGGACCCCACTAGATACATGCTCCCATTTTTGATAGCGAACCATTGAATATGGTCTTTCAACCAGTTGAACACCCACCTTATAGTAATTGCATCTAGACCACATTTCCCTAGTTTATTATTTTGTTTAATCTATCAAGAGCCTAATCTTTCCTGTAGATTTAAGTTCCAGAACAACAGAAAATGCCCATATGCTGCTGTTAGCTGTATATACTAGTCATTATTTTAGCATGCCATATAAGGGTTCGTTATTGTTTCTTACCCCATTAGGGGATGCTAACATGCAGGTTTTTTATTGCATCACCTGTTCAATGCTCAGATCAATGAGACATTCACCACTGCACAATCTTAGTTCAACATTAAACAATTTCAGTTCCAATTGAATCTCCAAGGACTTTATTCTCATTCATTATATAGAGGTACATACACTCTTGGCTATTCATTGTTAGGATTAGTAGACACACTACAGTGGTGTTGATGTGCTTCTCAGCCCCACTAGGGAAACACATTAGATCTGCAATTTGCAGGAATTTGAGTTTAATCTTTCTTTTATTATGTAACTGTGGTGGGGCAGCTGCCCCACCCCCCATGTGAGAGGGGGCTAGAGTAGGCTAGAGAGGCTGCACAGGCTGGCAGCCAATCAGGAAAGGGCTTACTGAGATCCAATCAGGGCTGACATTAGAGCCAGCCAATCAGGGCTAGGCTAGGCCCTATATAAAGGCTGCCTAGGAGAGGAGCAGCGAGTCTCTCCCAGACTTTCAGAGGGGAAGGTCTGTCTCCTGAGTGAGGAGACTAGCACCTGGGACAGTGCAGTGCTGGGCAGGCTCAAGGGAGTAGAAGGGAACTCCAGCCCGCTACCTGCCAGGCTGCACACCCTGAGGGAAGGGCCTAGCCCGTGCAAAGGGGCCGAAGGGGAAGCAGCCCAGGGAGAGAGGCGCACAAGGGGAGAGAAGAAGGGTAGGAAGGCTGAAGTGCACATCAGCCATGCCATCAGGGGCTCATTCACCTGCACATCTACCAACATCTTTACTTCCTCTCTAACCACTCAGTGACAGATCTTGAAGGTGGCAATTTTGCAACAAAAAAACTTCAAAAACAGACTCCAAAGAGAGACTGCTGAACTTGAATTAATATGCAAATTAGATACAATTAACTTAGGTTTAAACAGAGACTGGGAATGGTTGGGTCATTACACTAATTGAATCTATTTCCCTATGTTAAGTTCTCCTCACACCTTCTATGGGTCATCTCAATTATCACTTCAAAGGTTTTTTTTCTCCTGCTGATGACAGCTCATCTCAGTTGATTGGACTCTTCCAGTTGGTATGCATACTTCCACGTTTTCATGTTCTCTGTATGTATAAATATCTCCCGTCTGTGTGTTCCATTCTATGCATCCGAAGAAGTGAGCTGTAGCCCATGAAAGCTTATACTGAAATAAATTTGTTAGTCTCTAAGGTGCCACAAGTACTCCTGTTCTTTTTACACATGCTATTGGGGCACCAAAACTCTGGGGGTTGCTGCTGCTCTCTCCTGCTCTATGGCTATGAGGAAAAACTGCAGAGAGGAACCAACTGTAAGAGCAGGAGCAGACAAAGCAGGAACCTTTGGACATTGTGGAAATTTCTACCTTTTTGACAGAACATTCTCTGCCCTGTGCTGACTGGCTGTTTGCTCCAACCCTCTTCCTCCCTCACAGTCTCTTCACCTCAGTTTCACTCCATACATGCTCCTCTTTACCCTCTTAACCCTGCCTTGTCTCGCTCACTTTCCTTCCCTTTTAATGGCCTCTCACCCTTCATTAGCTCATACCATCCTAACTAACCCTACCAAAAAAATCTGCAGAATGAACATGTTTGCTGCCAGCACATTGTTCACGCTGTTGTGCGTTCTACCCTTTACCCCACCCTGTGTCTTTCTTTTCTGTTTAGATTGTAAGCTCTTAGGGGCAGAGAATGCCCAAACTCTGGTTGTGCCTAGCACAATGGGACCACATTCTTGGTTGGTCCACAGGCACTACCATAATTAACATGATTAATAAAAAATTGAATGGGAATTCCCCTATCATAAGGGGAATCTTTGGGTGGTGTAGATGAGTCTGCTGTCTTTATATCACAACCCAATCTGCAGCTGTTGGAGAGTACATGGCTGGGTGGACAGGGTTCTGGCAGGCATGACTGCACTTCTAAAATTTCTGACTTCCAGAACAACCTTGGGGCTATGGGAAGCCAGGTTCCAGTTAGAACAGCTTTGAGACTGCTCTGCATTATGCCAGGGATGAGGCTGGTCCCTAGTTACCTCCTGAATCAAGGCCAACAAAGATGGCATACAGTGAACTTCCCTGCTCCCCTCCCCCAAATGCACACCCATCTGTGCCATGGGCATAGCTCATGCATCAGCCATTATTCAAAATTGGGGTAATGTTGTCTAGGTGAGAAAGAGTTGTCTTAAAATATATCTAAATACAATGGCATTTTCAGACCTAGTCCATAAAGCCAATGCCACTGGTGACTGTCATTCTGGCACATGAGCATGCCAAGAATTGTATTGACTAAGCTGTCAGGAACAGGTAATTGATGACAAGGTATTGTAGGCACCACACCATTATCTGCATACATTATTCTGCTTTTAACCTTCCTTGTCTGATGCTTGTTGGCAGCCATTATCTTCTGCCTTACACTGTTAACAATTAACTCTATATTCCTTTGGGTGATCTAAATGACCCACAACTTTTGAATTCAGAAAATCAGAAACATAACCCTTATTTGAATCCTCAATTTATCTGATGTGAAATGGCAGCATTACATTCTCTTCCAGATCAGCACATGCAACACACAGATACACTGTGTATAAACCCTGCTGACGCACATAATTTGCATTAAAAATATAAAAACACAAATGAAGACATAATATATAATAAAACTCCTGAAGAATGCATTAATTCTTTTCATTGCCCTTACTGGAACAAAATGCAGAAGAGCTGTCATAAGTAATAACTGGAAAGCTTTTGAGTGTCTCAGTAAAACTCCTTTTCTAGATATGTGGAACCGAATGAAAGAGGAGACTACTTGTTGCGTAATGATAATCCTTAGGGATGAAGGCAAGTGACAGATGAACATATCAAGATTTATTTGGCATATAAAAGGACAAAACTAGATATTATGGTGACTGATGTTTTATATGTACCATAGATACAATTATCATAAATCCAGATTAGATCTATTCAACCCTCCTTTACACTAGCATAATTCTGTGGTCTTCAATGGAGCTACTTCAGATTTACACACAAGCGTAAGTGAGAGCAGAATCAGGTCCTATGTGTCTTATTTTATGTTCCAACTTGCCTCCTACATTATCTGCCACTTAGATATTTATCACTAACAGTGTGAAATATAAATCATCTCTCATGGACCTCTGTTTGTCTAACAGCTTACTCAAAACTCAACGGAATATTCAGTTTTGTCAATTACACCCAGGCACTGTGGTCAACCACACCCCAAAGTCTAAGCCCTAGTGTCAGGGGTCTGGTGCAGTCCACTCTCACCACATCCACTGGCTGGGTGTTTGTGCAAGGGAAAAGGCAGGGACCCAGGCCTGCCCTCTACACTGGGCCCCGAGCTAGGGACCCTTTGGTGGCAGCCTTCCTGCCCTCCTCCTCTCCCCTTGTGTGCCTCTCTCCCTGGGCCACTTCCCCTTCAGCCCCTTTGCACAGGCTAGGCCCTTCCCTCAGGGCCTGCAGCCTGGCAGGTAGCAGGCTGGAGTTCCCTTCTACTTCCCCGAGCCTGCCCAGCACTGCGCTGTCCCAGGTGCTGGTCTCCTCACTCAGAAAACAGACCTTCCCCTCTGAAGGTCTGGGAGAGACTCCACGCTCCTCTCCTAGGTAGCCTTTATATAGGGCCTAGCCTAGCCCTGATTGGCTAGCTCTAATGTCGGCCCTGATTGGCTCTCAGTGGGCCTTTTCCTGATTGGCTGCTGGCTGTGCAGTCTCTCTGGCCTCCTCTAGCTCCCTCTCACATGGGGGTGGGGCAGCCGCCCCACCACACACCCTCCCCCTTAAGAATGTTCAAGGGGGGGGAAGGAAAGGGGTCCTATCACCCCAGCTTCCCTCGCAGCTGGGCCCGCAAGGCATCCCTTTCCTCTAGCAGGCTCTCCACCGTCTGGAGCAACCTGCTCCTTACTGCTAGGGTTTGAGTACCCACCGTAGACCTTCCTGGTCCTACGTGGGTTCCCACTTCAGTTTGGGTTCCCATATCAGCCCTCTCAGCCTCTATGTGGGTTCTCTCTTTTAGGTGGGGCCTCCCTGCCCCCACCCCTTTCTCCCTAGGGGCCTCAGTCTTCACCAACCCTTCCCTGGGGCAGGTCTCAGACCGAGCCCTTCCACCTCAGGGGGCAGTGCCTCTTGAAATGACCTCCTTCATGCCAGTGGAAGCACTTTTTGGGTCTTTCCCCTGCCACAGCCCTACTCCTGCTTGTTTGGGCCCTAGCCTTTCCTTCTTGGCTGGCCCAGGCCTTGTGAGTCCTGCAAGGGCACCCCCTTTTCAGGTGTTCTGACTCCCTACAGACCCAACAAGCTGGGGGTTCCCCTGTTACTCTCACAGGGGGCACCTTTTCTGGGAGGGGCCTCTCTGCCTCCTCCCAGTAGGGGCACTCCCTTCTGTAGTGTCCCCTTCGCCCATAGGCGAAACAGTTCGGAGATCCTGACCTCCGCCTCTCGCCCTTGGTGCCGGATCTCTTGCTTGGTTAAGCCCACCCCCGCAGCAGCCAGAGCAATGCACTCTGCTGCTCATCAAGATAAGCTACCCAGGCCCTCCAATACGCGTCCTTTTTCTCCACCATTCTGTCCCTCAGTCCTTTTTCTGTTCCGGGCAATTGTCCCATAGTCCTTGCCCTGCCCCTTGTATCGGAGTGGGTCGCCAGTGCCCTCATTCTCCACCACTTGTAGAGGGATTGAGACTCACCGTTCATTGCTCCAGGAATTAGCTCAGTCCTTGGTGGGGCGCCTGCTGCTGGTGGTGTCCTGTCCGTCCTCTGCTCCTTTGTTGTTGTCTGGACCCAAGTTGCCTCCCGCTCAGTGGTGTCTCTTCAGGACACTGCCCTCCGGCAGTGCCCACTGCTCCGGTCTCAGCCCCTTCTGGGGGTCCTGGTGTTATCTACAGTCCTTCTCTGCAAATCAGTGCATATAATTTAATTCATACTGTAATTTAAAAAAGTAAAGAATCTGATGTAAGTGTTTAATGTTGAACTAAGCTTTTGTGGATGTGCGATGCCTTTTCGTTTTAGCAAATGGTGAGCAGGTGATGTAATGAGAAGTGTCCACTCTGCAAATAGCTTTTGGAAGCATTTTTAGCACAATGCACACAGAATTGGGCACACAAACTTGAGTCCTAATGCTCCATGATCCACTCTGTACTCAATACCCTTCTGTACGTTATAGCAACTTGACAACTGGGAGTGACCTTAGAGATCAACAAATATTAGCTATTCTCATCCAAAGATGAATTTCAGATACTGTTGTTTTATGTAGATTTTTTGTTTCTAAAGCTGGTGGCTGCTAGATGATGGTTGTTAGGGGAGGGTGAACCTAGAAAAGTCTAGGTAAAGTTTCAAATTTGGCCTGACCTCCAAATAAAGTCAGATTTCAAATCACCTGAAAAGCCAGCACTGAAGCTTTCCTATTTCCAGATGCAAAATTATACTCAAGCACCTTTGGGTAAATTGCAGGACACTCCAGCTGAAACCCCTACATCAAAATAATCTTTCAGAGAGTCCTCAACCAAGAAACTTTGTGGGTTTCTGCTCTTCTGGTTCTGACATATCAGAGCAAATCACTTAAATGGCACAAAGTCACTACCTTTGGTGCCAAGTTTCCTCTTATTGAAGCCAACCAGAGGTTGGCCATTGACTTCAATGGGAACAGGAGCCAGGCCTTTATTTGCTGTTGATTTTTCTCTCCAGGTCACCAGAATAATGTCTTCTATCTAGGATAACTGCATTTAGTTTTGGAACAAGGCAATGGGGGTCAGCGCAACAGTGAACAGTAGAGATCAGAAAACCAAAAGCAGTTGCTAAGGTTACAAGAACCTATGAACAAGTGGTACAGATAGAAGTGGCAGACATGTTTCCTGGTGTCGTTTGACTTCAACCAAAACAATCTCTAAGTCAGCTGTGAACAGATGTCCAAATGTTGACTCAGAAGTGAGAAGGACAGAGAATGAGAAGAGTGACTTGGCTAGAGTTCATGGAAGAAAATTTATGTCTTTTTCTACCCCTCCGCCAATGTATTTCCGGCTGACTAACTGGGAAATACAAAAATGAAACACTCTCCAGTATCTGTCTTACCAGGGAGGACACTTCTCAGTGGCAAAAGACAACATGGCTAGTGAAGATCCATTTGAGAGAGATTCCACAACACAGTTATAATCCTGCCTTATTTTCACTACTTGTTCTTTATTTGCTTCCAAATGTTTTTGTTTGTTTTCCCTTTTCATACTGCCACACTTAAGTCGTACAGAATGTTCCAGGACAAAAAAATTGGCCCACTATTCAAAGCTGTGATTGTTGGGTAATTAATTTGGCTGCTGAATAATCTATCTACATTGTTTTAAGTTATTCACAGTCAAAATCATTTTGCAGTTAAGGTCCAAAAAAAGGGAGACAAACTGCTGACCATGAATGGTGACTGGAGTTGCTTAATGATGAACTCACACTAGGTTCATTCAGGGCAGTAATCAATTCCTTATAGGTTCTTCACTGAAGGCTCTATCCATCAAATGTAGCTTCTCCAAGAATGACAAAACTGCTTGTGCCATAATGATTTTCCTTCATGTTTATCACTAAGAAGCTAATCCATCACTTGGCAAGTACTTGTTTGCCGTTATTCTACCTTCAGGTCTTTTAAGTGTCAATAGCTGTCTGTGTTGACTAGCATGACCTTTACCTTGCATACTTATACTGCAACATCTTTGTGAATGCACTTATCACACACACACCAAAGCCCAACTTATTAACAACATGCCACTTAAATGATAAGAAAACATTATCTGTCACTACATGAAACAAAAAATAATGCTTATGACGTCTGTGCTTGGATTTTGGAAACTGCACTGCAGCTACTGCAGACAAATCAAACTTCTCCTGAAGTTAAACAATAACATTAATTCTGGCAGGTTTCCCAATTTTGTATTCTACATGAAAAGTTGTGGAAAAAATCATAATGGTTTGCCAAGTGAACCCATACGTATTCCTTTTACATGGGAGTCTCTACTATGTATAGTTGTTTTCCTGTGTTCATCAGTAAAACATAATCATTCAAATCAACTCCATTTGGGCCCAAATTGAGACTGTAAAAATACATTTTATATAAACATAGAAAGATTAATCAGCACAAATATATCAACTTTTGAAAAACTCCATGCACTGTTAGTTCCAGGGATCAACACAGCTACTGTTCAAGGATTCAGTGATAGGCTATAGTTATGAATGGGGAAGGCTGATCCTGTGGTTACGGCAGTAGACTGGGACTCAGAAGATCTGGGTTCAGTTCAGGGTTGAAAGTAACTTAAAGGACTTACCAGTACATCGGAGTCCTGAGAGGGGGGCATGGCCTCAACCGGAAGAGGTTGGGCCTTTCAAGATTTAAAGGCCCTGGGGCTCTAGTGGAGGCTGGGAGCCCCAGGGCCTTTATATCACCCTGGAGCTACCAGCTGCAGAGGCAGCAGGGAGCCCTGGGGCTCCAGCTGCCACAGAGCTCTGGGCCCTTTAAATCACCACTGGAGCCCTGCTGCCACTACCCTGCAGTAGTTGTATCTCTACTACTCAGGAGGACAATTCTTTTATATTCCAGGCAATTATATACATATTCTCTCTCTCTCTCAGCAGAATTAGCAGCACTTCATATTAAGGTTGCCTGATTTTTTTTTCCTTGTTATAAGACCCTATTTTCAGTTGATTATAAATTTGCTAGACTTCAATCGTTTGGGCTGACATTTTCGATGGTTGACGTCTGCCTTGAGCTGAGGCTTTTTGGAAAACATCAGCCAAAATATTTCAGTCATTTCCAAGAATGAGGATGGGGGAAAATACATTGTTTTTCAGTATTAAAATAATTCTAGTGACCAGGAGAATTTAGCATCATCCTGGTATAATGCAAGTTAATGACAAAGTGAAACAAACATCTACCCAGTGCAGCATCCATCCAGCTTTTCTCAAGGAGATACACCAGGTTAATGAGCATGATGAATTTTATTCAGGATTCATTGATCACAATTAGCATTAAAGCACTGATCAGCTTCCACCTACTCATCATCATGGCTGAACCTCAGTAAGGGTAATCTTCATGCTTTAAGAACTGACTGAAATCCCTGTTATACTAGCACTCAGCTAATACCATAGAGCTGTTCTCAGCACATATGATGCACCAGATGCGCTAAAGATTCATATGTCCATTCATATGTCCCTTCATGCTTCAACCACCATTACAGAGGACATGCGCCCATGCTGATGATGGGTGCTGCTCAATAACAATCCAAAGCACGTTTATTTTCATTATCTGAGTCAGATGCCACCAGTAGAAAGTTGATTTTCTTTTTTGGTGGTTCAGATTCTGTAGTTTCTGCATCGGAGTGTTGCTCTTTTAAGACTTCTGAAAGCATGCTCCACATCCCGTCCCTGATTTAGATATTGGAAGGCCTTTCAGATTCTTGGTTGATCCTGTAGCTATCTTTGAAATCATCACATTAGTACCTTCTTTGCGTTTTGTTAAATCTGCAAGTGAAAGTGTTCTGACAAAATGAACATGTGGCTGGGTTCATCATCTGAGACTGCTATAACATGGAATATAATGGCACGAATGTAGGGTAAAACAGCAGGACATCAATTCCCCACCAAAGAGTTCAGTCACAAAATTAAATTTACATGCATATATTTTTTAATGAGTGTATGCAGCTGTCCTCTGAATGGTGGCCCAAGCATGAAGGGGCATATGAAGTTTACTAGCATATGCTTGGCACAATAAATACCTTGCAAGCCAGCTACAAAAGTATCATGAATAACCTGTTCTCACTTCTGCAACACTGTAAACACAGAGCGCGCAGCATTATTCTTGTAAAATGTAAACAGACTTCTTTGCCTAGCAATTGGTCTGAACAAGAAGTAGGACTAGGTAGACTCTGATTAGACTCTGAAGTTTACATTATTTGGTTTTGAGTGCAGTTATGTAACAAAAATCTGCAATTTGTAAGTTGCACTTTCATGACAAAGACTGCATTATAGGTACTTGTCTAAGGTTGAATTGAAAAATACTATTTCTTTTGTTTATCATTTTTACAGTGAAAAAATTTGTAATTGAAAAATAATATATTACTTTGATTTCAATTACAATACAGAATATATAATATTATATATATATAATATTATATAAAATTAAAATTCCGCCTCTCACCCCTATGGGTGGTTAATGGTGCTTCCTCTCAACCTCGTGGTCCTCTACCAGAGGCCCTGGGAGTTTGAGGGTCTGCGCAGTATCTTAGCTGTTCTAGCACTGCACTCTTTGGACAGAGAGCTCTGATGGTTGTTCCTGGGATCTGTTTGGAGCACTCACCAAGCTTAGGGTCACAGGCCCCGAGTGCTCCTACCACCAGTGGGACCACTTTGGCCTTCCACTTTCCACATCCTCTCTAGTTCCCTCTTTCAGGCCCTGCGTACTTCTCCAGCTTCCATATATCCTTCTTCTGAATGTTGCGTCACTTGGCACTGCTATTATCTCACCCACCGGCTGTGTCTTCTGGTCCTTGTCTATTACCACGATGTCTGCTGTTGATTGGCCAGTACACTGCCTCACGCGTCTGGATCTGGAAGCCCCCACAGGAATCTAGCCCTCTATTCTCCAACACCTTCTGTGGATCTCCCTCTGTCGGGAAGGGTCTAGCCCATACGCTTGCAGATGTGTCCTGTACACAATGCCAGCCACTTGGTTGTGGCGTTCGCGATATGCTGTTCCTGCCTGCATCTTACATCCTGCCACTATGGTTGGACTGTCTCTGAGGCCTCCTTGCAACAGTCTGCACCTTGGGTCCTCTCTAGTGTGGTAGACCCCTGCTTCAATGGATCTGGTGGCTCAGTGCCGTTCCTGTGCTGCTATGATTCAGTCCTCAGTGCTGTCTTTTAGTCCAGCCCTTTCAGCCACTGGTAGGATTCCCCAATGTCGAGCACCTCAGCTATCTGTCGATGTAGCATTCCCATGCAGGGTCTTGTCTTGGCCATGGCAACTTCTTCTGCTTGGTCTTCCTCATGTCGCTGGCTGCTCAGGCATTCTCTACAGCAGCTCATCTTTGGGGGCCATGCTTACTTGAATGTAGCTCCCTGGGATGTTCCGGGTTTCATCCAGGCAGTGCTTGACGCTCACCAAGCCTCGCCCCTTCTTTCGGCTGGTATACAGTCTCTGGGTGTTGGACTTGGGTGGAAACCTGCCGTGCATTGTGAGGGAGGCCTTCGGGTTTTCACATCTGGCCAGCCTCCATGTCCTTCCTTTGGCCAGCTCCCTATAACCGGCAGGCGTATCTAATGACTGGCGCAGGCGGTATCCGTTTGATGGCCATGATCTTGTTCTCCCATCTGAGCTGGCTCTTCAGGACCTGTCTTATCCTTAGTGTGATACTTTGGATGTTGGCTGTCTTCCTTGCCCTCCATCCTCATGGTTTCCATGTGGACCTGTGGGACGCCAAGGTTACTATGTAGCTGTCTGTATGTCTGCTTATAGTGGCCGCCGCTGGTAGTTCCACCCCATCAGTCTTGACTTACCTTCCTCTCTCACTACCATCCGGCCACACTTTCTTCCAAGTCCGAATGACATCCCGATAATCCTCACTGTAGAATCCGCCGTCAAGGTGGATTAGCGCGAGTCGATGTCTCGTTCATTCTTAGCATACAGCTGATGTTCATTCATGTTAAGAGGAGGTGACTGATGCGTAGTTCCACTCCTAACTGTACCCGTATCCAGTCCTTGTGATTTTCTGCGCTGAGGGGTTTAAGCCTATGCAGAACAGCAGCGGGACAGTGAATCACCTGGTATAATGCCACACTTGGATGCTGCACTTGTGCAAGCTGGCCTTGAGTTGACTCCTAGTGTTGTCTTCCATAGTCCCATTGAGTTTCTTGAGGAGGTCCTTTAGTGTCCTGTTGGACTTTGTTATAGCGCCAGACATTCACAGATCCACGTCTGGTGCGGCATTGAGTCGTAGGCTTTCCTGTAGTCAATCAGGCTGAGGGGGGGGGGGGGGGGGGGGGGGGTGCTCAGATTGGTTCTGTCTTAGACCTGAGTCTTGGGGCGACTGCTCTATCTATGAGCAACATGGTGTTGTTGGACCTCTGGTGTTGTTCGCCAATGCCCTTCTGAGCTGTGCTCATGTACTGGCCCATGTGTCCATGTAGCTTGGGCAGCTATGATGCCTGATAGACTTTCCATGTTGTAGGGGACAGGTTATGGTCGGGTAGTTGGACGCGTTCTGTCCCCCTTGCAGGGGTCTTTTCAGATCAGCACTGTCCTTCTTTGTGTAGCCAGTTTTGGGTGGGAGCCTGCTGCTAAGCGCTGGTTCATCTGTGCTGCTAGCGTCGTTCATGCACTGCTGTAGTTTCTTTAGGCAGTAGGTGTGGATCATGTCTGGTCGCAGGTGCTTGTCCAGCTCTTCATGTTCTTGGACCCGCTGCTGGATGTCTTCACTGTTGATGTTGACTGGTTTCTGTTTCTGAGATCTGCTGTTGCTCTGTTCTCAGGTCCTGCAGCCACTTTGCACTGGTGTTATGAGTTCTTCTCTTCTCCCATAATGTTCTTCCAGTACTGTTCAGTTTCTGCTGCTGTGGCTCTGCTGTTATTGTGTTGTTGCATCTGCAGTTGCGGAGTACACCTTGCGATGGTTCTTTGGTGAGAACAGGGTCTTTACTTTTTTGGCCTCTGCTTCTCTAGTGTACTCCTTAAGCCTGGTAGCCAGTGTCGTGAGCCTTTGTTTGCAGTCTCTAAGCGGCTTCAGATGGAGTCAAGGCCCTTGTATTTTTTCAGTAGAACCGAGTCTTATTCCTTAATCTCTACACCCTTTCTCTTAGTTCCACCAGCTGACTAACCTTCTCTCCGAGTCACCTTGATCTTATCCTCCAACCTCATTTTCCAGGGTGGGTACATACTGTTGATCTTCTTGATCGTGTAGCCAAGCATCTCCAGGATTACAGAGGCTGTAGCGTATACCAGTTCATTGGTTTGAGTTATGGTGGTAGTAGGGATTGTCATGAGGGCTCATTTATATATATATAAATGTAGAAAAACATCCAAAATATTTAGTACATTTCAACTGGTATTCTATTGTTTAACAGTGCAATTAAAACTGCAATTAATCATGATTAGTTTTTTTAATCATGATTAATTTTTTTGAGTTAATTGCATGAGTTAACTGAGATTAATTGACAGCCCTAATATGAACCTTTATTTTCAAGGTTTTAAAACTGTGAAAAATATTGTATATATATTTAAATTTTCAAGGCTAGAAACTAGATTTGTAGGAACTTTTATTTCCTTTCTGGCAGTATATGAATAAAATAATAACCACCAAAGGAACAAAACCTTTGAAATTAGCATACATTTACAAGTTGAGAATGGCCACCTCATATGAGAAGGAAGGGTGTCACATTTAATCAAACTAGTTAGACCAGGTGTTTAAGAAAAGATTACGTATTTTTACTAGTTTTAGATTTTCCTTTCCTGCTTTTTCTTTAGCTGAAGAACAGCTGTTTTCATGAAATTTGGCAGGAACTTGACCTTTATTTCAGGGAGATAAATTACTTTTTCATAACATTTGATCAAATCAGCAATTCAATTCCATAAATCAACACAGTGGGAAATTTGATCAGGATAGATAGAGGGTTCCACTGAAAACAAATTGGTTTCAAATAAGATGAACCAGCCTCAGTGGAAGAACAAGAGCATGTTGCAGTTTCTCTAAGGATTTCCACTTGAAAAATAGGAATGGATAAACTGGTTTAGGTAAAAAGGCTTGAACTTTCACTTATCTCTTCCACAACCTCCAAACCTGAACTGGAAACTTGTCTATTACAGTTAGTGTAAGTTCTTTTAACCAAAACAGACTTTTAGATTTCTTCCCTCACTTCTCCAACTTTTATGGTACAGTAGCAGAGTTAAGCAACATCTTTTTCGCTATATAGTGCTAGAGAAAGTGGCCACAATTAACAGTAGCTGTGAAAATAATGAAATAAATAGTAATATTATGCAGTCTGTGTGTGTGTTGAAAGGAAACATTGGACTGAGCTGGGAAATTAAGAACTGATTCTGAACTTCAGATTGTGATCAGATCCAAGGTTTGGGCTAATCATTAGTTGTAAGTGATGGCTCACAGTGGGCACTGATCTGTCAACTTCACTTACAATTCAGTAGGACAATTCCTACAAGTACTGCAGAACTCAAGTTAAGTATGGGTTACAAAATAAGGGTTGAGTGTAAGGGAATAATGAAAATGTCATTTTAAAACACTTTTGCACAAAGACCTGTGTAATCTAACTTTTTCCTCATGTCTGTCATTGGCATGACCTGCCATCATGACAGACACTACCTTGAAAAGTAGTTCCTGGTTTTCTGAAATCTAACACACATGGGAAAAAATCCTGAATCCCTGACCCAGAGAGTCATTTCTTAGGTCCTGATCCTGCAAACACTAACACACCAGCACATGTAGTAGTTCTGCTTGAAAATGAATGGCAAAATATGGCCATGAGTAAGGATTTCAGACTGTAGCTCTGCTTTTCATAATATCCTCATTATACTGATGGTAAAAACTGCATATTAACCAGTTTATTTTATATATGCTCACCTAATTCTTATAGAATAATAATTTTCTTCTTTTTTTGTTAAATGCCAGATTATACAGTCCTCTCCTTCAATGACCTAGTTAGTATTAATAGTTGAGCATCATGGAATCAGTCACCATAGGAAGAGCACTGGGAAGTTTGACAACACTAGTTACTTCCCCCTGGAGAGATACCAGATTAAACTAAAGTTTGCCCGGGAGTAAAGAAATGGAGAAAATGTTGCAATCAGAATGGACTAACCCTTATGACAGGGCATTTACTAATGCAAACTGCCAATCTTACACCAGTGCTAATATTCACAGATAAGCAGGATTTTCTCCCCATTAAAAATTAGCTTCTAAAGTTGCAGAAATTTACATTTTATGTAATTAATCTGGAACAAGTTATGTTTTGTTACTTCCTGTTTTCCAATGTAGTTGCTGCTCTTAGACTCCAGCCTTCATTTATCCAAAGGCAAGAATAAAAACAGCTGATTCCCCAGAGTTCAGAAGACAAACAGCATCTTGGGAGCGAGAGAATAAACAGCTCTGGGAATGCTGAATAATTGAAACAAGTTACAGCTGCACTGATTTCTCCCTACTCCTCCTTTTTTCCTTTCCGAATTCTCTGCTGTTGTAAAGACTCTCTCTCGCTTGCTTGCTCTTTCTCCAGATAAAAACGGCACACTCTAGACATAGAAATAAATCCAGGCAATAGTAGAATATAAAATTCAGAGACATCTTTATGATAACTGATGAAAATCATGAAAATAACTTGTACTAATATAGATTATTTGGATTTCACTTGTATTCATTTTTGCTCACAGGAATAACAGATGAGGTGACTGAAAATCAGCAGACTATTACTACATCATATCAGCTCCATCCAGCATAGCAGGCTATGCTGTTAAGAAGTCAAGTCAGCCTCCCTTCACCGCTAAAAAAGACGGCTGTTTTAGAAAGGATCTCCTTATGGGAGAAGTCCTACCAAATGTATTAGGGATGGAGCCTATAGTTTAAAAAAACTATAGTATTTAGCAAAGAACATATCCCTGCTAAAGAAAGCTCAGCATTCTCTATATTACATTCTAGGACTTTTCCATAAGAGATGGTGGGGCAAGGAAACAGCACCTTGGAAATACATAGGGATTTCCTCACATAAGATACTGGCGGCTGATGATGCAGAGTTCTGCTTTGCAATATGTATCTAGAATAGTGGTTGAAACCTTACCAGAGAGTCTGACTCCTAAGGAAGGAAGACATAGTGCTATAAGGCTAGGGAGTACTATGAGACATTAAACCACCACATGAGATGATTGGACAGGAGTAATAACCCTCCACACACATGTTCAAAGATGCATAGGCTCTGTTTGTCCTATCAGGAAATTTTGGGGTCCCAGGCCACTATACATGGGACAAAGATCCCTCCAATGCTCTTTTTTATCTTAGATAAGTGAGTGAAAGCAAACAATGAGCAGGCATCTGCCACAATAAGCTCGTTGCTTCAGTGGGCTACATTGCAGCCTGACCCCCCGTGGAATCTAATTCAAGTCAACGAGAATCTGAAGGATTTCACAAGTTAATATTAGCAGATCCCACTGCAGAATGTAGGGCATGTTGCACGTTGGAAGGAGCCAACTTATTTTAAAAACATTATTGCATCCAGGAAAGAGACCACAAAAAAGGTAGTTAGGAATGTCATTATCAACATGGGTGGAGACTGAAGGGAGAGTAGGTATGTCAAGAGAAGCATATATTATTCTCTTTTCTTGTAATTCTTCACACTATAAATTTTCTCTCTGATGAAAAAGGATGATGTGACTTGGCATAAAGTAATAATATTGTAGATAAGCATGAAAAGAAAACTGATTATAGGTCAGATTCTGAAGAAGAAGAAGAAGAGAAGAACAGGAACAAAAGAGCAATGATATGCTGTTACCATGAACACCACAGATATTATTTTGCTCAATAGGTTTAATCCCATTAAAGTTACTGCTTCTTCAAATTATGCCGGTGCTTCAGCAGAAAGAAGCATAAAACAAAATTGAGATTCACTAAGCGTAACAATGAAAAGTGTTTTAATATTTTAAGTAAAAGGATTCTCTGTGTGGAGCTGTGCTAGGTTTGGCTGTCTTTGGTAGTAGGGAAACTGTCAGAATTTTAACTAACTACTCAAAACATTCCTCTTATCAAGGGAACAGTATAATTCCATCCATCAGAGGATCACAAAGCGCTCTACAAACAACAGTGAACATTCCTTGAGATAAGGACATAGTATTGTCCCTATTTTCAGTGGGAAAATGGAGCAGGAAAATGTTAAGAGGGTGGCCCATGATCACACAGGGTATGTCTTCACTGCAGAGTTAACTCGGGTAATTCGCATCCAGACTGAAAATCCTCATTAGCCTAGTCCAAGTGTGAGCAACCACACTTCAAAGATATGCCTGAGTTACTGTGTCCTTATTGGTGTTGCACTCCCCCAAATGTGTCCCTAAGACTTCTGGGGACATATGCCGTGGGATTCTTTGTGCTGCAGTAAATTAAACTACTCTATGATTCTTTGCCAGTGAATTGTGGGAAAACCTATCTGTCATCCTGGCCACGTGTGGGAAATTGTGACAAGGCAATGGTAGACTATTGGTACTCAATCGATTTAGCCCGTGTCCTCACGGCAAGGTGGCAGGTCACCAGTCCAGCATCTGAACTTTAGCCTACATCCTCAAACAAATCAACTGGCCTGGGCTGAAAATACCACTAAATCTGGGTGAGATGATTGGGGAGGGTGGGGACGACATGAGGGCAGGTAGGGGCAACACATGAGTAACAGCCCATGTGAACCCTGGAGTGAAGATATCCCCCCAGTGTGTCTGTGGCAAGGTTGAAACTAGAACCCAGATCTCACAAGCCTGCGACTTCCCACAGAACAAACCATCTTCTTGAGAGAAAAATCAGGAGGTTGTAAAGAAAGGTACTAAGTTAAAACTTTTGAGTTGCTCCTGTACAAGGGGCAGATTCTGCCACCGTTATGAACATTGAATAGTACCTTACTTTGCAAGTAGTTCCACTAAAAGCAATGTGGTTTTCATATTATAAAGTACTGCTCAACATAAGTGTGAAAATTCTCTCTCTCTCTTCAAGTTGTTATGAGAGATGAGAGTACTGAAAGAAGCAGCCTCCCTTTATAACCAAAACATGCAGTAAGTAGAGAAGATCTAACTATTTTCTGAAAAGAGGCAGATCAGGCATTTTCTGGCCATTCTTAAATACCTGACATTAAACATTCAGGCGCACAAGCAGCTTTGGGCTAGATCAAGGCTCTATGCACTTCCCTGAGCAAGGAGCAGCGCATAAGCAGGACCATCCAGGAATGTGGGAGGAATTATGACTCCAATACCTCTGTAAAGACCAATTCCCAACCAGCTTCCCCCTTGTTTTCAGGTGGAGGGAGGTAGTAATTTGCAGCTGGCCAGAACCAGCAGCAAATTGACATCCATGCAGTAGTTCAGCTTACTGGTCAAGGCCACAGAGGGCAAAGCTAAGTCTTTACTCCCTCTCTCCCCACCTTCTTTGGGCAAGGTGGTTAAGAGGCAGTGCTTAATTTGTGCCAAGGCTGAGCTCCAGCACCTCTAGTTGTGGCAGTTCACCTCTGTGCTTGCCACATCAGTTGTGAAAGTAAAAGAATTGCTTGAGCCCCGGCACCTAATTGCTTCATCCCTGGCACCTCTTTCATTACAAAATAAGCACTGGGTATAGCGGGAAGTAGTGGCAATGTGCCTGCCTACTCTCAGACCTGAGATCAAAGTGGTCTGTACAGGGACATAAAGGGGAGAGAGGCTGACTACCTTTTGTGCCCCTGCATGGGTACACAGTCCAAATCACATTCTAGCCCTTTGACTTCCATCATAAGAGCCAAGCCATGAAGTCATAAAAAGACACCAGAAACATAAAGCCCAAAGATACTAGTAAAGCCTGTGACAAGAAAGGGAAAATCCTGCTTTAAGTGGATTGGTTTTGCAATCCTGCCCATCCTGGCAAGTCATGGACACATAGCCATTCATGGACCCATCTTCCATGAATTTATTTAGTTCTTTTTTGAACCTTGTGATAGTCTTGGCCTTCACAATATCCTTTGGCAAAGAGTTCCACAGGTTGACTGTATGTTGTGTGAAGAAATATTTCCTTTTGTTTGTTTTTAAATCTGCTGTCTATTAATTTCATTTGGTGATCTCCAGTTCTTGTGTTATGAGGAGTAAATAACACTTCCTTATTTACTTTCTCCACACCAGTCATGATTTTATAGACCTCTATCATATCCCCCCTTAGTCCTCTCTTTTCCAAGCTGAAAAGTCCAAGTATTAGAGACCTCTCCTTATATGGAAGCTGTTCCATACTTCTACTCATTTTTGTTACCCTTTTCTGTACCTTTTCCAATTCCAATATATTTTTGTGCCTTTTTATTAACTTATTTATGTAGTGTCACTGGGTAAGTCACTTCACAATAAGCAGAGCATGGCAGACAAGTAAGAACCCAGCACCAAATAGCTTACACTCCAAAAGGAACAATTGGGTTCAACACAGTACAAATCAATATGGAAAGGGACTGTGCAAACTGACTGGTGAATAGCCATTGTGTCTCTTGAGCTTTCTTCTTCCTCTAAAGGATCCTTCTCTGAACTACCACCAAGTCAGCCAAATTGCAGGGTGTATTGTGTTGGTGAATGAACAGTTCTACACAACTGATTTAAGTGCTTAGTGCTTATATCTGCTATTTAAGTCAGCCAGACACAAGGTAGTTTAATGCATAATTGAGAGGGAAAAGAAACAGCAGAGATCACACTTAAAACAGAGTAAAAGTGTATGCAAATGTAAAGTTTCCTTCTAAGTTTCCTGAAATTCCATCCAATCCTTTGTGGAAACCCAAGCAGGGACTATACTGATGACAGATGCCTTTGTCAGTTTGACAGAGAGCAGCTGGCTGCTTTCCAGAAAACCTGAAGAAAAAAAAAAAAGTTACTACAAATTCATTACAAGCATCAACTGATGTACAAAGTATCATAATTTGCATAAAATTGCATTTACTGTGCTAGCAGTTATCATCATTACTAACAGTTCAACTCCAGCAGCTGGAATTCTGGATTTAAACCAATCTGTCTCTTTAACGTTCTAAAGAAGTATTTTAAGATGTGTCTAAGCTTCTTAACAGCCACCATCACTTAAACCACTTTGAGATTATTCTGCTATCTTTGAGATTTAAAATAAATTGTACATTCTCTAACATTTGTACACTACCCACTTCCATTATCACACTGGAAGAATATTTAAGCAGCATTGTACTGTGCTTTTTATAAACTTCATCCCATTAATATCATTAAAATGCATTCTCAGCAGAATAATATGGCATTATCTACCAGACGCAGTCATTTGATAGACCCCTACTTAAAAAATTTACAGTCTTATTTTTGCAAGCCAAACTGTGTGAAGTGTCCCTTTGCAGTTAGGGAGAGACGTTTAACTCAAAATGCAGTCCTTCATCCAGCATCCTCCCAGAGCCCCAATGGTTTCAGTATGTCTTTGAAGAAACCAGAAATCAATGCAAGTCTTATTCAAGTCTCATTATGTCAAGAAGTAAGTGCATCACAACTGGAGGGTGGTCTTCATTTAATTAAGCCATCAGGATGCTTATGGGATCTTATTACCATAACTGACCCACTGTTCAGAGGGTTACATGGCCCTCCTTCCCGCCCTTGTCATCTGTGACTGATCCACAGAGGGATACTCACTGGCTAACAGGGCCTGCTGACAGAGTTAGTCTGTTAGCTCAAGTGGTAGTGTTTGTGCTGCAGGCCTGAAAGTCCAAAGGTCAAACCTTCCTGCCAGTCTCTGTTGAAGTTGCTACTTTGCCTTTGTCCTTCCTCACCACATCCCCTCCCCTACTGCCTGCTGGCTTAATTCATGTCTAAATTTTAATTATAAAGCTCTTTGGGTCACAGACAATGCACTGTCAGGTACTGCAGCACAATGAACATTAATAATATAATGTGTACCCTCTCTCCTTTTACATTCTGCCTATCAACATTAATGGTATTCTGAACTGGAATATATAATGCATTGGAATGGAGTCAAATTCTGAACTGGATTATTAGTTGATTGGAAACATTGTTTTACATCATTGCCTTTAAAAAATTGGTAATTTTATAAATCTCCAATTTTTGTCACATCTATTCAAAAACCTTCTTCTTAACTTTAAACCTATGAGTGAAATAATAAAATTTCACACCAAAATCTGATTACGTAATTCTAGATTAATTTTGCCTTAATTCTCCAGTTGGAAAGAGAAAGAGGTTTGTACAATATATGCTAGACACTTGCCAGCAAAAAAGGTAACTTTTGTCATCTCAGCGAATGAGAAATTACATGCATACCACCCATTAGTGATGAAAAATATGCAAGTGAGCCCCTGGCACAGAAATGAAACTATAAACAACAATGTGAGTATGAGGAAAATACCTGTCCCTCTTATGCAGGTTATCCAGCTTTGAATTCCTTTACATGTGTGGAAAGGTAGATTTGTAATTATAACAAAGTTTAAAATGTAACATCAGAACCGATGGGAAGGTAAAAAGGTACATGAAGCAGGGAATGTTTATATCAAGAAACAATACCTTGTTTAGACTTCCAAATAGTTTCCTTTTATTCCATCCACCTTACCATTTCCTACTGTAAGTGAAAATAAAATAATGTAGTTTTAATATTTAAAATGTCCTGTCACCATTCTGATAAGAGTACTCAAATCTCATCTGTGACAATAAAAAAGAAATTTCCCTTACTCTTTGTGTGTGATAAACAGTAATGGTATCATATTAACATATCTGGAGTACACTACTTCCACATTTATGCCGGCATAAAATAACTGCCTGATATACACCTCTACCCCAATATAATGTAACCTGATATAACATGAATTCAGATATAATGCGGTAAAGCAGTGCTCCAGGAAGGTGAGGCTGTGCACTCTGGTGGATCAAAGCAAGTTCAATATAATGCGGTTTCACCTACTATGCGGTAAGACTTTTTGGCTCCTGAGGACAGCATTATATCGAGGTACAGGTGTATATCACTAATTACTGGATAAGTTACTGTGGTTTAACAAATTTTGCAAATTGAGAGCAAGAGTGTTCTCTGTAACATGACAAAATTTTTGAAGCAGAATTGCCAAATATAGCTCTGCCACAAACTTTGTGTATGACGCTGGGCAAGTCACTTAACCTCTGTGACTCAGTTTCCCCTCTGTAAAATGTAAGTGATAAAAAAAAGCACTTAATTACCTGCAGAGTAAGAGTTATTCTTTGAGATGTATTGTGCACATATACATTCCACTGTAGGTGTGTGTGCCCAGTGCACTCAAGTCAGAGACTTTTGTCAGCAGTACCACCAGGCAGTCCACATGCTTCTGCTCTGCATGTGCTCTCAAGTGAGGGCATAAACGGAATGTGGCCACCATCTCCCTTTCTTTTGCACTGCTTTATATGATGTCCAAAATAGCGAGGAATGTGGGAGGGTCAGGAAATGTATATGTGCACAACACAACTCGAAGAACAACAGTTACAGTACAGATAAGTAACTGATTTTTCCTCCTCCAAGTGATTGTGCACATACACATTTAAGTGCAGTTCTCTTATGAGTGGAGGAACTTCAGATCATCTGAAAAGAGACTGCAACACCGAATCTGGCATTGTCACAAGAAGCTTGAGTGATGACATCATGAGTGGAAAAGGTATGGCTGGACAACGCATAAGAGAACTGTAGCTTAGAGGCATAAGAGATCCACATGCTATATAACTACTCCTGGGGGAATTTTGCGCCACTGCAGGTGTGTAGAAACACGCCCCTCACCCTCTGATTCTCTTTGCTTCCCACAGAAAAATGGTTTCTGTGTGGAAGCAAAGAGCAGCTGCAGCAGTGCTCACTCACCCCTCCTCAGCAGTGCGGGGACGTCTGTTTAAGCAGCCGGGGGAGACTAAGTTACTGGGGGGAGGGGAGGGAGTCTGGGGATGTCCTGGATGCCCAGGAACATTAGCTACAGCAGGGCAGACGGGGGAGGAGGAAGACAGAGTCAGAGTTCCTACTCCCCCACATGGAGCGGCTGGGGCAGATCAACTCCCAGAAACCTCCTCTGGCTGCAGGAAGCTCTGCAGCATGGGGGGACTTGGCAGGGATGGGAGTGGGTGCAGGGGGGAATCCAGAAGCACAGGGATTAGACAGACAGGGGAGCAGCAGGCCTCATTGTTCCTCAGCCATGGGGGGGAGGAGGGATCATTATATGGGGAGCTGCTCCTCCTGTCCACCCAACTCTCATGCATCTGGATACCCCCACTGAGCCTCCCCCCAGCCACTAACTCCCCTTGCATCTAGAGCCCTCTGCACTCATAACTTTCCCACTCAATTCCCCCCATGCACTGGGAGCCTCCCACACCCAGAACCCCCGCACACCAAGCCCACCAAAACCTCCCGAGCCTCATTCCCTAACTGGGAGACCACCACATCTAGACCCCCACTCCACTGGGCCCCAACAAGCTGCACCCTGCCACCCACCCCACCAAGCAGGGCCAGCTCTAGCAATTTTGCCACCCCAAGCACGGCAGCACGCCACGGGGGGCGCTCTGCCGCTCGCCGGTCCCACGGCTCCGGTGAACCTCCCCCAGGCGTGCCTGCGGATGCTTCACCGGAGCAGCGGGACCAGTGGACCCTCCACAGGCACGCCTGCGGGAGGTCCACCGGAGCTGCCTGCCGCCCTCCCGGCAACCGGGGCAGAGCGCCCCCCGCGGCGTGCCGCCCCAAGCATGCGCTTGACGCTCTGTGGCCTGGAGCAGGGCCTGCCACCAAGTCCCACTCCTCCAGCACCCAGACCCTCAGCTTAGACCTAACTACATCCTCTGCAGTGTCACATTCCCCCTGCACTCAGAACCCCCAATGAGCCCCTGTGCATCCAAATCCCCCCTGCACCCAGACCCCACACCAAGCTGCCCGCACCAGATTGTGCCACACAGAACCCTGGTGCTCTTGTGGGAATTCTGCACCACAAAAAAAATTAACTTTCTTCAAAATTCTGCATATTTTATTTGTCAAAATAACACTAACACAATAACAATATAATCACACCATTTTCAATTATTTTTGTAATTTATTTCAAAATACTTGTCAGCAAATAATTAAAAATGGTGTGATTAGGTTGTGTTATTTTGACAAAATTTGCAGAATTGTAAACTATTGTGTGCATAATTCTTAATTTTTTGGAGCAGAATTCCCTCAGAAGTAATATAATTACTAAAAACGCAATGTCCAGTTCACAAGGAATAATAATACACCTTCATATCTGAGAAATGTAAATGTTTTTATCTCTTTTCATAAAATTAGGGAAGTGTTGCTGTATCCAGCATCTCTTTTTGTCTCAGCTATAGCATTCTGCCATCAAAGGGAAATTTAAGATAGGCACAGTAAGTGTGGCACTGTTTTTTTTTTGTTGTTTTTACAAAAAAAATTCTTCAAATCTGGTGTATTATTTTCAAAACAATGCTGCTGTGATTCTTTTTAGTATAACTGAACATGTTGGAATTTAGGTCAGCAGGAAGTAATTAGGGATATGGCCAACGCTTTGGCCATAACAGTTCTATTACTGCAGAAAAAGCTAGAATGCATGATAATCATAAATAGCCAGAACGTCAAAGTTTAGATTTTACTTGGAAGATAGCAACTCTAGCAAGAGTGCCCACACCCACTGAAGTTGTGCTGGGCATTGGTCTGGTACTAATTCAAAGGAAAATGTCACCTACTGAATCACTTTTGGTACCACCTGAATATATTCTCCCATCCAAGTACTGAACTATGCAGGGCTTGCCAAGGTTTTGGAGAGCTGACAGCAAAACAGCTCAAGGTCCTATGACTCTGGAGGGAACATGACAGTTTTAAACCCATTACAAACATTTTTTTAAAATGTTGACTGGAAATTCATATGGAGAAGAAATTAGTGAAGATTTGACTCATAAGAAATAGAAAGTAAAAAACCCCATAGAAAACACAGGCAGTGTCCTTTTAAATATAATACTTTGGTAACAATTTTCATGCAACACAGTTTATGACTAAAAGATATTTGTAAAAGATTTACAGTGATGTAACAGAATACATTCTTCTATTAATTGAGAATTGATGAAGGCACCAAACTGAAGTGAAATGAAATATCTTTTCTTAAAAATTAATACATGTAATACATCACTCTTATTGTCCATTACTGAGTCTTAATACTGGCTAAAAGATGAAATGGATAAGTGATCTCATAAATAATGATATAATGATTAAAATGAAGTAGACATTAAAAAACAATAATGCTGCTTAGTCATTTTCTTGGCATGAAAATTTCCTGGCAGAAAGAAGTGGAAAACAATTTTATTTAAATAAAGATTGTAAAAGTAGCTATCAAATTATTTGTGAACGCTTTAAAGGTTTGTCTGCAGATTGCTCCTTATGGATAAATTTGCCCCTGTGCAGAGAGCCAGCACAAAGCCTATTCTGAAGGCTTAAAAGGTGCATGGGCCTTGTGCTATCCCTCTGCACAAGTTTAACCCAGGGGTATGGCTCAAAAGTTAGCATCAAGATGAATTCAATAATCAAAAATATATTTGGCAGAAGAGCCCCAAAAACTGCTCCTAAGACAGTCCTACCACTGGGACACACACATAACATTGCTCCATTCAAAACAATATACAAACAAAATATCAGAGTCACAAACTTCCTGTCACCTCAACTTTACAGACCATTCGTGGGTGTTAATTTAAAAGAACAGCTCTTGCAGATGAAAGATTTGCCAGGGAAAAGCAACTTTTGGGGCCTCAGATGGAACAGCGTACATTCCTGTAGCAAATTTCAAAGCAACAGGACTTCATTGAGCAGCCCATTAACCGTAACACAGGACTTTCGCCCGAGGATTAGCGCCTGCACCCAGCCTGAACAGAAAATTAGGGAAGTGGGAAAGAAACTCTTTCCCCAGACGGTAGAGCTGCTTTCTCTCCATCACTCCCTCTCTGAAACTGCAGTAGCTGCCATCTCCCACACAGGGGACAAGGAAAGGAGGATTCACAAAGTAACAGATCCCACAGCCTCACTTCTCCCTCTGCCCTAGCCTGTTGTTGCCCTGCTACCAACCACCTCCTGCACGCTGGCATGCAAGAATGCCATTCCTTGGCAGTTTTCATTCTGAACTCCCCCAAACCCATCCTCTACTTGTGTAATGGAATGTGTTAGTTTTACAGGTAAGGGAGTCCAACCAGGGAGTAGAAGATAGGAGTAGCTCCATAATGAGCACATAAAGGAAGCTACTGTGCCCTGCCTAAAATTCTCTCCTAGTCCTCCCACAGCCTACAAAACAGCCTTAAGAGTGTTTCACTCCACAAAAATGGCAATTTTCGAAATAAAGTATCTCGTGAACCATCAATTCTCTTCACTCCCCTTGCACTAATGGGAAGACAGGAGTCCACCCATAACTGTGATGGACACTGCACTTTCTGCTACTGCTGCATTTCACTTTAAATGCAGACAGAGGTCAAACGTAGTTTACCATAAATGTCAATTTTTGTTAAAGGGATAAAAGAGACTGAGTACGTCTGTGCAGTCTTTGCACTGAGTTAGCAGCTTATATAAGTTTAGAAGCAAGAATGATGGATGAAAATAAGTGCTGAGATGTTGAAGGTCATAATTTTCATGATTTAGGTGCAAGTTTTATCATGATTTTTCAGTTTAGAATCCAGCAGAGGTTTACAACAGCTGCATGGGGGTTTTTTTGCTTTAGAGTACTCCAGACAAATATTAGTAATCTGTTTGTGTCTATTATGGCTGAAGTTGGATATAGTCAGATATCCCTTTCATTAACTCATCTCCCATAGCAATGCATGGTTCCAAGTAGGTATAAACTGCCAAATTTTTATGACAGAAATGTTGGAATGCTGTGGAAAACGGCATGTTAACTTCTGACTTGTTGGGACATGTGTGACTCATTACACTTCACACTTATTATTCAGGAGATGGGAATAGCCCTCTGGATGAGGAAGCTAAAGCACAGGACAGACAGGTCCTTAGGGAAGAAACAGACAGGTCCTGAGGGAAAGAGCAAATGTTTAGGCTGGGGAAAGGAATCCTAGCAGCAGCCAAGCCTGTGGAAAAAGCTTAGGAGGGCTTTATGTGATGTTTTGGAACACCTTTTTTGTTAATACAACCACATCCCAGGAAATGGTCAGTTTTAGTAAGAGATGTATAGAGACTATCAGCTTCCACATGGCATCGTTAATTTAAAAAATATCAAGAAAACGCAGCACAGAAGTAGGATCTGCTCCATGAGTCAATTTCTTTCCTAATATGGAACCTCGCAGCAGGTATATATTGAAAGCATTTTACAGCAACCTCAAATCCATTATTTTTGATGCTACAAAAACTACACTTCTTGTTACCATAGCAGCCCAAGAGAAACATAAGCAGATTTATTCAATAGATGACCAATGTAAACTTGGCCCAGGTTTTAATTACAAAAAACATCTGTGAAAATATATATGCTATTTTTAAAAATAGGACAATGGCTCATACATTGACTGTAAACTAACTTCATTTAGGGAACCCAGCAATGATCCAACTTTAGAAAGCAGAAACCCATCCAGATAGATGGCAGAAATTGCTAAAGCTACAATCCAGTCATAAGCACACTGAAGAATCATCATGCTTCCATACACTTTTACATAGCTTTGAGGTATAGTATAAGACCAGGTGTGCAAGTAGGGTGGTACACTCCAGTACACAGTACTGGCAAGAGATTTTTAGCAGGTACAGGGTACTGCAAAAACCTGGGGAGTCTAGCCCCCACCCCCGGAGGGGGGGTGGAGCTGCACTCTGTTCATTCTTTATATGATTTTAACAGGCTTTGTTTAAGTTTGTTAGCATATGTATTGTGCTGTTAAGTTGATCAGGAGCCCTCAAGGGGGGGGGGGGAACAGAAGGTGTTTAAGCAGTGTTTTTGATTCATGATCCAGCCTCTGGACTATGAACATATACTGATGGGAGCAGTCTAATCAAGGGACTGAGGACTTTAAGGTAATCTGGAGCCTTCATATTTCCTTGATCCTTTGCAGATGGACTTGAGTTGGATATGGTACAAAGACTGTTCAAGCCTCATTGATTGCTGATTTCTCCCTTGCAATGGACAATAATCAGATGTCGTCTGACTTTCGCACATAAGTCAGCAGCCTTTGATACCTGCGGTATAAGCAACATAGCCCTTGCTTGAGTGGTTTTGTTCTTTCCTCTCCAAATGTCAAAGCCTGTTCCCATTGAACTCAATAGCAAAACTTTTGATTTCAGTGGGATCAGGATATGGCCCCAAGAGATCAGAGAATGTGATTTTGATCAATTGCTTATTTGCCCAGAGACAGTTCTCATGCATGTTTTGCCAGACTGATGTTGAGAAAAAAAAAAAGGCATGAAGCTTAGTTTTTAAAACAAAGGCAGAAAGTAGCAGTAGAAATTAGTAAAGTGTATTTTTAAATAGCATCATAATTAATATGTATTGTGATGGGGCAAGGCGAGATGGCTATAGTAAAGTAGTGAGGAACAGGTATGTCAGCTCCAGGCTAAACAAATTCCTGGTACCATGGTAACCAAATGGCAGTTGCTCCAGGTTAATGAAGACATCTAGGGCCAATTAAGAGCCTTCTAGAAAGCAATGGAGATAGCTACATTGATTGGGACACCTGAAACTAAGCAAGGGCTGGCTGGAACTAGTTAAAAAGCCTCCCAGTTAGTCAGTGAAGCATGCGTGTCAGGAGATGTAGGATGAAGCCACGCTCTTGGAGGAACTAAGCACTACAAATCCATATCAGGTGCAAGGAAGGAGGTCCTGAGGTAACAGTGAAGAAGATATTGAGTGGTCGCTGCTGTGGGGAAGTGGCCCAGGGAATTGTACACGTCCTATTTCCAAAAAGTCTGCTACCATAGCTGCTACTATTAGGGTCCCTGGGTTGGAGCCTGGAGTAGAGGGTGGGCCTGGACTCCCATCTCCCGTCCCTAATTAATCACTGACACTTTGAAACAGAGACTGTGTGAGGGAGGGTTGCTTCTCCTCACCTCTCTTGCCGGCTTATGATGAAAATGGCTCAGTGAACTGTGATCCTTGCCTCTAGAGAGAGAAGGGCTACGTAGAGGGTCACAGTGAGCCTCTGAGGCTAGCAAAATCCACCAGGAAACACGGGACCCACGTTGAAAAGGACAGAGCTTTGTCACAACTGGTGTCAGCAGCAGGATTATCATTCACAGCGTGGCAGAAGAAAGAAGTGTAAAAAAAGTGCACTAGGGTTTTGGATTTGTTTTGTTTTGTTTGTTTGCCTTGTACCACAATGGAGGATGTGGTAGGAGCTATGGTACAAGCCACTTCAGCCCAGAAGGAGGCCATCTGGGTTCAGGCAATGGCGCAACAGCAGTCTATGCAGCTACAGCAGGAAACCAATCAATTATTAATGGGGCAGGTGACCCAAGATCATGCCCTCTTGTGAGAGGTAGTGGACCAGCTGAAGATCCTCATCACCCAGGCCCGGGGGTCCAATGGGACGTGAACCCTGGGAGCCACTGGTTGTCTGCCAAAGATGATATCAGAAGATGACGCAGAGGCATATCTCCTCTCATTCTAAAGGACTGCTCAGCATAAGACGTGGCCCCAGGAGCAGTAGGCCAGCATTCTTGCCCCTTTTTTGTGTGGAGAGGCCCAGAAGGCCTACTTTGATTTGCCTGCCACGGACGCCACTGACTATACCCAGCTGAAGGCAGAGATCCTAGAACGATCAGGGTGACTGCAGCAGTACGGACCCAGGGGTTCAATGAGTGGAAGTACTAGGAAAACAAACCCCTGAGGTCCCAGCTATTCGACCTCATACACTTCGTGCAGAAGTGGTTACAGCCTGAGGTGTGCAGCCCAGAGGAGATTTTGGAGACCCTGGTCATGGATCATTACATGCCGAAGACTGCCACCAGATCTCTGTGAATGGGTAGGCCAGAACAATCCATCCAACTATAACAAGATGATCACACTGGTAGAAAGATGCATGACAGTCAGGGAATTGACCCAACTACGAAAGGAAGGCCCTTTTCGAAGCAAGCACCCAATCCCAACCCTGGAAGGTTGGACCACCAAACCCTTGGGGAATCCTAGGTGGAAGAAGGGGGGCTGAAAACCAGCAGGGACCCCAGAAGGAAGGGATTGGCCTGAGTGGGGAGAACCCTGGGACTAAACCCCCTAACCCTCGTGATAGGGGAGTGATTAGAAGCAATTATAGATGTTATGCATGTGGGGAGTGGGGACACACAGCAGCACAGTGTCCCAGCACTGAGGAGCCTATGCAATGTAACTTGGGGGATTGGGAGATCTCATGCTCCATTATCCACCTTGCAGGCATTGCATTAGCCCTCCATAACTACACCAGGCCGGTAAAGATAAATGGAGCAGAGACTACAGTGCTTGTGGACTCTGGGAGTGCTAACACCCTTATATCGGGTAAGCTGGTAAAAAGTAGCCAGTTGCTACAAGCCAAACGCATAGCAGTGACATGCGTGCATGGGGCCATGAGCCATTACCCACCATCCTGGTAGAGACAGAGGTTCAGGGGAACCCCACTGAAGTGACAGTGGACGTAGTTCCTAAACTTCCATATCCCGTAGTCATTGGGAGAGACTATCCAGGGTTTGATAATTTACTCCCCCCAGAGAAGCCGGAAGGAGGTGGGGACCCTGATGGCAGCAACTCATCTCCAGGGGCATGTCAACCCCCAATGTTCTCTGAGATTTCTCAGGATCTGTTCCCAGCCCCCCAAAAGACCCAGAAGGCAAAAAAAAGAGGGGAAGGCTGTGAAAACTTTGGGAACCCAGATCCTGACGCAGGGCAGAAGACCTCCCTAGTAGGCAGATGGACACAAGCAGCCATCAGATAAACTAACACCGCAGAAGGTGAGCCAGAGGCTGGCCCCAGCCGTGGCAGTGACAAGCCATTGGAATAAGCAGAAGCTGGCCCCTGGGAGCTCAGGCAGGTTAGTCCCAGGAGAGAGACTTTCGGGCGGGACCAGGTGGAGGACCCTAGATATGATAACGTCAGGAAAGAGGTGGCCAAGATAAATGGGCTACCCATGGATGGGAAGGTCCAAGGTCCAAGACCTTTCTTCATTATAAAGTAAGATCTCCTGTACCGGGTGGTGCAAATGCTGGGGCAAGAGATACATCAACTTCTGGTGTCATGAAAACATCAAAAATCCATATTGAGCCTTGCCCACAGTCACCTATTTGGAGGATACCTAGAGGTAGAGAAAAGCCAGGCACGGATCCTGCAGAGGTTCTTCTGGCCAGGGGTACACAACGATGTCTGACGATACTGCACTTCTTGTCTAGAGTGTCAGCTACATAGCCCTCGCCCACACTTGCGGGCCCCTTTGATACCTCTTCCAATAATAGAGGTATGATTTGAATGCATAGCCATGGATCTGGTTGGGCCCCTAGAGATGACAGCTAGGGGCCACCAACGTGTGCTTGTTGTACTAGACTATGCAACCCGATACCCGAAAGCTGTCCCCCTATGCAATACGGCTACCAAGACAATAGTTAAGGAGCCAGTAGAGATCTTTTCCCGGGTTGGGATACCCACGGAGATATTGACTGATCAAGTGACACCTTTCGTGTCCAAGTAGTTCGAACTACTATATGGAGGCCACCCACAAGGCATATTGGATATAGCCAGAGAAGCCTGGGAAGAGAAGCCAAATCCTGGAAAGAACATAGTCGAGCATGTACTGCAAATGAGGGATTGGATAACCCAAGTTATGTTCATTGTACAGGAATACTTGGAGAAAGCACAGGAGACCCAACGAACCCATTATAAACACCAAGCAAAGCTTCAACAGGTCCAACCAGGGGATCGAGTGATGGTCCTGGTGCCCACAGCAGAAAGTAAATTGTTGGCCCAGTGGCAGAGACACTACGAAGTGATCGACACTGTGGGAGAGGCGAACTATAAGGTGGAGCAGCCATGCCGCAAAAAGAAATGGAGCAAATTTACTACATCAATCTTCTAAAACCTTGGCATGATCGAGAGGCATGCTTAGTCACCCAGGAGACCCTTCCCCAGGAGGATAACTTACACGAGCAAGTGAGGATATCACCCAACTTGATGCCAACCCAGAAGATCGAGGCAACCGATATGATTAATTGCAACCGAGATGTGTTCGCTACCAAACCAGGCAGATGACTGAGACCTATCACCATATCTGCATGATCCCTGGGGCCAAGGTAACATTGAGACCTTACTGAATCCCAGCAGCCAAAAGAGAAGAAATCAAGCCCAAAGTAAAGAAAATGTCAGAATTAGGGGTTATTGAAGAATCTTACAGTCAGTAGTCCAGTCCAATCATTCTAGGGCCTAAAACTGACAGTATCACGGATTCTGTAATGACTTTCACTGACTGAATTAAATATCCCAATTCTATTCATAACCCATACCATGCATTGATGAATTGGTTGACTGACTGGGTAGTGCCCGATTCTTGAGTACACTACATCTGACAAAAGGGTATTGGCAGATTCCCCTCACCAAAGAAGCTAAAGAAAAGACAGTGTTCTCCACCCCGGATGGGCTATTCTCTTTTGGGCTCTCCATTCTCTGGAACAGCTTGATGAACCAATACCCATTGGCATAAAGTAAGTGCAAGTATCAGCCATGGGGTTAAAGAAAAATAAATGTACAAATGCTAGCAAAAATCATCTGTTTTGCAGAACATTTTACTTCAGTGGAGTTAGACAAAGGATGAATTTCACAGAAATCATAGAAGCATAGAACCGGAAGGAACCTCGAAGTCATCTAGCCCAGACCCCTGCACTCATGGCAGGATTAAGTATTATCTAGACCATTCCTGACAGGTGTTTGTCTAATCTGTTCTTAAAAATCTCCAGTGATGGAGATTCCACAATCTCCTTAGGCAATTTATACCAGTGCTTAACCACCCTGACAGTTAGGAAGTTTTTCCTAATGTCCAACCTAAACCTCCCTTGCTGCAGTTTAAGCCCATTGCTTCTTGTTCTATCCTCAGAGGTTAAGAAAAAAAAATTTTTCTTCTTCCTCCTTATATCAACCTTTTACATAGTTGAAAACTGTTATGTTCCCTCTCAGTCTTCTCTTTTCCAGACTAAACAAACCCAATTTTTTCAAAACTTCCCTCATAGGTCATGTTTTCTAAACCTTTAATCATTTTTGTTGCTCTTCTCTGGACTCTCTCCAATTTGTCCACATCCTTACTAAAATGTAGCACCCAGAACTGGACACAATACTCCAGTTGAGGCCTAATCAGCGCAGAGTATAGCAGAAGAATTATTTCTTGTGTCTTGCTTACAACACTCCTGCTAATACACCCCAGGAGGATGCTACTTTTTGTGCAACAGCGTTACACTGCTGACTCGTTTAGCTTGCAGTACTATGACCCCCAGAGCCCTTTTCGCAGTACTTCCCTTCCTAGCAGTATTTTCCATTTTGTATGTGTGCAACTGATTCTTCCTTCCTAAATGGAGTACTTTGCATTTATTTCCTTAATTGAATTTCATCCTATTTACTTCAGACCATTTCTTCCAGTGCTGTCCAGATTCATTTTGAATTTTATTCCTATCCTCCAAACACTTGCACCCCTCCCACGTTTGGTGTCTTCCGCCACACTTTGTTAAAGTGTTACTCTCTATGCCATTATCTAAGAATATTAAGAAGATATTGAACAACCCAGCCCAGAACTGATCCCTGCAGGACCCACTGATTATGCCCAGCCAGCATGAGGTGTGAACCATTGATAACTACTCTCTGGGAACAGTGTTCCAACCAGTTTTGCACCTACCTTATAGTAGCTCCATCTAGGTTGCATTTCCCTAGTTCGTTTATGAGGTCATGTGAGACAGTATCAAAGGTTTTACTAAAGTCAAGATATACCATGTCTACTGCTTCCCCCTATCCACAAGGCTTGTTACCCCGTCAAAGAAAGCTACCAGGTTGGTTTGACACAATTTGTTTTTGACAAATCTATGCTGACTTTTACTTATCACCTTATTATCTTCTAGATATTTGCAAATTGATTGCTTAATTATTTGCTCCATTATCTTTCCGAGTACAGAAGTTAAGTTGACTGGTCTATAATTCCCTGGTTTGTCCTTATTTCCCTTTTTATAGATTGGCATTATATTTGCCCTTTTCCAGTCTTCCGGAATCTCTCCAGTCTTCCATGACTTTTCAAAGATAATCGCTAATGGCTCAGATATCTCCTCAGTCAGCTACTTGAGTATTCTAGGATGCATTTCATCAGGCCCTGGTGACTTGAAGACATCTATTTTGTCCAAGTAATTTGGCCCAATATGTTGGCCTGTCATTAAGTTATAAGACTTCTGAGTTTTCCTGACTCTCAGCTAAATATTGAATGGCCAATATTTGACAGAACAGGCAAACCTCTTGGCCCAAAAGCAATTAGACACAGCACTGTCTGCATTCTCTGTGCACTGGGAAGGGATTTTTTTTTATTCTATTCACCATTCACAACTTGATGGAGTAATTCCACAAAGACGGATACGTCTTCTTAATATAAAAAACAGTAGAGAGATTTGCTTTGTTGTTTTTGTTGGTTTGACAGTTTAGGCACTTTCAGCACAGAGAAAGATGCATGTTATGTACTGTATGTCAACTAAAAAACACAATTAGCCAGATTAATTGTGGTGGTTGATATGACTCACAAGCACTTTCTGAGACATATGTAATTTCTAATAGTCTGTCCTCTGAAACCTTAGGTTATATCCCAGTATCTGAATCTAAAACTGGAAGAATCGGGGTGGGGAGGTGAAGGGGAGGAGAGAGAGAGAGAGAAATCACAAAGCTGAAAAAATTATGAGCCCAATTAGCTGGGAGAAAGAATTTAATCAGAAAAATGTGAATGATAATTGGAAACTGTTTAAGAATACCTTCCTAGATGCCCCCAAAAGCCACAATCAAGGAAGAAGGCCATACTGGTTAAAGAAAATGATCTGGTTTAGAGGGGAAGTGAAGGCAGCTATAAAAAAAACAAACAAACAAACTATATATAACAAAGGGAAGAAAGGGGAAGTTGATAGCAATTAACAAAAAACAGAAGCTAGGAATTTAAACAATTGATAAGGGAAGCAATGAGACAGAGAAATATATGTCCAGTGAGTCAAGGGCAATAAGTTTAAGTATATTAAGAACAAAAATAATCCTCACTGTGGTATTGGTCCATTATAAGATGCAAATGTCAGACTTTTCAAGAATGCAGAAAAGGCAGAAGTGTTCAATGCATATTTCTATTCTGCATTTGGTGAATAAACAGATGTAGTTATATCATATGCTAATAACACTCTTTCCATTCCACTAGTATCTCAAGAGGATGTTAAGCAGGAATTAGTAAAGTTAGCATATTTAAATCATCATCAGGTCCAGATAACTTGCCTCCAAGAGTTTTAAAAGAGGAGGCTAAGGAGTTCATTGGACCATTAATGTTGATTTTCAGTAAGTCATGAAACACTAGTAAAGCTCCAGAAGACTGGGAGAAAGCAAATGTTGTACAAATATTTAAAAAGAGTACATGTAATAACTCACGTAATTATAGATCTGTCAGTCCAACATCAATTCTGGGCAAGATAATGGAGCAGTTGATACAGGACCCAATAAAGAATCAAAGGGGAGCAATACAATTGATGCCACTCAAAATGGGTTTATGGAAAATAGATCCTGTCGAATTAAACTTGTTATCTTTTCTTGATGACATTGCAAGTTTGGATGATAAAGATAATAGTGTTGATGTAATATATTTGGACTTCTGTAAGGCATCCGACTTGGCACCAGATGATATTTTGATTAAAAAAAACTAGAATGATATAACATTAACATGGCACATATTAAATGAATTAAAAGCTGGCTAGCTGATCAGTCTCCAAATGTAGCTATAAATGTGGAATCATTATCAAGCATGTGTGTTCCTAGTAGGGCCCCACAGGGATCAGTTTTTGGACCTGCTGTATTTGACATTTTTAATCAATGACCTGGAAGAAAATAAAATAATCACTGAAAGTTTGACAATGACACAAAAATTGGGGAAAGGGTAAACAATGAAGAGGGTAGATCACTGATACAGAGTGATGTGGATCACATGGTAAGGTGGGCACAAGCAAACAATGTGTGTTTTATTATGGCTAAATGAAAGTATATACCTCTATAAAGAAAGAACATACTTACGGGATAGAGGATTCCAAAAAGGATTTGGGGGTTGTGGTGGATAACCAGACAAACAAAGAGCTCCCCGGGCAAGGCTGTGGTCAAAAGGGCTATTGCAATCCTTAGATGCATAAACAGGGAAATCTCATGTAGGTTATTTTATCTCTGTATTTGGCACTGGTACAACTGATGTTTGAATACTGTGTGCAGTTCTAACATCCATAATTCAAGAAGGATATTGGTAAATTGGAGAAGATTCAGAAAAGAATCATGAGAATCATTAAAAAAACTGGTCTTACAGTTTCAGACTCAAGGAGTTCAATCTGTTTAACTTAAGAGGTGACTTGATTACAGTCCATAAATACCTATATGGAAAAGAAATATTTGATAATGGGCTCTCCAATCTAGCAGAAAAACATAACATGATCCAATGGCTGGAGGTTGAAGCCAGACAAATTCAGACCAGAAATAAGACTTAATCACCCACTCTGTTTAAAAAAGAATAAATTAACCATTGGAACAATTTACCAAAAGGCTTGGTGGATTGTCCATCACTGACCATTTTTAACTCGAGATTGGAAGTTTTTCTAAAAGATACACTCTAGGAATTATTTTGGGGATGTACTCTGGCCTGTGTTATAGAGGAGGTCAGACTAGATGACCACAATAGTCCCTTCTGGCTTTGGAATCTATGAATCCATGAAAATGTGCTGCTGAACACTTGCAACTCCCTGCAATATGCTGGCTGACAGTCTTGTAAACAATTGAAAGCTGGCATCAATATGTGAACTACTGCTGTTCTATCTGCAGTACATTCAACGTGGAAGTTATTCAGTGTATAACACAAAGGAAAGCCGTAAGAGAGAAAACTCACACAACAGAGCTAGGAATGGTACAATAAAAAGAGTGCCTTGTAGCACTGCTTACATGATTTCCTGCTTATTAGCAAGAATATTCAGTATGAGATTGGATGATATGACTGAAAAACATTCCCTGTACCCAAAGCTGTAAAACTTTCTGTTCTTCCTCCTCAGACTCAGTTAAAAAGAACATACTGTTCTGCACTCTCCCTTTATCTCCCTTTCTTTGGTGTTCATGGTTTTTTAAAATATTTTTCCTCCTTCATGTTATATTGATGATGCTCACTTGGTTCACTCCTAAGTAGTTTTTTCTGGGTAAGTTCCCTGGCAGTTCAATATCTAACCTGCACGCTTTTCTGGGCGAGAGAATGATCGGAAGGGTTGTTGCAGAAGATTCGTCAGGGGAGTCAGGCAGCCCAGTTCTTCAGAAGGATTTTGATGTGGTGCTTTTCATTCTTGGGCCATCGCTAGCTGGGAGCATTATGGTCCTCCTGTGAGATTCCTATTTGTAAACCTGCAATATGATAAATATGGTTTGTAATTTTACTGTAGCCTAACATCTGAACAGCTCAGCAGCAGTAAAGAGGTTTTGCATTCCCAGAGAGAATCCCTAGTACTAGCTGCAGTCCAACTCCTAAAACCTACAAAAAAAGTGTTGATCCACTGCCTGTTTATGCCAATATATAGACTTCTCCCTGTCATTAGCCTCAATGATTACAGTATGTAATCATACCTTTTAAAATGTGTGAGAGAAGGAAGAATGCTATGAGAACAGTATAATTAGGTTACTCAATTTTAGACTGCAGCTAGAACTCATGCAGGATCAAGCCATGTATATACAGATTATGTCAATAAATTGCAATATATTTTATATTTTCTATATAATAATATATGCAATATAATACTCAGATTTAAAATATCTAAATGGAAGCCAGTTCCCTTTCACATATTTAACTCACATAAAAACTCAGGGCTTCACTTTTCAGCCATGATCTCAATTAAGCCTGCTCTAATTATTCACTGCAAATAAGTTTTACAATTAATATAGCTTTGATTTCTTTTCATAAAGCATTTCCATACTAATCCTGATTTCTACTAATGTATTGGTTATTCATAAGTGTCTCCTGAATACTTTTTTGCACACAAATTTCAGTCTACAGCTTGCTCATGAACTATTCACTTTGTTCATAATTCCTGCTATCTGATTGGTTACTTAAATTAGTACTTTTTCACTATTAATTGATAGAAATAGTTTTAAAACTGGAAAATGGAAAATAATGAATAGCACACTTTCTAGTAAGAATTTTGGATAAACAATCATTCACATTAATTAAATATAGGGTTTGCAAAAATATTTGTATTCAATGAAAATACAATTACTTACCCTATAGTAACTCTGGTTCTTTGCAATATTGTGATGAGTTGTTGTAGCCCCTCTGTAGCGGGATGGTCACCCACTCCTGCCCTGAAGGGCTCAAAATCAGCCCTGCGGCAGAAGACTGAGGCTGTGGAGGGGGGGCTGCTCCTGGGGAAAGCACTCTGACTCAGTGAATTGGGGAAATAGCCACAGCTGGGGCCATGCCCCAATCAGAGCCCACTTGGCCCTTATAAGAAGGCAGTGGGCCAGGAGCTCAGCCAGAGTCTCTCTCTAGCTTGCTGAGAGAAGAGGGCCTGGCTGCTAGGAGCTGAGCAGGGCACCTGAGTGGAGCAGGGCTGGGGAGCTCCAGCCTGGAAACTCCCCAGGATGCAGGCCTTGATAAGGGCTGGAAAGGTACTGGGGTTGCAGATGGGCAGCCCAAGGGTAGGCACAGGCAACAGGTCCAAACTCTCCTTGCCTGTGATGAGTGGCTTTTACACTGGAGTCTTCTCCAGTGAGTAGGGGCTAGATGGTGACTGGCAGTAGCCCAAGACTGAGGTGAGGTGGGGATAGGTGGTTGGGGGTTCCCCTGAGTGGGGAAACCCAGACTGGGGGTTGCTGCAGTGGACAGAACCCCTGGGTAAAGGGCACCAGGGTCCAGGAGGGACACGAGGGCCAGCAGCAAGCAGGATACCAGCCTGCAGAGGGTGCTCCAGAGCTAAAAAGAGCAGGAGGTGCTGCAGGGGTGAGTCTTGTCCCGTTACACCCTCATTTATAGGAAGGGGTGATTCTGGCTGAACAGGCAGTTGTCAAAATATCAAACACTTCATGAGAATTTTCCGCTATGACTAATATTTCTATCTCTAGCATCTCTACAATTCTCATAAGGAGCTCCTGGAATGAATAGAAGTGGAACCAACACTACTTCATTAGGTGGTGATGATGAGAGGTTTTTTGGTGGTGAAGCCAGATGCTGGTGTTGCTCAGCCCCCAAATCCAGTTTTCTTGGTGGCCCTCTGCCTGGAACAGGCGATCTGGCCAGAAAAGCTAAGGAGAAAGTGCTCTCCTCCTTTTTTCTTGAGTGTAGTGACCAGCTCCGAGAGGTATGAGATGGTGGACCTAGTAAGGCCACGTCTGGCTTGTCTGATATAGTATAGTCCAACGCCATTCCTGTTGAGATGATGGTTGGGTCCTGTAGGGAGAGTAAGGAGGCCTCTTCATGACATCAATCACAGATCATAGAGGAGACGGTTTTCTGTTCAAGGTAGCAAGAACATATATCTCGGTGATGGAAAGGAGGAATAAACCACCTGTGTGGGCAGAGCTAAGGTTCTTTCCGAGGTGAATCATCTGCTATAGACACTGATACTGAGGGGAGCACTGTTGGATCTAGGCTCAGTGTTGGAGAAGTCCACCCAAGTGTATTAGGCTGCTCCTTATCTCCAGCCCTTGGCAATGTGCAGGACTTGGTAGATTTGCCTCCAGAAGCTTTACGTAGTTTGTCTTTCTGGGAAGACACTAAGGCCTGATTTTTAAAGGTATTTAGGCTTTGCTGTGCTCAGCATCACAATGCCTAACTGTTTTAGGAGCCTAAGTCTCATTTTCAAAAGGGATTTGAGCATTAAATCCCTATCAGCTGTCTATGGGATTTAAAATCTGAGCCTAAGCTTTTCCTGGAGTCTCTGCCTCTGTGTCTGGAGTGGCCCCTCGGTGCCAGACTTTGGTACTGGAAGGATCAGTGTCTGTAATGCCAATGAATTTGGCTTTGGCACTGGTGTTAATGCCAGCTCCTTTCTTGATGCTGTCTTCTCCAGGACAGTCTGAGGGTTGCTTGTCTGCTAGACAGGGTTTTGGATGAAGTCCGTCCATCTATTGTTGGGACTCTGGTGCTTGTCTCCTCAGGATCTGAAGGAACATTCATAGATTGCTCCAAAAGAAGACTCTTCAACCAGGCGTCACATGACTTACATGTTCTTGCAGAGAAAGATATGCATACCCAACATCTACTCTGTATATGGGACTATTCTAAGCAGAAGAGGCACCTGCTGTGTCCTTTCCACAGAAAGAGTACATCACAGGATGCGCACAGCTTGAAGCCTGCTCGTTTGAATCCACCATGTTGAGAAGCCACATACAGGGGAATATACAGGGTGGTCTGACCATAATATTCAGTTCAGACCGGTCAAGGATGCTCACACCAGGTATGTATCAGTAGATCAAAAGAATTCTGAAGACTTTTTGGGAGGTTTGAGAGATTTAACCCAAGCTAAGAACTAGTAGGATGGACACTTAACAGGTGGAGTGAAAAACATAATGATGTGTAGCTGCTGAGCTAAAAAACAGTGGAGCAAGTGCCTTTTTCCAAATCACAGGCTTTAAGTTCTTAACACACAGGAAGCTTCTGGTGGTGGGCTGTTTGTTTTTGAAAGGGCCAGGACACCCAATACCAAAAGCATGTGTCATAACTATAAAGGGAAGGGTAACAACCCTCCTGTGTACAATACTATAAAATCCCTCCTGGCCAGAGACACCAAAATCCTTTTACCTGTAAAGCGTTAAGAAGCTCAGGTAACCTGGCTGACACCTGACTCAAAGGACCAATAAGGGGACAAGATGCTTTCAAATCTTGGGGAAGGCTTTTGTTTGTACCCTTTGTTTTGGTGTTGTTTGCTCTTGGGACTAAGAGGTACTGGACATCAGTCTATGTTCTCCAAATCTTTCTGCACAAGTCTCTCATATTTCAAACTTGTAAGTAACATCCAGGCAAGGTGTGTTAGTTTTATCAACTCATAAATGTTCCTTTTGCTAGAGGGTTTGCCTCTGTTTGCTGTAACTTTTAACCTAAGCCTGGAGGGGGTTTCTTTGGGCTCTTTGAATCTGATTACCCTGTGAAGTTATTTCCATCCTGATTTTACAGAGATGAACTTTACCTCTTTTTTAATAGAACTCTTCTTTTAAGAACCCGATTGATTTTTCATTGTTTTAAGATCCAAGGGTTTTGGATCTGTGTTCACCAGGACTAATTACACCAGGAAAAGGGGTGTAAGGACTTGTAGGGGAAGGAATCAGTCTCAAATCTGCCCAGGAAAGGGGGGTTAAGGACTTGGGAAATATTTGGGGGAAGGCAGAGTTCCAAGTGGCTCTCCCCTTAGATTTGGAACATGCTTAGTGGTGGCAGCTTACTGTTAACCTAAGCTGGTAAATAAGCTTAGGGGGTCTTTCATGCAGGTCCCCACATCTGTACCCTGAAGTTCAGAGTGGGGAAGGAACCCTGACAGCATGGAATGGGGAAAGATGAGTGGAAGAGGGAGAGAATATGCTTACTCTGTCCTTGCTCCTTACCCACAAAGTTAGAGTTGTCTTCTTATTTCAGAGAGCTGACAGTGTTTTCTAACTGTCTGATATTCAAGGGGCTCTTCTTCAAAAACTCCATTCAAACTACTTTTAGGCTGACTTTTTGTTGGTGGTAGCCTCAATTATTATTCTCTTCCATTTTTTTCTTTTAATTTATTTTCTGTACACATGATTTTCTTGCCTTCCCTCAGCTTGATATTGGATTTTCTCTCAAGCAAGCATCTAGCTTATCCCCCCATATTCCCCTTTGCAGGTCATTTACTTGTAATAACCAACAGCAATTACACTAGAAAGCAAATAAGCTGTAATAATCAGAATTTGGTGTAAATTTCAAATAAATATGGGTGTATAATTTGTGTCATAGTAGGAACCCAAATTACACCACTTCATTGTGGCTCCAAGAAGTAGCCTACAAATGTTATAAATGAGTGTCCAGAATGGATGCTCTGGGAAGAATTCATTGCAATTACAGCAAGAGTATTAACAAAATAAGACCTCTGGCTTAAACAAACACCTACCAATGTGGGTCAGTAATAATCTAACCAAGGATAAGTATCTAAGTACACAGAACTTCCAAAAAAGTTCATTGTCCATGACATCAACTGATGTGCATTACCTAACAAGAGCCGCATGTTCAGTTGCTGGTTAGAGATCCTGCAAGAAATCTAAGCTGGAATTGTCATTAACGGTAAAAGATCATTTTGAAGTTGAAGATTTCAATAGCTCAAACATAGGTCAGGGGTTTGTTACAGGAGGGAGTGGGTGAGATTCTGTGACCTGTGTTGTGCAGGAGGTCAGACTAGAAGATCAAAATGGTCCCTTTTGACCTTAAAGTCTATGAGTCTATGAAGCTGAGTTGCTATTGCCTGCAAGGAGATGAGATGGAGACAGTTTCAGAAAAAAAGGAACATATCCACCATCCAAAGACATATTCCTATTTGGGACATATGACATCCACATACAGAACTACATCATGCACTCAATAGCCAGAATGGCTGTGATCTTAAAGTCTGAGTAATGGGACATCATCAGCTTAACAGAGAAAATGCAAATGAAATCACCATTGCAATTATCGTTAACTGAAAAAGACTATCTGGGAATATATGCTCTCACTCTTCTCCATCCCATCCGCAAAGGGTCAGTCCACTTGGGAAATTTTACTTCAGTGGGAAAATGAGGAATTTCCAATGGATTGTAGACAGACCTATACAAAAGCTTTGTGATAAAACTCCCAAACCAAGTGAATTACAAACATGAAACTTACTTTAAGTTTCTGAAAAGTTCAGTTTCACAACCTTTCAAAAGAACCTGAATCTAGTTTGAGACAAACCTGTGGCATTTCAAGAGAGCCTATTCTCTCCATGCGGTTTATCTCCGTATTCCTCACTGTGGAGTTTCAAGAGACCTTCCTGCTGGAACCTACCTGGAGAGGGGATTTATGATCTCTGTTCTAAAATAAGCAACATTTTGGGGGTTCAGATGGATTTTGCTTAAAGTATCGGAACCCATTATTCAAAGCAAGATGTAGGAGTGCAAATCCATGTGAAATGAAGCCAACTGAAGCTCAGTTTTGCAAGCCACAGAGACTTGCATAGCTCTACAGACCAACAGGGCACTTACTGAGTGGCAAGCTGCGGAGTAAATCTACAGCATTCCAGTGTGCTACACACTCACTGTCTGTGAGGACCCTGCTGCTGCACATGAAAAGTTCCCTAGTGCCCACTGACATGCTGTGGTTTCAAACAACAGTATGTCAATGCACACACTAGGGAACTTTTTGTATGCAGCAGCAGGTTTCACAAGGACAGTAAAAGCGTAGAACACTGGAGCGCTGTAGATGTATGCCCCAACTTTCCACGTAGTAAGTGCTCATGTAGACATGCCCACAGAGAAACAGTAGAGATCTGTTACATACTCATATGGAGTCAGCTGGTTTTTTTTGTTTTTGTGTGTTTGTTTTTCATCAATAGCACCATTAAGTCAAAAGCAAAAGACAAGCAGCAGCCAAAGGGGACCATATCTTTAGAGTGAACCAAATCTTCAGCTGGTATAAGTCAATGGAGCTACATCGGTCTATGCCAGCTGAGAATCTGGCCCAATACGTGTAAAATTTATTCCCACATTCTTTGTAAAAGAGCCAAAGTTCATACTTAAAAACTGCTATAACGGTCTACTTCAGCCAATTTACTGTAGCCCTCTACAAAGGAAGTAGATAATCCTGGAAGTTCACCTCCTTGAAGAAAACCAGACAGTCTCCAAATGATGTAAGGCTATTTTTTAAACAAATTGTGTTTTTTCATTACCAGACTCAAAAAGAGTTCAAAGAATCCTGCTCAAATTTTCACTTTTGATCAGAGGCGTAGCTTAGAAAATTTCAGCCCCAAAGGTAAGTGTTTTGGATACTATGAGCACATGAAACCCAGAAGCCCGGGGGGTTGAGGGTAGCTGTTTGCAGATTTATGATGAGTATATAGCAGGGCATTGAGAGATTGGCAGTGTTTTGTCTAATCCCAAGAACATAACTGGGATTTACTTCAGTACAGTCATTAAATTACAGTCTGAGCAAAGAAAGCAATTGATATCAGACTACAACCAGAAGTCTCATAAGTATTAGTATGGAGTGGCTTGAAAAGCAAAAACTTAACCACAAATGGAGATTTCTTCTCTATGAAAATGTTCTTAGTTTTCTCAAAACTATACTTTAGGATTTGCTAACTCACAGAGAGAGATTACCCAGGTGGAAAGCAGAGCCACTGATATACAGTAAAAGCAGCAGAGAATCCTGTGGCACCTTATAGACTAACAGACGCTTTGGACCATGAGCTTTCGTGGGTGAATACCCACTTCATCGGATGCATGATATACAGTATACATTCTACTCAAAGCATAAATACATATTAGAGAAATTTCATGAAATTTCTCTAATAGGAAACACAAAGAACCCAGAGAGAGTCTCCAAATGATAAATGTCAATCAAAGAACAACGTAATAGAAGTTCCAAATGCTAAAAAAGTTTTATATACTTAAAATAACACTAGGAAAGTATTCCTATCTACTTGGTTTAATTCTCTTAGGAAAAACTCAGAGTTACTCACCCAATCAAGGCAATATCTTCTCCAATCATCCAGAATTGCAAGTGCTTTTGAACAATTTTTCACAAGATTACAGGCATTTTCAGAGGGGCAGACTCAACACAAACTTCTTTGAACAATCTGAGAATCACTTTCCATGGGGATGGCCCAAGACAGTACAACTGTGGCAAAGTACCTGCCTCTCCTTTTGTTAGCTCAGTCCTTCTTAGCCTCGGAGACACAGGCTTGGGCAAAGTAAAAGAAAAAAACCCCTTCCCAATCTCACAGGGTCTGGCTGATCCCTTCTCAGCCAGCCCCCTGCTCTAGTTTCCTCTCCTTCTGGGGAGGATGCAATCTGCCTTGCAAGAAGAGTCTCAGAGTTCAGCAGCTGCTCTGCTCTGCTTCTCCCTCCTCTTCCCTTGCCAGGGAGGTTTAAAAAGGTCTCCAGCAATTGGGCCAGCTGAACCTAATTAGTTCCTGCTAACCCCTGTCCAGCTGAACCTTATTCCTCCAAGGCTAAGCCTTCCAGGACCAATTACTACCCCTCTCCTGGTAGCTAATTGTCCTGAGTTTGCCACAAACCTATAGCAAGATTGTACAAAAAGGTCCCATAATGGCATCAAGGGCAAGCAGCATATGGCAGAGCCTGCAAAAAGGATACTGTTGATATTAGAACATGTACAGGGGCAGCCCTAGACTAGCTGCCAGCAACTGCCACACTAGGCAACCATGCAATCAGTGTCCCCAACTCCCAAACTCTACGGGCAGATCCAGGCTGAGGTTTTTTGTAAACTGTGAAACATTTTGCCCCTTTTTACTTTTTAATGTTTTTTAAGAAGTTTTTATTTTTTTTTAAACAGAGGCTTAAAAGTCCATCCAACCATCTGCAGTGTTTCTGAGATCCGATAAAATAGAGATATGAAATTTTCAGGATAGATTTGTACATGACAGCTAAATATATTTCACTACAATTTCAAATAAAAATGCATTAAAATGTTAATTATAATTTTTTATTTACAAATTAACAGGTGTGTTGTAAACAAGATATGAGAAGTCATTCTTCCACTCTACTCTTGTGCTGGTTAGCCTCAACTGGAGATTGTGTTCCAGTTCTGGGTACTGCATTTCAAGAAAGATGTGGAGAAAATGGAGAGGGTCCAGAGAAAGCAACAAGAATGATTAAAGGTCTTGAGAACATGACCTATGATGGAAGGCTGAAAGAATTGGGTTTATTTAGTTTGGAAAGAGAAGACTGAGAGGGGACATGATAGCAGTTTTCAGGTATCTAAAAGGTGTCATCAGGAGGAGGGAGAAAACTTGTTCACCTTAGCCTCTAATGATAGAACAAGAAGCAATGGGCTTAAACTGCAGCAGGGAGATTTAGGTTGGACATTAGGAAAGTTCCTAACTGTCAGGGTAGTTTAAACACTGGAATAAATTGCCTAGGAGGTTGTGCAATCTCCATCTCTGGAGATATTTAAGAGTAGGTTAGATAAATGTCTATCAAGGATGGTCTAGACAGTATTTGGTCCTGCCATGAAGCAGGGGACTGGACTCAATGACCTCTCGAGGTCCCTTCCAGTCCTAGAGTCTATGAATCTATGAAATTCAAAATCATCCATCATGCTATCCTGCTTTAACTGCCATTACCACCACATCCATATAGAAAGAAATAAAAAAGCTCTTAAATGAACTTTAACTTGTATTTACAAAACACTCCTGCAAACGGGTTGGGACTCACCACTCGCAGCGCCTCCTGCTGGTGATTTCGGGAATTAGCTCAATCCAGTGGAGCGCCCCTTCCTGGTGGTGTCTCATCCATTGTTCTGCCCTCTGCTCTCCGCTGCTGTCGCTGGACCCGTGTTTCTCCCTGCTCGGCGTCGTCGTCTTCAAGGCCACTGCCCTCCGGCAGTGGTCCCTTAGTCATCTGGACCCCCTTCCGGGGATCGATGATCAGCAGTCCGACATTCCAGCACCATATGCAACCCACACCCCAAGTCTAATCCCTCTTGTCAGGGATCGGGAGTAGTCTATAATGGCCACTCCCTATGGCTAATGGCTGGGTGCACTGCAAGGAGGAAGGGGGGACCCAGGCCCACCCTCTACCTTGGTCCCAGCCCCAGGGACCCTCTGGCGTCAGCCTCGCTGTCCTCTTTCTTTCCCCTCCTCTGTCTGTTCCCCTGGGCCGCTTCCCCTATGGCCCCTTGCACCCGCTAGGCCCTTTCCTTCAGGGCCTGCAGCCTGGCAGCTATGGGCTAGAGCCTTCTAGCCTCCCTGAGCCTGCCGAGCACTGCGCTGTCCACGGTGCTAGTCTCCCCCTTGGAGACTGACCTTCCCCTGTCAAAGGCCTAGGACAGACTGACCGCTCCTGCTCTGGGCAGCCTTTATATATCGGAAAGCCTGGCCCTGATTGGTTTCCTCCAATCTGGGCCCTGATTGCTCCCCATAAGCCCTTTTCTGATTGGCTCTCAGGCTGCGCAGGTTCCCTGGCCTGCCACAGCCCATCCTCCCAGGGAGTGGGGCAGTCTGCCCCACTACAACTCCAAATAAAGAACACTCTGTGCTCTTAAAACATGACTTGTCTTGCTTTTAAGTTTTGAAAACTCAGTCACTAGTTCTTTTAGATCCAGTTTTCCAGCTATTTCATTCTCTATTGACATTGTGGCAAGTCCAAGTTTCTCTTGCACCACTGTTGAACGCAGATATGTTTTTATCAATTTTAATGTTGAGAAGGTGTGTTCCTCACTAGCTACGGAAAGTAGCAAAGTTAAAAAAAAATGTTTAGAGCTATAAAAATGTTTCGAAAACTGTCTGAGTTTATTTTCACAAACAAACTTCAGTTCTTCTTCAGGAGTGGAATGTTTCTTAAGTCGTCTTGAAAAAGCCTGAAGCTCACTACACAAATCTGTAGCATCAATGTCTTTTGAATTTTCATGAGTCAATGCCAACTCCAGTTTTATACAAAATTCTCTTATCCATTTTGCTATTTTCTTTTGCAATCTGTGGCTATTATATAGAAAGCCAAATACTAACTCTAGCTGCTGCATCTGTTGAAATCTTTCGTCAACCGAGTGAACAGCAGTATCAAGGACTGCAAAGTAGAAATTCACTTTGAAACTTTGTTTTAGATTCTGAATGGGTGTGTCTCATTCTTCATATGAAAACTGCTGTTTTCTTTGCTCAACACGAACTGGCTCTGGTTCAAATTCTGTCGGATAGTTTATTTCTTCAGCAAGCTCAAGAGAATCTACCAGTGTTCTTTTGAACCATTCATCACTTCTGAATTCCTCCAGAATATTTTTAGTTTGCTGCAGGTTTTGAATAACAGAATGTATGTTCAAGTTCTTTTCCTGAAGCTGCTTACTAGTGAGGTTAATCTCGAAAAGGATATTATACCATAAATTGAGTGAAGTCACAAATTTGAACTTGGAAAGGCCATTTACAAGAGCTTCTGCCTCTGAACATGCCATATTGCCAGATGATCCATTAAAGGTAGAATCATCAGACATTTCAATTAGGGCATCATAAATGTTTCCAAGTTCATAGCAAAGAGGCTTCAAAGTATCACATCTAAGTGGTTTCAGAGTTAGAGAATTCACATATCTAGTCAGAATCTCCCAATGGCGTGTTGAACCTGAGAAAAAACACATAAACACGTTGCACCAGGTCAAAGAAACTGCCTTCCTCCAAACAGCATCTAGCAGCATCATTGACAACCAAATTCAGAGAATGCGCACTGCAAGGAACAAAAAAAGGCCCTAGGATTGATTTCCATCATTCTCCTTTGCACACTATTGTCTTTACCCTTCATATTACTCAGCCTTCGCCACATAAGTTTTCAACAGATAATGACATTGTTTCAAGCTCTTGTATAATAGTTTGTCATAAATGCTCCAGTCATCTCCTTCAGTGGTATGAAACCAAAAAAATGTTCCTTTATAAGCACTTCAACATTATCTTCATCTGCAGACTTTTCCATATCCACAAAATGAATGATCACCGTCATTTGTTCAACATGACTCACATCTGGTGTACTGTCCAGTATTATTGAAAAGTATTTTGCAGAACGGGCAGCTTCTACAACTTTTTTTTGAATGGCATTTGCTAGGATTTGAATCAGTTCATTCCGCATATTTTTTCCTAAGTAATAAACCTGTGTTTCACGATCAGTTATTTTACGTAGATGCTCCTTCATGACTGGATCAAACAAAGCTAGGTATTCAACAAATTTTAAAAAGTTTACATTACCTGGAGTGTATAATTTTTCATTTCTACAATGGCCGCGGAATGCTAAATTTTGCCCACTGAGAACTCTCACTAAAGCAATCAGATGCTCTAATATTTGTTGCCAATAGTCTTCTTTTTTCTTGATCACACATAAATTTTCTTCATCGATAGTTTTTCCTTTTTTCAATCGTAATTCAAGTTCTTTCCATTTTTGAAAACATTCCAAATGTTCTGTACTTCTTTCATGTGAAGAGAGAATTGAAGATATGTTTTTCCAGTCCTTCGAACCATTTTCAGTAAGTGATGTACCAGTTGCTTGATTTCTAAACAACTTGCAGCAAAAGCAAAACAGAGACCTTCGACACTGGATATTGTAACCAGTTTTGATGAATTTATTCCCCATTAATGAGTTTCCTCTTGTAATGTTGAGCAGAGAATTTTCTTTCATTTCCATCCTTAGGGAAGGGAAATTCATGAACTTGTTCGGGTCCATGTTCCACGAGAAGTTGCCGCACACTCTCATCACATTTGGGCTATGAAGCTGGGTCCCCATACTGTAACTTGTTTGTAACTTCCTCATCCTTTCTTCGTTTTACTTCATTTACTTCAATTTCTGTATGTTTCTCTGAAGGTGAATAAATTTTCTCCACTTCTATATCAGTCTGATGCTGTGAGCTGCCCTCATCTAGAGGTAAGTTTCCATCCTCTTGAGTTTCCAAACTGCTTTTTGTGGATGTGAGCTACCTTCATCTCGAAATAATATCTCTTCAACTTGATGTTCCAAACTGCTTCCATGCAGATGTGAGCTAACCTCCTCTCCAAGTAAAATTCCTTCATCTGAATGCTGTGAACTGCTTCCATCTTTATTTGAATTAAAGAGAAAATATTTCAGGAATAATCCCTGCTGTTTTGCTTGGCTCTTCTCCTTCTCAGACTTTTGTTTATGATATTCAGCTCCTGAGAGTTTTCTTTTTCCTCTTTCTGCCATGAGGCATTTGAATATTGTTATGTACTGTGCTCCTGACTGCAAGCATTATAACATTAAGGATGGCTGACACACCATGTGGTTGGCAATTTAAACCACATTGCAGCCATCCCAACATGTCTTTTCACTGCTTAAAGGTTCAATGGTTACTAACATACACTCACTTACCTATTAAAACAGTTAGTTACAGCATTTACATGGAACAAAATGACCTTTTTCGATGTTTAACCCAAAACTGGTTGTTTGGAAAGCAATCCCCTTCCTGATGGTTACCCGCTTGGAGTGTGACATCATCACTTTCATAGTCTATTAAGCATTAATGCTGTTACTTTTCTTTTTTGGATCTTATTTATTACATGTGCAGCACAGCCGAATAATAACGCTAAGGTTTAATAATGCTTAAAGATACTCACATTTTGGATTTATAATGCTGAAAGATGTTATTCTTTATTCTTTGGCACCAAGAAACACAATTGTCCACAGTATCACTCGATTCTTAACCATCTACCTGTGACATGTTAAAATGACCATTTGACTTGTATCAATTCACGATTTCTCCATTCTACATGAATTTCCAGCTATGCGACCTTGATGTATATTCGAGTTAGGTGTCACTAGCATTGCAGCTCTTGCCACTGGTGTTTCATTGTGGCTGAATTATTGCTTATCAAAATTGCAGAGTGGGTCTTCTTAACCCTATGTCGCAAATTGAAAAAAAAATTCGCTAAAGTATTATTTATTTTTCCAGTAAATAAAAAATCTGACATATTAATAAATTCTCAGAAATGCAGAGAAATGAATTATAACTCATATTCCCTCCATACATGCACAGGAATTGAAATAATGACACTCCCCCCTTCAAATTTGGCACCCCATTTAACTTGGCACCCTAAGCGACCGCCTCATTTGCCTATATGGACAGGTCGCTTCTGAACATGTAATACAATTAGAAAATAATGTAGCAATTAAAATAATTAAATTTATGTTTTAAGCATTATGGTCTCTATCCAGAACATGGCCTTCTGACCCTTACAAGTATGAGACAGACCCAGACACTGACCTAGATGGAAATATGGATTATCTCAAAAGCCAAAACAGATGCTCCCACTCAGCAAGTTTATGCAATGGGGTGGCTCACTTCTTATACTACAGTTACTCTCAATATGCAGGACTGTCTATTGCCCACATCATTGTGAAGAGTCCAGGAGCCATGATCCTCACCCATACAATAAAGGAGAAAGAGAAAGACTGCCTGCTACGTCATGTGCCCAGTGTAAAAGCTGGAGTCCCATCTCTGGAGTGCAAGAAAGAGAGAGTTTGAGCGTCTACAGATTAAAACAATGGAAAAAGACACAAAATCGTGGCAGACCAATGATACTAAAGTTAAACCAGCATAAACTAACAAATGTCACTATAATTACCTATGAACAAAGCAACAGCTATAAGGGTCCATGGATATTGCTAAAGAAGGAGAACCTTCTTTGACTAGATTTCTTCACCTTCTATTTATAGAGTTTTAAGAATAAGGGCTTTTAAAAGACTATTATTACATAGGATTCCTTTGTGGTTTGTTTTTCTAGCAAAGGTTTTGCAGGGAATTGGGAGACTACTTCAATAAGAAATCAGTTAAATGTTTTCAGTTAATTTTTTTAGTTCATTTTCAATAATAAAATAATATATCAAGGTACATATAATAAATACAATACCCAGTTATAAGGGTCAAGTAAACACAGAAGAAGAAATAAAGATCTATCACTGCAAACATGGTATTCTGAAAGAAGCCTGTGTTTGGCAATGGCTTATTCAATAGATCAGGAGATCTCAAACTTTATTTGAAGACACCCCCTTTGAAAATATGTCAGGCTTTGATGACCCCCCACACACACACACTCACACAAATGATAGCAAATCACAGTACATACTCATAGGAGCACTAAATGAAGTATATAATAATTATTCCTGCAGTCAAAGATGTTGAAGCCTTTCAAAAAGTGTAAAGCAACAGTTTTCAGGAATACATAGGTGGATATTTAAAAAAACATACTTTCTGACAAAAAATAAACAGTATACAGTTTGGGGAGCTGGAAGCCTTTTCCAGTGATTATGGCAATAATCATAACATTATCCAAGGATTGTGGATTTATATACAACTATATACAAACAGGTATCTGAACACTTAATGCAAGGGGTGCTGTTGTTTTGAAGCACATGATTTTTTCAGGTTTCAGGGTGGTAGCTGTGTTAGTCTGTATCAGCAAAAAGAACAAGGAGTACTTGTGGCACCTTAGAGACTAACAAATTTATTTGAGCATAAGCTTTCATGGGCTAAAACCCACTTCATCGGATGCATGCAGTGGAAAATACAGTAGGAAGATATATATACACAGAGAACATGAAAAAATTGGTGTTGCCATACCAACTATAATAAGAGTAATCAATTAAAGTGGGCTATTGGCAGCAGCTCCAGGGAACTGAAGCAGACCCTTACATTATCCTCCACATTCAATTTTGCCCAGTATTTATTCTTTAAGTACGTCAAAGCTGAGAAACCAGATTCACATAAGTAAGTGGTTGTGAATGGGAGAAGCACTTTACTTGCTGCAGTTGAGATTTAGGGATAGCCTGCTTCAAGGGAAAACCAGAAGTGAGCCAGAGGCTGGGACTGGAATCTCTGCTTCAGAATGGAATCACACGAGATGTCAGTCAATTCCTTTGAGCTTTCAAGGTGAGATTTGAATTTGGAGACAACTGGTAGTCAACTGGGTTTCTTACGCAGTTAGGTCACAGTCAGCAAAATATTTCAAAAACTGGGCTCAGAGTGTAGAGAGATGTTCACCTATGTGTTCTTTTATATTCCCAACAGTGACATCATTGGATGAGATTTCCAGGAGATCATTCAACATTGAAAACATTTGAATTTTTGTTGTTGACTTGTGACTTCCAAAGATCCAGTTTTTTAGTAAAGGCATTAATTTTTTCACTGAGTTTGCGAATGTTTGTTTCTTTTCCTCATAGTGACTCATTCAATGAATTTAAACAATCAAAAATATCTGCTAGATATGCAAGCGCTGCCAATCATTTGATGTCACTTAAATGCTTCTCCAGGGTAGAGTCCACTTCAGTCAGAAATGACAAACCTCAAATCTCAATTCAAACAGACAGGTTAAAACTCTTCCCTGTGACAGCCAGTGAACCTCTGTGTGCAGTAATATGTCCTGATCCCATTTCTCCACAGAGACTTGTAAAAAGTCAGGAATTCAGCAGCTTTGCTTTAATAAAATTAATGATTTCTACAGCTTCACTGAAAATACAGTAAGGATCCACGTTCCTACCAGCAAAAGCCTCCCTGTGAATCATGCAGTTTGTCCACTGGGCTTCTGGGGCCACTTCTTTAAGCCTGTTGACAAGCCCACTCTTGGTACTAGACACAGCTTTCCTGGCAACAGTGCAGATCCCTACTCAGCTGTTCCACTTAATGTGTTCTCCTGCTATGAAGACATCAAGGAGCTTAAATATTTCCTTTCCCATAGTATATGTCAGCAGTGCCTCGCAGAAAGGAAGTCTTCTTTTACTGTGTTTTCCCAAATGTACTGAACATAGACCAGTAACTGTGCTACTCCTGAAACATCGGTGTTTTCATCAATCTGTTAGGAAAACAACTTGCTCTTTATAATTATTTCCACTATATTCTCTTGTATGTCATTGGACTTATTGTCAATATGACAACTCGTATTATTTGATAGTGGAATAGAGCTCAGCTGAGCGGAAGCAGCTTTGCCAATCATAATCTCACACATTTTTTTCAGCTGCAGGAATAATAAGAGATTTGGCTATGGCTTTTTTGAGACTTTTTTGCCCTAACAATTAAAAGCAAAACAGCATAAGACACCTCCAGAGTTTTGGCTATCATGGTTGCTGATTTACATATAACAGTTTTTTGTTGCTCAAGTTCATGAATTTTTCTTTCAAAAAATTCCACAGACTTCTCCACATATGTAGGGTGTTTATTTGGTTTTAGGCTGTTATTGGCCAAAACTTCACAAAACACCCACTGGGGACTTAGATCGTCTTCTGAGCCAGCAAGTAAATCCAAATGCCAAATAAAAACTTCAGTATTTTCTGGTCTTTCCGTTTTTATTACCGCACTTATGACTCCTGATTCTACCATCTATGTTGGCTTCAGCTCCTCTCCTGGTGCCACATATAACAAAACAACCCATTTATTTTACAGAATTAATTTATTTCAGAAATTACAGTACTGTATATTTTTAATTTTTCTCCTATTTTTTTCCCCACTATTAGAGTAGGGGTGGGCCATCTTCAACAATATTCTACAAAAGTGGTATGTCAGATTCCATGACAACAAGGCCCATGCTTAGGAAAGTGACACAATCACTTTAACAGACCAGTAAAACACAGCAGAAGGGTGGGTCTTTGTGAGAGTTAAGTAGCTATCCAGTAAAACACAGCAGGAGGTCTGGCTTCAGATTTCATCAGTTGCTGTTAAGGGTTAACTATTTAAGTGCTGTAATGTAATACAAAGGCTCAAAAGCAGCAGTTCTCAAACTGTGAGTTGGGACACCAAAGTGGGTCATGGCCCTGTCTTAATGGTGTCACCAGGGCTGGTTTAGACTTGCTGGGCCCCAGGGCTGAGCCCGAGGGCTACAGCTTCCGCCATGGGTGGCAGGGCTCAGGTACAGGCCCCCGCCCAGAGTGGCGAGGCTGGGGCTTTGGCCCCCACACCCGGGGCGGTGGGACTGGGGCAGGCTCAGGCTTTGCTCCCTCTCCTGGGGTCTTGTAGTAATTTTCATTGTCAGAAGAGGGTCACGGTGCAATTAAGTTTGAGAACTCCTAATCCAAAAGTTATTGCAATATTTTTATGATGTCACAATGCTCCCCACACACACACAATATCCTTACGACCCCCTTTTGGATTGGGACCTCTAGTTTGAGAAATGCTGCAATACACTATTGTGTGTGTGCGGGGGTGGGGGGGTCAGATCACATGGTTTGTTTCTGCTCCCTGGCTATGACTAACTCTAAGAATGTGTTTTTCAGTATAAATATTCAAATTTATTACTTCAAAATTCATTTTTCATTAATTAGCTTGAATATTCTACTTAAAAACAGTTTCCACAAATATTCCTGCCAATAAACTATTAGAATATTCAAGGACAGCAAACACACAAGGTGAGCAGACAATGAAGCAAATTTAATTAAATGATGAAAAATATTCTCTAATCCTGAGTAAAGTCTTCTATAAACTGCTGCCTACACCCAAAAGTGTTTGAGTCAGCAGGTGGATATGTTTTAATATGTTTAAATATGTTTTAACAATGTATGGAATCTGGTATATCCCTTTAAGGATTATTTCTTTATACCATAATAAGCCAATACGTCATTTTGTTGAACCACATTATTAGCCAGTGCACATTTTCTATAAAATTATAATTTGTATTTAACACCAACACATTGGTATGTGGAATCACAGGAATTGTTTGTATTTGCCTTATAGGGTTAAACCCTGATGTGAATTGTTTACATGGCGCCTGCCTTTGTCGTCTGTTCTGGGAATAAAGAGAAAACAGTTATATTGAAAAGACATTTTTTCTTGCACATTACAATCTCAGGCCTTGCTCCAGGGATACCCATCGTTTGTCTTCTGCAAATAACAACTCAGATCCTCAGAGTCCTCTGCTTGGTTTGGGAAAATGTTAGTTCACAGCTTGTCCTCAAGCACCTCTTTATAATAGCAATGAAAAGCCAACTTAATAAAGCCTTGCATGCTGGGCTTATGCATTATGAACTGAATTTATGAACACTGCAGTCATAATATCTTGAAATCACAGCCTTTCCATCTGTATTTCAGTTAGCAGTTTGCATGTGGTGTATAAACAAATTCACAGACTATAATACAAATATATCATTTCAGTAAAAAGTAATGACCATAAAAACAGACTCATAGATTTCAGTAATGATAACTGTTCATGTGTAGCAGAATTCCAATCGGATCATCTTTTACCCTCCTAGAAGGAAATCATTTTATTGTCCAACTCACCTAGCTCTGACTAGGGACTAATTAGGATAGCATTTGTATACAACAGAAAATCCTCAGTGTGCATCACAAGTTGATTGCTCAAAACTAAGCAGTCAACTGTTACTATTCCATTAATGTGGAATTGTTGTACATCACTTTCTTTAACAAGCCACTGATTGACTATCAAGTTTTCTCCACTACTCTGCCACCTTCAACACACAAGTGTGATGGGCTATGCTACTGTCTTATGTGCCAATTGTGAGCTGGAGAGCTATCTTATTTCAGTAGGCTGAGCTGTCCCAATTTTAATGTGAACTCTACATCTTCTTTTTCTTCTTTGTTCTTACAATTGTTATATTTGGTGGCACAAAATAATGGGCAAAAATCTGATCTCACTCACGCTCATGTAATCTGGAGAACTCCAAAGCAGCCAATGAAGTTATACCAGATATAGACAGCTGTAACTGCGATCAGAACTGACCTCTGTTCACTCAGTTGATTAAAACTAGAACTGTCTCTTTAGGTTTTTGCCTCATTGAGAAAGAGGAAGGCATTCAATATTATTCTTGGTATCATGCAGTTAGAAGCATTTTATCTACTTCGCTTTTATAAAAATAAGCATCAACTGGATTAAGTAGCAAGATACCGTATGCAGGCCATGGAAAGACTGGGACAATTCAACCGATTGCTTCCTGGATATGATCATCTTTCACTTACATTAATATATAATTCTGCTGACTTCAACTTAATTACTCTAGATTCTCACTGCTGTTTGCAGAGGCAGCTCCAGGCCCCAGCATGCCAAGCGTGTGCTTGGGGCAGCATGCCACAGGGGGCACTCTGCTGGTCGCCAAGAGGGCGGCAGGCAGGCAGCCTTCAGCGGCATGCCTGCAGAGGGTCCGCTGGTCCCGCGGCTTCAGTGGAGCCGCAGGACCAGCGGACCCTCCGCAGGCACGCCTGCGGGAGGTCCACCGAAGCTGCGGGACCAACAGACCCTCCGCAGGCACGCCTGCTGGAGGTCCACCAGAGCCGCAGGACCGGTGACCAGCAGAGCGCCCCCCGTGGCATGCCGCCGTGCTTGGGGCGGCGAAATGTCTAGAGCCGCCCCTGGCTGTATGAAAGGGGAGAGTCGGATCTCATGCATAATAGTTGCATTACTAGGAATTATTTGCTGTATTTCGCTTTTCAGTATGTGACTGAATCCTACTGCATATACACAGTATTGCCATCCCCATCCATTCATAAGGCATTAGTCAGGCCCTCAAACAGCATAAGACTGATTTTAAAGAAAAACCCCACAAGATTTTTAAAATATTATATATTAATATATGGGGTTCAGGGGGCTGTAAACTGAGCCCCGCTGCACAGGGCTGAAGCAAAAACCTGAGACCCGCCGCCCAGGACTGAAGCCCGGGGGCTTCGGCTTCAGCACTGGGTGGTGGAGCTCAGACTTTGGCTTCAGCCCTGGGCCCCAGTAAGTCTAATGCCAGTCCTGGTGACCCCATAAAAACAGGCTTGCTACCCACTTTGGGGTCCTGACCCACAGTTTGAGAACCAAGATTATGCAGTTTTCCTCAGCTCTTTCAGCATTAGCTGTAGCTGGTCAGTAGTCTTTCCAAGTAAGGCAATATCATCTCCATCCTCAAGATCCTCTAAAGATGGATCTTGAAATTTCAAACGTCATCATCTGTCCTCAGTGAGCTTTAACATCAGATGTTCTAACAGACTATTAAATAATGTAAGTGAGAGAAAGCATCTCTGGCATACCCCTGATTCTACTAAAAACCAGCCTTTAATACAGTCATTGATGTTTGCACAGCTAAATGTATCAAGGTGTAGTTCCTCTGCTAGGAACACTAACTCCTCATGCAACCTATACTGGTATAGCAGTATCTACAGTGAGTCAAAAGCAGCTCCAAAAGTGGCCCTGCAGTTTTCCTCTATAGGAACCATCCATTCTGGCTCTCGCCCACTGGGTCTAATCCTTAGATTGCTGTCTCCTCCCAAGTGCCATCAAATGGACTAACTGGGCCATCAGAATCCCTGTTTACAATTTATTTCAGTGTAAAGTATACGCCTCAGCACAATCCTCTTATTAAGTCACACTACTCACCATACAACTTGAATATGCAAGCACAAGTGGCATCCCTTATGGTCTTTGCTGTAGCAGACCCTGGAACAATAAGTTCAGTTGTTGGTTGTCTGTAATTCAGCTTGACCCATAATTGTCAGCAACCTATTACATCCCAAAGTACTCTCCCTTAAGTTCACAAACATTATAAATGACACCACATGCCCCAATCATATGATCAAACATATGGCATTAAACACTGCAGTCTAAACAAGTCAGTAAGGAACACCCTCTGGGCCTTCAGTTGGCCAAAGGCATATTCCACCACCATTCTGCACTTGCTCAGTATGTAGCTAAACTGCTTCTTGTCTTGGTGGAGCACATGAGGGATAACGCTTCATTCACCAGAGCACATCAGGATAAGGCTTCATTCACCTGAGTCGCCTAAAATCACAGTTAACACAAATACTCCATTGATGATGTGCAAAAGTTCTGGGCCTACTACAAGTCATCCCATGTTTCAGTTAGGGTTGCCAACTTTATACTCGCACAAAACTGAACACCCTTGCTCTGCCCCCTGCCCTGTCCCTTCTCCAAGGCCCCACCCCTTCTCATTCCACCAGGCTGGCTCAGGAAGTTGGAGTGTAGGAGGGGGTGAAGGCTTCAGCTGGGGGCGCAGGGTCTGGGGTGGGGCTGGGTATGAGGAGTTTGGGGTGCAGGAGAGGGTTCTGGGCTGGGGATGAGGGGTCTGGGGTGCAGGGAGGGCTCTGGACTGGAGCAGACGGTTGGGTGCGGAGAGATGTGAGAGCTACAGTTGGGAGTGCAGGCTCTGGGGTGGGGCTGAGGGGCTTGGGATGCAGGATGGTGCTCCAGGCTGGCACTGAGGGGTTCGGACGGTGGGAGCAGGATCAGAGCTGGGGCAGACGGTTGGGGAACGGGGGTAGGGTGAGCGCTCAAGCTGGGGGTGAGGGCTCCGGCTGGGGTGCAGGTTCTGGGGTGGGGGGTGAGGATTCTGGGGTACAGGAGGTTGCTCTGGGCTGGGACCAAGGGGTTCGGAGGGTGGGAGGGGCATCATGGCTGGGGCATGCAGTTTTGGTACAGGGAGTTTAGGGCTCTGGCTGCGGGTGCAGGCTCCCAGGTGGAGCTGGAGATGAGGGGTTTGGGGTGTAGGAGAGTGATTTGGGATGGGACCAAGGAGTTCCGAGAGTGGGAAGGTGATTAGGGATGAGGCAGGGGATTGGGCATGGAAGGGGTCGGGGTGCAGGTTCCAGGCAGTGCTTACCTCAAGCTTCTCTCAGAAGAAGTGGCATGTTCCCCCTCCAGCTCCTATGAGGAGGCATGGCCAGGCAGCTCTGCACGCTGTCCTGTCTGCAGGCGCTGCTCCCACAGCTCCCATTGGCCATGATTCCTGGCCAATGGGAGCTGCAAAGCTGGCGCTTGGCACAGGGGCAGTCCACGAAGCCCTCTGGCTGCCCCTACGCGTAGGAGCCAGAGAGGGGACATGCCGCTGCTTCCAGGAGCCGCGTAGAGCCAAGGTAGGCAGGAAGCCTGCCTTAGCCCCGCTGCACCACCAACTAGACTTTTAATGGGCCAGTTAGTGGTGCTGACCGGAGCCTCCAGGGTCCCTTTTTGACCGGGTGTTCTGGCAACCCTAGTTTCAATCACAGTGTGGTCTTGCCTATGTGTGTTTGTGTTCCTGGCCCAGAAATTGTGGTCTGCCTAGGCACCATCCACTGTTAAAAACTGCATCAGGTCCCATTCAGTTGCTGCTGTTGTGCTGCTTATAATTGCAAGCTGTTGTCTCTATCTTCTCTGGCCCAAAACAGCCTTTGAAACCCTGCCAACATCTCCTGGCAGCAGTTTGTGCAGAGGCACAAAAAAAGAAACACTGCCGCCATAAAAAGCAGAAGCTCTTAGTCCTGGTAATTAGGTAGAGTAGGATCTATACCTTCGGCACGTAACACCATACCATCATGACAGCTGGGTTACTGCCAAGGAATTAATTTTGTGGACCTAGACCATCTCCTCTCATAATTCCAAGAGTGAATAAACAAATTGCACCAGAACACCTTATGAATGAGAGCATAAAGCAATGCTGTGATTTATGATGCTACATATATCTGAATACAAGCCCAGATAACTGTATTGTTTGTCATGGCAACATGCAGACATGGGGCATGACAGCCACATGCTAATATGGACAATGTGGTAACGCAGTAGCTGGACAGGTTACCATGAGATGACAATCATGTGATTACTTACCCTGTGGTTAGTGTACAGTGTAGACAAAACCTAAGAAAGAACAGAAGCTCAGCAAAAACACTGCAGGTGATACAATGGTCTAGACCAGAAGCCTTTCTAGGAGTATTTTAATTCGTCTACAGGTGGTTATTCCTATGACTTGGAATTTTTATCCACATACATTCTACTGTGTGGTTCTCTCCACTCAGAAATGCTCTCTTGTTAGATTCTATGAAATCTTGCAAGTATAGTGCAACAACTCTGCTTTTGATTATCTGCCCTTCTTGTAATTCTTACAGCCAGCTAATATTATTGTCTTGTACCTTCTGGTAGACACACACTACATTTGAGATTTTTCAGGGTGTCAAAACTGTCTCTTCATGCCATTTACTGATCACTGGAAGGACACCTGATGACTGGCCTAACTAATTAAAAATAATGCAGTAAGTAGCTTTCCCGCAGTGTTCCATGTAGATCAAGCTGAGAGGCAACAGTTGGCTCTGGATCTGAAGGTCTCCTAAATTTGAGGACTCCATTCTGGGATTTTGGGAAGAGGTCTTATCAGACATATGGTAATAGGATTGAGATTCTCACAGACTACTGTCAACATCCTGACACAGGTAATCAGGACCAAGGCTCAGAGCAGGGTCAACCCTGAGGCTGAGAGTAGCACAGGAGTTTGTAGTCAAGTTCCAGCCAGGGTCAATACCAAGGATTAGAATCCCAGTCAGGTTTCATAGCCCTGGTCAGGAAGTGAGGTCTAAATCAAGCCAAGGTCAAAGCCAGGAGTTCAAGAACAGGGAGCACGAATGATTGTGGCAGTTACAGGAGATCTGCACACAGTCCTGGACACTTCCTGGACTATCCCTTAGGTTTATATAGGGCAGGGTGCCAATCAGAAGCCATGAGGCTGCTGCCTGTCAGACCCCGTGAAGCAAGACTTCCCATGGTCTGTGTCCACAACAGGTGGTGGGTATTAGAGCATGAGCTGGTTATGGCTGCTGTTGGGTAGTCCATTATCTGGCAGCTCTGTAGATCTGGGTTTGAGACCCACAAGGCCTTATACCTAGTAAAAGATTTAGACACATGACTTCCATTGAAGCTAAAGTACTGTTCAGTTTCTGTTTGAGGCTGTTACACCCATTGTCCCACCTGTAATTTAAATTTAAATTGTATAAAAATTCAATAAAAAACATATTCACAAGACAACTCAAGTGCCACAAAGTAACCAAGAGTGTCTAATGACCTGCTGTACCCAGAGTTCCTATGTTGTATATTGGTATGCACTTTCCTAACATGGTAATATTCTGAGACTGAACCTTGCCCTGTCAGTGAGAGAGAGCTGATAAATGGTTCTAGCAACAGAGGATGTGATACTAGCAGTTAGAGATATTGTGCAAAAGCATTTTGTATGTTGAGAACTGTCTTTTTTTTTTCTTTTCTTTTCTTTTTTTTGCTGAACTTGCAAATGGAAAAGAAAAAAAGCTGATAGCTAAAATGTTCCCCAGTACAGTTGTATGAGTTTTTGGCATGAATAAGAGAAGCTTTCACAAGCGAAACTGTGCATGGTGAAAATGAAATGTGTGCATTGCCCCTGAGGGAAGAATCAACATTCAAAGGATGAATTCTGCTTGATGTGACATATTTTCTCAGGATTGATTCCTAGCCATGGGACTAGAAATATTCAGTCACAAATAGAAATATTTGGAGAGAGAGGGAATTCTAACTGTCTTAGGAGAAACATCTGGAGACATATTGCAAAAATATTAGTTTGTGACAAATTAACACCTGGGGCCTGATTCGCCACTGCTTAGCACCTTGTTTAGCCATTTACACCCACATAAGAGCATAAGAGTACTGATTTGTTAACTGTTTATGCCCACTTCGTGTTTATGTAAATGACTATGCAATGTGCAAGAGAGTGAAGAATCAATCCCCCTGGAGTATTACTGTACTATTTTCCCTGTTTCAGAGAGGTTAAGTGACTTTGCAAAGCTATATGCAGGATATAAGTGTCAGTGCATCGCAAGGACCCTGGTCCATGACTAAAGTTCCTAACCACCATTACAGTACAAACAAATAATAGAACTCAAGAGTTTCTGGAATAAATGGATAGTTCCTTGCTGTTTGCTCAGACCATTACACAAACAGCTCTCTAGTTTCTTGAATTTGGAAGCACATAGTTTCAGTTTTTATTCCTTTGCAGTCTGAGAGGCAGCTTGTGAATGGCGAATCTAACAGTAACAGCAATAACAACTGGGAGAGAGAACATCCTTATTTATTTTACCAGAACTAATAAAGTTTGCAGTTCCATTGCAAGAGGTCCCATGCACAAAGCAAAAACTAGGGGTATGTGCTGGTCCCTGTCATGGCAAATGCAGCACCATTAAGAGGAAAGGAAATGAGAGTGCTTGTAAAGTCAGGGCAAAGACTTCAGAGATGGCCAAAGCAATAGCAGCTGTAATTGGCATTACCAGTTTTCTTTCTTCTACTCCACTATCCCCTACTAATTCCAGATGCAGCAGTGACAGTAGATGGTTTATCTTCTGCACAGAAAACTTCTTGTTACTGCAATATGCCACCCTTACCAGGATTGGAGGACAGCCACTCCTCCTCTCTTAATCCGCAGCCTATAAGGAAGAAGCACATAAATTGCTCAGTAACATCATTTGTACTGGAAGCTTCTCCTTATTTGTGAGGCATGCATCATCAGTCATCTTCAGGGAGTCTGAGCCAGGCTTACTCACACTGCTGGTGAAATTGTTTACAGATACAGGCTGTGTAGACTTTAATGTCAAAAGCCAAGAAGCAAAACCAAACATGAGGGCACTGAAGGTGCCTTTGCAATAAAAGAAAGAAGAACTTTAAAACGTCCTTAGTAACCTGTGTGGTGAATGCTTAGAGAGGCTCTTGAATGGGAGTCCTTGAGGCTTAATTGCCTTAGTGTTGCTAAAGAAGGCAGCAGAGTTGAGAACTATCCTGAAGACGCTTTTCTGATTTAAAGTTCTTCAGGGCCAAGTTTTATAATATCAATCAGAATATATAAGCTGTACCAACAGATTCCCCAAATCATTACACATGGTCTAAGAACTAAGGCCCTAATATCCTGCAAACTCTTACATACGAGTAACTTTATGTACAGAGTCATCCCATTAATTCCAATAAGACTACTCAAGTGCATAAAGTCACTTGAGTTTATAAGAGTTTGAAGGATCACGACTGTGGATAGCTGAAGAGCTAAAAATAAGGGATTACAGAATCATTTTCTCAGTGGTGCGCAGAGTATATGGTTGATTTATGTTTTTTCCCAGGAAATCTGTTGGAAAACAGCAACATGAATGCCCAGCTCTAACAAAAGATCAAATTATGCCAAATATTTGGAGCCATTGCACCAGGACACTTCATTCTTACAGAAATATTTCAGTTGTTCTATTGCCAATGCCAGTGCTGAAATGAATATTAGTCTTGTAGGTGACAGCCATGCTGCCAAGCCTTTGTTTTAGGGAAGCTGTAATTTGCGTATCTTTCAGCACCTGCTTTTTCCTCATAATTACATTTTATTAGCTTAAACTTCTCATTCATGCCCTTTTTAATAATACTTAGTACTTACATAGCATCTTTTTCACTATAAGCACTCTGACTTATTAATACCTACATCATCTCTTTCAGGGAGAAAAATACACACTATTCTCAGTGTGCAGCTGAGGAAACTGAGGCAGAGAAAATGAGTAATTTGCCCAAATTCAGAGATGGAAACAGAAGTCAGGGAGTCCTGGTTCACAGTTCTGTGCTCAGAAAAGTAGATCACTCCTCTTCCAACCATCCTTTTCTAGAATTATCCATATGCTCTTTCCTGTCCATATCACCAAATATTCTACTGCACTGCAAAATCTACTTAGTAGCACCTGTTTCAGTTAAAATAAATCTTAGTGCCTTGTTCTGCCCATGTACGCGCACAAAATTATATGATCGCTTGTCTTTGTAAATCTTTTAGAAATATGTCTAAGTGTGCTGAGATGCAATTATCTATGCTGAAGAGAATCGTACACATGCTTAATGGAGTTTTTTTGGCGGGGGGGAGGGGAAGTAACGGAAATAAACTTAGCTTCCTATTTTGCCATCATTTCTTGTATGTGTTTTAGTAGTAAATCACCACAATAGAAAAATTATTATTGGTAGTTCTGCACAGATATTATGGTGAGTAGGACTGTAAAAGTACCTTCGTATATTGATAAATGCCATGCCGCCCATGCTACCTTTGAAGTATACAATACATTCTAGTGCATGTTTTAAATAATTCCCTTAAAACTTACCAACCCGTGCCTTGATTTCTATCTTTACATAACCAGTTTTTGTCAACCTCAGATATTCTTCTCCTAAACTTTTAATTTATTTTTGAAAAGTTAGATGCAGTTTTGATATTGGAAAAAGAATTGACAGAAAACGGTATAGTCATACGTAAAGGGTTATACTCAGGACTTTTTTGTACAGAGGACAGATGGAATCTATCTGATATGACAATTTTCTTTGTTACTGTTTTGGGATTACAGCAGAATTGCAGCCAAACTAATTGTGCTATGATGGTTAAGGTTGCAGCAGCACTTTTATTTTAAACCTGTTTTTAGAGAGTTAATTTAATAAATAAAACTTTATTCAGGGCGGAAACCCTGACACACAAGAGTGTATTTATCTTAAGAAAACTTGAAAAAGGAATCTTGGCTTGATGAAAAGAAGGTTGCTGATTTGGAATTCATGATTGGAACTCATAACCCCTCCAATGTCATATACATTGTTAATTAAAGGAATTTGTCAAGCCTTTTGTTGATAATACATCTTCGTTTCTATTGCTAACTTGCAATTTTAAAAAAATTGAAAATTGAAAACCACCAGACACAGAGGTTTTAAATGTGTAGTATGAGGGTATTTCTCATTTTTCTATGGAAAGTCAAAGATTTTTATGTCAATGAACATGTGTAATTATTTGTTGTGTTTACACAAGAGTTCAAAGCACTCTATCAATTACACAGTGCATGTTTATAAAAAAATTGCCTGCAATATACATTTATTTATCTCATTTTAATTATATATAGGAGGTGGCTTAACCTAATTTGAAAGCTTTTGCAAAAGGCCCATGTGGCCACATAATGTATGAACTGTTCCACAAGTTAACAATATTTGCTGGGGGTGGGGGACAAGGAGGGAGTAAACCTGGTTTTTAATATTCCCAAGGACCTGGAACTGCTCCAGTGCATCCATTTTGTTCCTACTGGTAAATATGCTTTGTAAGCCTCTCTGAGACAAAAATATTGTCAAAATTCAATACATGAGTCAAAGGACAGCAAGCCAGAAAATTCAAAAATAAGGATGAGAGACCTTCAACCTCATTCTATCACCACTTACACTGGTGCAGCACACACAATACTCATAAGATATGCAACACAAAATTTAACAGATGTACAAAGAGATTCAGGGCCAGCTTCAGGTTTTCTGCCACCTCAAGAGGAAAAAAAAAAAAAAAAAAAAGGCCACGGCAGCACGATCGCATCACTCCACTCTTTGGCAGCAATTCGGTGGCAGGTCCTTCGCTCTGAGAGGGACTGAGGGACCTGCCGCCGAATTGCCGCCAAAGACCGGGACATGCCACTCCAATAGCAGCCAGAGTGCTGCCCTTTGATATTGGCCGCCCCAAGCACCTGCTTCTTCAGCTGGTGCCTGGAGCTGGCCCTGAAGAGACTGTGTCATAAACAAACAACAAACTATCCTTTAAATATCAGTGAAGTCTTGGAACACCAGTTGTGCTACTGATTGCCTGAGGAAGCCATTTTCCTGCAGACCATTAGATTTTTTAACTTTGTTTCTACTTTGGAAATCAACAATATTTTGGGAGAACTGGATGAAATCAGGCTACATACAACCCCTCACAAAAGGCCCTCTGCACCACTGAAAAATGACTCTGTATAAATAGCATTATTGGTTCCATGTTTAAGATTTCTCTGTACTAAGTACACTGAAGCTGCTAACAAATAAAAATTTTCTCACTGCCCGCCCTGAAAATTCAACTAGAGATCTGAGAATCAAGTGGGCTTCTCTCCATCACAAAGATTATCACCAATAACAGAAGTTCTACAGGCCCAGCTATGCACTAGGGTTGTCAGGCATCCGGTTTTTGACTGAAACACCTAGTGGCTCCGGTCAGCACCACCGACAGGGCCATTAAAAGTCTGGCCAGCAGCACAGCAGGGGCCGGGAACTAAGGCAGGCTCCCTGCCTGCCCTGGCTCCATTCCACATCTAGAAGAAGCTGCCAGGTCCCTGTGGCCCTTAGGCACATGGGTGGTCAGGGAGGTTCCATGTGCTGCCCCCACCACAAGTGCTGTATCCACAGCTCCCACTGGCCAGGAACCACGAACCCTCTCCTGCATCCCAACTCCTTGCCCCAGTCCAGAGTCCCCTCTCACACCCAAACTCCCTCCTGCAGCCTGCACCCCACCCCATCCTAACACCTCAACCACCTGCCCCAGCCCTGAGCCCCCTCCTGCACCCCAAACCCCTTACCCCTGGCCCCACCCCAGAGCCTGCACCCCCAGCCCAGATCCCTCAGCCCCTTCCTGCACCCCAACCCCTTGCCTTAGCCCAGTGAAACTGAGTGAGGGTGGGGGAGAGCAAGTGGCAGAGGGAGGGGGCATAGAGTGAGTGGGGGGCAGAGGGGGTGGGGCCTCAGGGAAAGGGCAGGGCGGGGGTGTTCAGTTTTCTGCAATTTGAAAGTTGGTAACCCTACTATGCACCTTTGCTATTCCATTTTCTTTATATAATGCTGTCATAAATAGATAGCTAAGGGTTAATGTTTCTTTTACCTGTAAAGGGTTAACAAAAAGAACCAAACACCTGGTCTCCCCAAACCCTTCCCTGGGGGATCCCAAGACTCAGAGCCAAACATTCCCTCCCTCAGCTTTTAAAAAATCCGGTTTCCTGATTGGTCCTCTGGTCAGGTGTTTCGTTCTCTTTGTTAACCCTTTACAGGTAAAAGAAACATTAACCCTTAGCTATCTATTTATGACAAATGCCTTTACAGTGACCATTGCCTTCAAATTATGCTTCTCACAGACCCCTGTGCAATTCCATTGCTTTCAGTGAAGTACTGACTGGAAATTTGTAAGCAGTTCTGCTGATGATGCACAAGATGAAAAAGACTATAGTTCACTCACCTGCAGCTGTATTGGTTTTGTAACGGTAAGGGTTGTAAAAGGCAGTAAAAATGTATTTCAGTCTGTAAAGTGATCAAATGTGACTGAAGAGAATCAGGAGATAGATCTGTTGAATATGAAGGTGCCAGTTTAACCATCTCTTTTCATAGCAGAACAGCATTTCCACAAAGTCCATACCACCAAAACCTTGCCCAGTATTATTTGTACTAACTAAACGCTCAGGACTCCAACATTAGGGACCCATTTTACTGGTACTATTTGGAAACACAATAAGATATAGTCTGGGCCCCTGAGAGCTCACAATCTAAACAGACAAATGGTGTGAGGGGCGTACAAAGAGGGGAAATGGTTTTCCCAAGGTTAGCAGCAGAGCTAAGAAGAACCCAAGTCTCCCAAATTCCAATCCACTGGCCTATTCACTGGATCACTGACAATGATATGGCCCCACAGGTGTAGTTTAAGTGAAGTTTGCATGGTGCAGAACACTGCATAGTTCCTCCACCATGGGCTAAATTTCACAATAAGATTAGTTATTGTATAATGTTGTCAACCAACCATGTGCATTTGGCCTTTTTCTTTTTAGGCTTTTTTTCCTTCTTTGTTATAAACAAACTTCCAAGCCAAGCAGAGAAATATTAGAAAAGGACTGCCGAACAGCAATTGTTACCTGAGTGCAACTTGATCTATAGATGAATTTACAGAGGCAAACAGTGATTGCGCTCCTGAGCAAAAAACTAGGCCATGGACTGCAGTGGCGATGAATGTTCTTTATGAAGTGGAAAAAGACTCAGATGAGGCAGACACACTGCTATCAAAAGAAACTAATGTTATTTTTGCTTCATGAAGGACTGTGCTGTCAGCATCTGTAAATCACTTCCACATCAAGGGGTATTCAACCTTTACGTTTAAGACATGTGTTTCCCAGATTTTGTTCAAATGAAATGCCTCACACTGCCTCTCTTGAGCCTTGTTTATCCGCCTATTTCTTCTCTTGCCTATTTCATACCCTTTTGTTGTTTAGCATCTGCTCCCTGTGTTGAATTAAGTTAGTCCAGTGAGTCCATTCAGTCCAGCTTGGCTCAGCATCTTTTCATCTCACAAAACAGTCCTTTCTGTTGAATTCCCATGCATTTGGAAGGTACACACACACACCTGTGCACATACTTCCTAACTTTTAATTATTTACAGTGGAAAAATTCAAGTTGTTTTCATGACAATTGCTGGCATGCAAAGCATAAAATATCAGCTTGACTGTCAGAAGTTATTTGTCTCATCCAACTGAAAAGTGCTACCAGATTAAATATGCACTTTTTAAAAAAACAAACACTTTTTTTATTGGAAAGAATAAAATCACAAACCGTTTTGGTTAGGGGTTTGGGTTTTTTCTTAATCTTTGGTAACAACAGTAAGTCTATCTCTTATTAAATCAGTATTTCCTCCACTTCATTATAGAACTGAAGCAAGTGAACCCACAACTGAGAAAGAGCTGGGGGTACTGAACATGCCTGCGATTTTCAAAATAGTTTAAGGATGTTAGGCCTTCAACGCCAGTTGACTATAAATGGAAGTAGGGAGCCTAACTCCCTTGGCTCATTGAAAATCCTAGTTTATAACTGTCATAAGTAGATAGGTAAAGTAAGGGTTAAGTTTCTTTTACCTGGAAAGGGTAACCAAACACCTGACCAGAGGACCAATCAGAGAACTGGATTGTTTAAAGTCAGGGGCGGGAATTTGTATACTCGGGGTCTTTTTTGTTTTCTCGCTATGGCGTAAACAAGTTTCCTTCTATTCCTCTTATCTCAATATTCTCCCTAAACATCTGTGGATAAAGGAAGCAAAGTAATTCGGCTTTGAAGAGCTTTGTGTGTTGTAATGTGGATTGCTCGTCCTGTGTTCCTCGGGCTGTGAGGGACAAGCTCTCTAACTCCATCTTATCAAAGTTTTCCTAAACACTGTGAGTACAAAGGAACAGAAGTAATTCGGCTATGTTGGCGTGTATTGACATTGTTGATGGATTTGTGGTTAATCGGTTCTATCTTTTAACACAAACTGTTTATTCAGATTTTTATAAGCAAGAGACTGTATTGAGTTTCTTAATGCAAGATTTATCTGTTTATATCTTTCTGCTTTGTTTTCTATAAAGTTTTCTTTTTAAACTTGTTGGAAGTTCTTTTCCTAGTGAGGCAGAGGGGAGGAAAAAGCCAACCTGGTTCCATTCCTATTGTCCCGGGCGGAAGCTGCAGTACAAAGTGAGTGGGGATTCTGGTGTGAGCTGACTAGGGATGCTAGCTCGGGGAAGCTAAATTGCTCCTCTCGGTTGTATTCCAAGGAGTGAAGTTATGCATGACACCGGCTACGAAAGGGGGAAGGGGAGAGAGAGAGAGAGATGAGAGGACCCAGGTTGAGTCCTTGGGGTCCCCCAAGGAAGTGGGGACAGAGAGAGGTAAGGGGTCAGGCCTTTATACATTCCTGACCCTGGTGGCAGCGAGAATATCCAAGCTGTATGAGCTTGCGAGTCAGTAAGCACCCAGGTCTTGGACGCTAAAGTCCAAATCTGGGACAGGAGGCTATTACCACAATAACTTCAAAGACAAAAAAGGAAAAAGAGTTACACTGAAAATAGATTTTACAGACATATATTTATCATACACATATACCAACAAAACATACATATGCAGAGATGACCGCGATCTGATAAAACGCAAAACAATGGTGATATTGCACATAACAACATGCAAGGGCACACTGCAAAGCCTATGACCAGGGCCGGCGTTTCCATTTAGGCAACCTAGGTGGTCGCCTAGGGCACTAGGATTTGCGGGGGCGGCATTTTGCCACCCTCAGCAGCAATTCGGCAGCCGGGGAATCCTTCCGTGCTCCAGGTCTTCGGCGGCAATTCTGCGGCAGGTCCTTCACTCGCTCCAGGACCCGACGCCAAAGTGCCCCAAAGACCAGGAGCCGCGGAAGGAACCCCCCCCCACCACAGAATTTCCGCCAACGACCGGGAGCACGGAAGGATCTCTGCCTAGGGCACCAAAAACCCTGGCACCGTTCCTGCCTATGACACCAACCCATTGCCACCCTTCCAACATCCTCTGAGCAGCTTCAAACAGCTGCCACTTTGTATTTAAGGTCAAGTTGTCCATGATATGCTTCCTTCATTTCCTCCAAAATCAAACTGACTTCATTTGGAATTTTATATTCTTCAATTAGAGAGCATCTACCCAAAACTCTGCATGCACTTGAGAATCTTAAAAACATGTTAATGAACAAAGATCCTTTTGTAATCTCCCAAATCAAATCAAATAACCCAACGAAAACTGAAATAAATAAATAAATAAATTGACTTCACCACAAAATCCTCTGAATGTCACATAACCGCTTACTCATCCCTACCTATCACCCATCTCTTTATGGACAAGGGAGAGTAAGAGGGCCTCATGGCACAGACTAAAAGGTATCACACTGGGCTTCTACAGGAAGAAGCAACTTCCAAAGGCTTGAGGACTTGAGATAATAAAATGGTAATATTCAGTCCTGGGGGGTAAAAAGATGATGTGTGTCCAAATCATCCTTTAGGTCACAGGTAAAACTGAGTTTAGTAGTCCACAGTCCATGTCACAAGCCCACCACAGAGATAACACAATTGCAATCTCTGCTTCAGGAAGGCCCACTACTGGAGGGGATAATTTCATGAAATCGCCCTATCCCTCTTATGATTTAAAAGTCACTTTACTGGAAAGAAGCACATAATACACAAGTTAGCCTTAGAACAGAGGTTCTCACAACACATTTTTTGGTGGCCTCGAAGTGTGGCCACCAACTCTTGCTGCTGGCCATGCTGACATTTTTTCCTACAATACTTAATTAACTTTAGGAAAAACAAATATATATGCACATACATGTGTCCAAATCATTGTAATTTATTGAATCTTTTTGCAGACTCAATAATAAAAATAATGTACAGTTGTCTCTCTTCTTTACAGAACCTAAACGGAATAGAAATACAAATAAGGTGCTCTGCAGGTTTGTCTTTTTTGTTGTTGCTTCTTTTTCATTTTTTTTTAAAGACTTGCTTGCTAGTAAGTCTGCTGCTGTGAAAAGTGATATCAACAAACATACAAATATCACTTTTCACAGCAGCAGACTTACGCAGTCCTAGCAAGTCCACGGACAAATTAAGCCTTGGATGGGGGGATCGGGAAGTGGGAGACGGGGGCTGGGGGGAATGCATGATGGGCCGGCGGAGGCAGCGGGGGCCAGGGGCAATGCGGGGTGAGTCCTACAGCCAGGGATTGGAGCCCTGTGGCCAGCGCCTGCTGCCCGCCACCCCAAGGCTGGAGTCCAACCCTATATCCCCAGGAAGGTGGGGAACTCAATAGTTGCCTCCTCTTCCAGCATTTGTGTCTCCAGAGGGACGCAGGGTCCAAATTCAGGTCTGAAAATATGACCTCATATCTTTTTCACTCATACATGATGCTAAAGAAGCTTCAAAGAGACAGTGAAGCCAAATATAACCTCGCCCAATGTAAGAACTCCATTATTTCAAAACTTACAACTTTTTCACAAAGAAGGGGAGCCAGATTCTGCTCAGTTATGCCAGTACAACCTCCACTGACTTCAGAGCAGAAGAAGACCTGGCAGCTATACTTCAACATAACCTTCAACACTTACCCCATTAGGTTCTCATCCAATGTCTCTGCTAGCTATGTGTAGGGTTTCTGTGTGTTATCACAGCTAAGACCCTAACCAAGACCCTTATTGTTTCAGCATCAGTACCAGGTGAAGCAAAAAGTCTACTGGCCTAGGCAGGAACCGCACTAAGCTTGTCTCTGGTGGAATTTGTTCACTGTGAACAAAAAACAGACACTGTTTAACACAAAAACAGACCTTGAGTTTAATGGTTGTATTTCTGTATTTCACTGTTTGTCTATCACATGGGTCTCAACCTACCTATCTGTAGATCTACAGAACAAATTCTAGAAAGAGTAATGTATGAACATGTCAGAAAACCCTCACCCCACAGCAGGAGTGCAAGACATTTAACACTCCAAGACTGGACACTGACTCTTGCCAGCCCAGTGAAACCTTCCAGTGACACTACTCTGTAGGGCAGGTCTACATTTACAATGGTGCAGTAGTGCAGCTACCCCGCTGTAGCACTGCAGTGAAGATGTTACTATGCCAACAGGAGAACTTCTTCCGTTGGTGTAGTAAATCCGACTCCACAAGAGGGAGTAGCTATGGCAACAGGAGAAGCTCTCCTGTTGACATAGAGCTGTTTACAATGGGGATGAGGTCAGTAAAACTGTGTTGCTCAGGGATGTGGATTTTTCACACCCTTGAGCAACACAGTTATACTGATGTAAGTTTTTATAGTGTAGACCTTGCCTTAGTCCCTTTGCAGTGGGAGTCATAACAGAAGTAATGGAGTATGGCCTGCTGCTGGGGGCCACAGTTCACAAGTGAATGCACCTGTGACGCTGACACAACACCAGCCACTGTGCACACTTTCCATATAAATCATTACTTTTCTTGGTAAGTACAGACTACACAGTGTGGACTACTGCAGATAGTCAAAATTGAGGCACACTCCTATTTCGGAGGAGAGTTACATAACTTGTTCTGTATTTGCCAGAATTCAGCCCTGTGATATTCATATGCCTGAAACACAGAAATTAGTCCCAACTGTTTTCTGGAAATTGATCTTAATAGACTGCTTATTTTAAACTTTGTTCATTGGTGTTAGATTCTAGGCTTTTTTCCCTTCTTCCGACAAAGGCATGCACAGGTTTTATATACTCAAAGATGCGTAAATCATTATAAAATGATGTAATTATGGTAAAGACATGTAACTGAAATGGATGATACTGAATAATAAATAAGGGTATACATTAGGGATGTAAATACTGTTTAAAAAGTTAACCGTTTAAATGATTAAAAATATTTTGGGCTGCTCTGGCCAGGTGGCACTGCTCCAGCTGGGTTGCACGATTGGGCGTGCTCCGAACGGGCAGGTGGCACCGGGCTGCTGGAGATGGCAGGCTGGGCGGCACGGGCTTAAACGGTAACACCGGTTAACCAGTAAGACTGCTGCTAATTGGTTAACACTTTACATCCCTAGCATACACCTTCATCACGGGAAGGTATGGGCTCAGCATTGGTCACAATCTCTCTCCTGCTCTTTGTTCCTTAGCAGATTCCTCTCGGAGGTCTAATATAGCACTGAAAGATGCTATCACAGTTTTGGCACTATTAACATATTGTGAGAGTCTAAGACCCACTACTGAGGTGCCACTACAGCTACTTTCTCACAGCAGGGGACTAAAATTGCCATTAAAATGTATTTTCTCTGCTGCTTATGCTGCAGCACAGGCAACTCATTTAGGCAGCCTTACTGGATAGCATGGATATACTAAGACAATATTTCACACGTTGTCATACAATGAGATATAGGAATTCTCCGCTTGTAGCTGACTGACAAAAGTAATTGTACATATGGTACATTCTGTACCGACTCTGCCTTTGGAATCCTGGACTGAATCAACAGAAAATACATAGTCAGAGGTCATACAGTGATTTGCCCTTGCAAATCACCACTTTATACTTGCAGAATTAGTACTTTGTTAACTATATTAAAAAGTCATTAATTCAGTGCCACTAAGTGCTCATTATATGGTAACATTTGTGATCTGCCAAGCTACTTAACAGCACACAAAATGTTTTAAACCATTAACCAGTTTGTAGTGATATTCTTTTAATTTTTTAAAGAAAATCACTGTCCCCTCCAAATCCCCTTTATATTCTTAGCAAAAGCTATCAACCTTTGGCCTGGCATTAACAGTGATTTGTGTATGACTGTACTCAGTATTCTTAAAATTGGTTAATTGGTAAAGCAAAGTTTTATTTGAAAGAACAAAAAGAATTTAAAATTTAATTCAATTCCCCATGATCTAGTTAATTATAGGGTCTATTTGATGTATACATCTCCACAGTTTCTCCATACATGTTGCCAGCCATTTATTTAGATAACAGTGTTGCACCTTTTTGACCCTTGAAGATAGTCAACATTTGGGGTCCTGGGGATATTCCACTTGGAAATAGAAATTGGTGATAAGTATTTCTTTAATTTAGCTTTGTTTATTTATAAAATATTTACAAAGTTCTGTCTCTGTGAACACAGACGGAATCAAATAGTAGGAAATAACTTCTTTTGCTCACAACACTAAGAACACTCTTTTTGCCTTCATCCCAACCCAAAAACCTCCCCCCTCAGGTTTCTTCCAGGGTCAGACACCTTGCACTCAGCTGCTTGATCTGGCTCTCAGTCCTTCCCAGTTTTCTGTCTTCTGCATTCCCTCACATACTACCCTTCCCCTCCACCCTACAAAAAAACAAAAACAAAAACAAAAACAAAACAAAAAACCTCAGCAAAAAGCCCCTCCATCCACACAATCAAAAACTCCTGGGCAGATTCTACTATGTCTTGTTTTAGGTGAGGCCCCTTAACTGTCTCAAAACTATCTTATATGAAGGGTGCTTTCAGATATCAGTTTCAATTAGATTTTAACTTGACCCATAACAAGGTTTCACCCAGCTCGTACCACACATATCCCACCAAGTCCACACCATGATGGAACTGTCTCACAAAACAGCGATTACAAAGTATTCCATTATCTCTGAAAACTGATGTTTGCAGTGCACCTCCTGAAAGGTGTTGAATATCCTCAACTCCCAGTGTCATCAATTTCTCTGAATTTAACACCTTCCTGGCAAGAGCAGGCCCTGTAGAGGGGCCAGTCTCAAACCCACAATGAATGATGCAGATTTACTCTATTCCCCCCCTCACTGGCCACAAAACTAGCAGAGATATACTAGTGTACTAAAATAAACTTGACTCCTCTTGTGCAGCTGTGGAGGTTTGCATTGCATCAGAGGAGGACAGAATTTGAGGAGGATGCACAAGAGGATTCCAGTTCCCCTATGCACATTGCCTTGCAGGAAATAGATGACAGAAGGAGGACAGGCTAGGAAGGAGCAGAGGTGGTAGAACAATTTCTATAGCGGGGGTGCTAAGAGCCAATGAACCAAACTGTAAGCCCTGTATATGATAGAAACCATTTTAAGCTGCCACATCTCCAGTATCCCTACTTCCTGCACCTATGGCAAAGAGTAGAGGTGGAGGGGAGAAGATCCACCACTTCTTGAACCCACCAACCACTGTTTATATTCCAGTAGCTCTGAGGGGCCTCAGTCAATGGCAGGGACCCACTGTGGGAGATACTATACAAAACATGTTGCAAAGGAGAATTCCTGCCCTGAAAAGCTTACAGCAGAAGTAGTAAATAGGTCGCCCACAGGCCAAATCTGGTCCACCAGATGCTTTTGAACAGACCCTGAAATCTTTTTATTTATTTCTTATCATTATAGGGGATTTTTTATTATTTTCTCTAAAGTCTGGACCTTGACTATATCTTAACCAAGAAATTTGGATCTTGAAAAAAAAATAATTGACTACCCCTGTCTTATAGTCTAAGACAAGACAGACAGGGTGGGAGAAAGTAAATAATATTTTTCCCATTTTACTTATGGGGAACTGAAGCACAGATATTAAATGACTTTCCCAAGTGAAGGGTTAAAATCCATGTGCGTTTTATATAACAACACTGAATATGGATTGTGCCAGCTCTTTCTCAGACCCAAAGTCCAGAATTTGGCCAAGAGACCAGAGGCCTAGCAAATAGTGATTAGTTAAGAGAAAGCTGGGGTAAACAGACAATCTTGTTTTGCTAAAATAGGCCTGGTCAGCAAATTGGCAGGTGTTGGAGCTAAGAACTAAATAATTGTGTCTTATTCAGAGTTGCAGACTGAACAAAGAATCCCTGTTCCTGTTGTGTTAGTCTCTTCTGTAGGGAGACGTTCTTCCCACAGAGCCAACCTTGAGTTTATGAAAAGTTGGTACATGTCAGTATAAGATATGGCATTCTTCCACCTCCCTTCCCAGGGACCAATGCCTTGCCATTAGACACACAGAAAACAATCTTTATTGCCATATACTTTCACTGTTTTTTGCTTTAACCTCTAGGAATGTACTTGTTGGACAATCAAAGGAGTTGCTCCATTCCTATGGACCCAAATCAGAATTCAATATATATATTTTATACTAATAACATTTTATCAAAGTATTAACTAAATGTTAACTTGAGACCATGGGCGGAGACATTATGTAACCTTTTAACCATTGGCTAATGTGCTATCCTGTCTTGCTGCAAAACATATCCCGGGGTGTGGAACTGCCTAGCCCGTCACTTTCCCCCACCCATGGAAAATCTATATATTCTATTGTAATCAATTGATTGACAGTGTCTCTGAGCCTAATAAGCCAGGTGACACTCCGCCAGTGCTGTGTGTAATAAACTCCTATGCTTGGCCTCTACACAGTGTGGATTTATGTCCTTCACCAAGGGTAAGTAGGAAGTCTGTAGTGGAATCAGGCTTGAACCCAAATTGCCAATCCAACGCCATCTTTTTCCCTTCAGAGTTTGGCACAGGTGACACAGATGCTACTGCAGCCTCAGAACTTCAGTAAGTGGCTGCAAAGCAGCTCAGTAGCCAGTCCAAAGCTTAGGAGTGAGGATTCCTTCTCCCTGTTCCCCATGGAGTTCCCAGCTACTCGAGCTGTGCTCTGATTTACAGTATTTGCCATAAAGGAATTTCAGCCAAAAAACAGCTTGATTGGCTGAAGCTTCCTAGCTCTTCTAGGTTGGAATAGAGAGTGCATCAAGAAATAGAATGGCTTCCATAGCAACATCTTTCTCTCAGGTATTTCTAGGACACCTGTCAATGTGCTATCTAAGTGCTGATTCCAATCCATGGAAACAGTTGCAGAGAGTGAGCATTGCTTGCAGATTTGTAAACAGCCGTTCACTTTATTTCAGAAAGTGAGTAAGACGGTTACTCACCGTTGTAACTGTTGTTCTTCGAGATGTGTTGCTCATATCCATTCCAATTAGGTGTGCGCGCGCCGCGTGCACGTTCGTCAGAAGACTTTTACCCTAGCAACACCCGGTGGGTCTGCTGGGCACCCCCTGGCGTGGCGTCGCTATGGCACCGAATATATGCCCCTGCCGACCCATCCGCTCCTCAGTTCCTCCTTGCTGGCTACTCTGACAGTGGGAAAGGAGGGCGGGTTTTGGAATGGATATGAGCAACACATCTCGAAGAACAACAGTACAACGGTGAGTAACCGTCTTTTCTTCTTCGAGTGCTTGCTCATATCCATTCCAATTAGGTGAATCCCAAGCCTTACCTAGGCGGTGGGGTTGGAGTGAGAAACTGCAGAATGCAAGAATGCCAAGCCAAAGGCTGCATCGTCTCTGGATTGTTGGACCAGGGCATAGTGGGAAGTAAAGGTGCGCACCGAAGACCATGTAGCTGCTCGACATATCTCTTGAATAGGAATTCGAGCTAAGAAGGCAGCCGACGAGGCCTGGGCCCTGGTCGAATGTGTGGTAACATGGCCCGGAGAGGCGTGAGCTAGATGCACACTGTTACCCAGGACGAAATCCTCTGGGAAGAGATGGTCTGGCCTTTCATCCGGTCCGCCACTGCAACAAAGAGTTGGGGCGTTTTGCGAAATGTCCTCGTATGGTCAATATAGAAGGCGAGCGCCCTACGGACATCGAGCGAATGCAACTGCTGCTCCTTACATGATGTATGCGGTTTGGGGAAAAAGACCGGAAGGAATATGTCCTGATTGAGATGAAAGGTCGAGACTACTTTGGGGAGGAACGCCGGATGTGGGCGTAGCTGCACCCTGTCCTTGTGGAATATGGTGTATGGTGGGTCCACCATCAGAGCCCGAAGCTCAGAGACTCTCCTAGCCGATGTAATGGCTACAAGGAATGTAGTTTTCCACAATAAGTATAGGAGTGAGCAGGTTGCCAATGGCTCAAACGGGGGGGCCGTAAGCCTCGTCAAAACTAAGTTGAGGTCCCAGCAAGGGGCGGGGCGTCGCACCAGGGGAAAAAGACGTTCCAGCCCCTTGAGGAACCTCGAAACCATAGGGTGGGAGAAAACGGAGTAAGCGCCTTCTCCAGGGTGGAAAGGAGAGATAGCCGCTAAGTGTACTCGCAAAGATGAGATCGTGAGGCCCTGTTGTTTGAGATGCCAGAGGTAATCCAATATAGTGGGGATGGGAGCCTCCGTAGGTGCGACATTCTGCGCTTGACACCAGCAAGAAAACCGTTTCCACTTGGCTAAGTAGGTAGACCGAGTGGAAAGTTTCCTGCTGCCCAGGAGCATCTCTTGCACTGGGGCAGAGCAGCGTAACTCCAATTGGGTTAACCACGCAGGAGCCACGCCGTAAGATGGAGGGATTGCAGGTCTGGGTGGAGAAGCCTGCCGTGGTCCTGTGTTATCAGGTCCTGATGGAGGGACAGGGGAATCGGGTTGGCTATCGAGTGGTCCAGCAATGTGGTGTACCAGTGCTGCCGGGGCCACACAGGGGCGATCAGAATCAGTCGAGCCTTGTCTCTGCGAAGCTTTACGAGAACCCTGTGCACCAACGGGAAGGGGGGAAAGGCGTAAAGCAGGTGGCTCGCCCAAGAGATTAGGAAAGCGTCCAATATTGAGCCTGGGGGGTGACCCTGGAAGGAGCAGAACCTCTGACACTTCTGGCTGTTGCGGGAAGCAAAGAGGTCTATGTGGGGAAAGCCCCACTTCTGGAAGATGGAATGAACCACGTCTGGGCGAAGCGACCACTCGTGGGTGAGAAAGGATCTGCTGAGATGGTCTGCCAGCGTGTTCCGGACTCCTGGAAAGAAGGATGCTACCAGGTCCATAGAGTGGGCTATACAAAATTCCCACAATTGGATCGCCTCCTGACAAAGGGGGGAAGATCGAGTCCCTCCCTGCTTGTTTATGTAGTGCATTGCTGTTGTGTTGTCTGTGAGCCCTGCAGATGATGTTGGAAAGTCTGGCAGGCGAGGCGGACTGCTCTCAGCTCCCAGACGTTTATGTGCAACGCCAGCTCTTGGGCTGACCAGAGGCCTTGCGTGCGACGATGGCCCAGGTGTGCCCCCCAGCCAAGAGATGACGCGTCCGTCGTTAGGGATACTGAGGGTTGTCTCGGATGGAACGGCATGCCCGCATACACCAGGGAAGGCGGAGCCTAAGATGCTTTGAGGAACGGTGACGACCATATCTATGGAGTCCCTGCCTGGGTGGTAAATCGAAGCAAGCCAGACTTGAAGGGGACGCAGGCGGAGTTTGGCGTGTTTGGTTACAAAAGTGCATGCAGCCATGTGGCCGAGAAGACTGAGGCAGGTACGGGCCGAGGTCGTCGGGAAAGTTTGAAGGTTTTCTATGGCCGCGACTATTGCCCAAAATCGGGGTAGTGGAAGGCAGGCTGTTGCGAGTTCGGAGTCTAGAATCACCCCAATGAATTCTATTCTTTGAGCGGGCACTAGAGTGGACTTCTCCATATTGATCATCAGGCCCAGCCACTTTAATAGGTCCGTGACGATGGCAACATGCCTGGAGACTTGGGCCTCGGAAGTCCCACGAATATGCCAGTCGTCTAGGTAAGGAAAGACGCGTATGCGCCGACAACGGAGGAAGGCGGCCACCACAGCCATGCACTTTGTGAACACGCGCGGGGTGGTGGAGAGGCCAAACGGCAGGACCGCAAATTGAAAATGCTGGTGGTGCAACATAAACCGTAGATACCGTCTGTGCGGAGGGTAAATGGAGATGTGGAAGTATGCATCCTTCATGTCGAGAGCAGCGTACCAGTCTCCAGGATCCAAGGATGGGATGATGGTCCCCAGTGACACCATGCGGAACTTCAACTTCTTCAGAAAGATGTTGAGACCGCGCAGGTCCAGGATGGATCAGAGACCTCCTTTTGTCTTGGGAATTAGAAAATATCGGGAGTAGAATCCCTTGCCCCTGAACTCCTCCGGCACCTCCTCTATCACTCCGATGGAGAGGAGCGTATGAACCTCCTGCCAGAGGATTTGCTCATGAGAGGGGTCCCTGAAGAGGGATTGGGAGGGCAGGTGAGAGGGAGGGGACGAAAGAAACTGGAGGTGGTATCCAAATTCCACCGTGCGTAGGACCCAACGGTCTGAGATTAATTGGGCCCACGCAGGGAGGAAGGAGGAAAGGCGGTTGGAGAACTGAAGAGGATCCTGGGGAAGGACTGGTGCTCTGCTCTCGGGCGCACCTTCAAAAGTTCGGTTTTGGTCTCGCTGATGGTTTGGTGGGACCGTTATTCTGGCCCCCTTGGAAACCCGATTGTCGTCTGCGGTTCCCGAGACCACGCCTCCTGTTAAAGTCTTGTCGTGGTCTGGATGGGGGCTAAGGGCGCTGAGGCTGGGTCCGGAAGGACCTCCGTTGGGTTTGCGGAGTATGCATCCTGAGGGACCGCATGATGACTCGATTGTCTTTGAGACTTTGGAGTCTAGGGTCCGTTTTCTCCAAGAAAAGGACCTGGCCCTCAAACGGAAGGTCCTGAATAGTGTGCTGCAGCTCAGGGGGTAGACCCGAGACTTGCAACCACGATATCCTCCGCATTGTAATCCCCGAAGCCACGGTTCTGGCCGCCGAATCAGCCGCATCGAGTGAGGCCTGCAGGAAAGTCCATGCTACCTTCTTCCCTTCCTCCAGAAGGGCTTGGAATTCTGGTCGGGAGTCCTGTGGGATCAGTTCAGCGAACTTACCCACCGACTGCCAGGTGTTATAACTATACCTGCTGAGCAGGGCTTGTTAGTTAGCCACCCGCAGACCTTATGCCCCAACAGATCCATCCGTCTAGCCTCCCACAATTTTGGAGCAGGGGCTTGTTGGCCATGGCACTCTCTCTCGTTCACAGATTGAACGACCAGAGAGCATGAAGGAGGATGGGTATATAGATATTCGTACTCTTTAGAGGGTACCATATATTTCCTTTCCATGCCTCTGGCCATAGGAGGGATAGACGCCGGAGACTGCCAAATAGTGTCTGCCTTAGCTTGGATGGAGCGGATGAATGGCAGAGCCACATGAGTTGGGGTGTCTGCCGATAGGATGTCTATGACCGGGTCCTCCACCTCCGGGACCTCCTCCACCTGCAGGTTGATATTTAAAGCAACTCGCCGGAGAAGATCCTGGTGGGCTCGGAGGTCAATCGGAGGCGGGCCCGAAGTTGATGTACCGGCTACCGCCTCATCTGGTGAAGAGGATGACGAGAGACCCGGTACGACTGGCTCATGCAGTGACTCTTGGTCCTGGGGAGCATCAGGGTCCGGGAGCGCCTGAGGGTCTGGCGCCGAAACGTCTGTGCCTGCTGGAGGAGGGCAGCTAACAGTGGCCTCTGGTACACGATGTTCCGACAGGGTGGAACGAGATGTGACCGTGGGTTTGCCTTGGGCCTGGTGATATGCCCAAGGCGTCCAGAAAGACCACTGAGGCACTTGTTCCGTGCCCTGGGCCTCCTGAAGGGTACAGGTCTGCAGTTCTGAATCCCCATACACGGCGCTATCAGCATGAGAAGATTCAGATGGGTGCCGCGATGGCCATGGCGGAGCAGAGAGTCCGTGAGGAGGAGCCCTGTGCGCCGGGTACCGTGCCGCACCGGAGAGCGGTACCGGGAGTCATACCGGTGCCAAGAGGGTGACCGGGACCTGCGACCAGCGCGGTCCCGGGAGGTCGACTGGGATCGAGAAGCTCAATGGGGAGAGCAGCTGCGGCGGGAACGGTGCCAGAAGCTGGATCACCGTGTGGAGTACCGGTCTGGAGAGCGGGATCTTGAGCGGTGCCGTGAGTACGACCGGTACCGAGAAGGGGATCGGTACTGGGACTGTGAGCAGCGCCTGGATCAGGACCGGCAGCGAGATCGGGAACGCTGGCGAGATCTCGATCTCGAGTGGTGTCTGCCTGCAGTGTCGAGAGAAGGTGGCCTGACCAGGGCAGGCTTCCCCGTTGACGCAACAACCCACACCGGCGGTGCTGGGGGTTGAGGCAGGGTGGGCTCCGGGAGAGCAATGAGTTCCCGCGCCGTCGAAATCGTCTCTGGCGTGATGGGAATAATCAGCTCAACCGAGGCGTGTGCCGGGGAGCTGTCATGCACCGGACTCGACGGCTCTTACCTGGCCAGAATCAACGGTGCCGAGATTGCCGGGGCTGCAGCAGTTGCTGGTGCTGGACGGCTCGGTTTCGCCTTCTGCTCAGACTGCGGTGTAGATGTTGGAGCTGCAGGAGCTTTAGGCTTTTTGGCATGCGGGGAGAGGGAGCAGTGCCGGGCTGGCTTCTGGACCGATGACGGCTGGTGCTGGGGTGTCTTCACGGTGCCGGTGCTCTCCAGTGCCGACAAGTCACTTCTCCCCGGCACGGACTGCGCGGCACTCAGTGCTGAAGATGGAGGCATGAGGGCTGCCTCCATTAGGAGCTGCTTAAGGCGAAAGTCTCGCTCCTTTTTTGTCCGCAGTTTGAATGACTTGCAAATCTTGCACTTATCTGTAAGATGGGATTCCCCCAGGCACTTTAGGCACACGTCATGAGGGTCTCCCATTGGCATCGGCAGCCGGCAGGCCGAGCACGGTTTGAAGCCCGGTGAACGAGGCATGGGCCTGGGCACCGGGAGAGGGGAAGGGGCTAATCCCCCATCCTCTAAACTATATACACTAACTACGTTTACAAAATGGTATTAAAAGTATTAACTACAACTAAACTATATACACAACAAGTACTAGAATGAGTGAAATGCTAGGGAAGTGGAGAACAGCTAAGCTGCGCTCCACTGTTCCAACGACCGACACGTGCGGTAAGAAGGAACTGAGGAGCGGACAGGTAGGCAGGGGTATATATTCGGTGCCATAGCGGCGCCACGCCAGGGAGCGCCCAGCCGACCCGCCAGGTGTTGCTAGGGTAAAAGTCTTCCAATGAAAGTGCACGCAGCGCGCGTACACCTAATTGGAATGGATATGAGCAAGCACTCGAAGAAGAGCTGTATTATTGCCAGAGTAGTACCTTGTGAGGAAAGGCAGCAGAACTTGTGCTCAGCTGCTGTTTTTGCACAAGCATCCAAATGGATAACCATGTAATAATAATAAAACTTTACACTTCTACAGCACCTCCCAACCAAGGATTTCAAAGTACTTCATAAACATTAATGGCTTAGGCATCACCATACCCCTTCAAAGTGAAAATTATGAGCCCAGTATTACAGCTCAGAGCTTGGCTACATGGTGGGGGTGTGATTTTTTAATTGCACTAACTTGTTGCATATTAATTGGTCTGTGTAGACCCTGCTGGTGTGAACTACAGGTTCTCAAGGGAACTTTAATACAGTGTTGTTTGAAACAGTGCTATGTTAAAACACACTAGCAAAGTCGACACAGACACAAATAATGTGCAACATGTCAGTGCACTTTAAAAATCACACCCCCATAGAGTGCATTATCACACCATATAGACAAATCCTCAGAGTTACTGAAGCCAGAGAGATTAAGTGACTATCCAAGGTCATACTGTAAAGGCACAAAATGGATTCCAGATATCTTAGTTCCAAACTACAAGACTAATCTTCCTTCCAGTTATGGGAAGTACAAGTAAATTCGCATATTCCTCACAACCTCCCACACCCACTTCTTGTGAGAAGCCCTCAATGCTAATTTATTACACTAAAAATGCTATCACCCACCTATTATATCAAATAAAACTTTATAAAATAGAACTTCATTGTGTGCCACACCCAGCGCTTTTAGTTTTGTCTATTGCCATTATAATCTTTTTTAAATGTCTTTTTCAGCACAGAACAAACCCCACCCACATCCCAATGAAAGAACTCCACTAACTCTTGCCTCTGTGGAAGAATTCTACCAAAGATAATAATTAATTAGTTTCCACACTCCTGCATTAATTATTCTGATGAAGAGGAGAACTTGGCCCATTATTGAGAGGCCTTTATTGAGGGGCCTCTAAGAATTAGTACTTCTGGAAATCACTCTGTCAAATGCACATTAGTGAGCCTGTCTTCCATCTGACATGTGTGAGCTACATGTCACTGCTAGAGCTGGGTGACATCTTTCACACAAATAGTTTTTTCATGTAGTTTTGGTTAACCTGAAATTAACAACAAATTTGAAAAGAATTCACCAAATAGTTTCAGTCCCCCCCCCCAAAATTTTCAGGACTCACGTTATTCACAAAATGGCAGGGGTAGCAGTAACAGGAGACGGAGGTGGTGGTGGTCTCCTTATAACTTTTTGTCCAGTGCTTAGGACATTCATTGCAATATCGGAGACCTGCGTTCAAAGCCCCCTGCATACTGATGTGGAGAAGGGATTTGATCTTGGGACCCCTTCCTCTCAGGAGATTGAACTATTGGATATTCTGGGATGGGCTGCTCTCAGTCTCTCTTGTTGAAGCTATTTTATTGTGTATAAATAATTAAAAAGTCACTGAAGCAAGGACTTGAGCCTGGGTTTCCCACATCCTAGATGCGTGACGTGTCTTAATCAATGGGTATTAGGCCTGGTCTACACTGTGGGGGTGGGATCGACCTAAGATAGGCAACTTCAGCTACGAGAATAGCATAGCTGAAGTCAACGTATCTTAGTTCGACTTACCTTGCATTCTCACAGCGCGGGGTCAATTGCCGGGGCTCCCGCATCGACTTTGCTTCCGCCTCTCGCCAAGCTGGAGTTCAGCAGTCGAAGGGAGAGCGATCGGGGAATCAATTTATCGCGTCTACACTATACACGATAAATCCATCCCCAATAGATCAATTGCTACCTGCCGATCCAGCGAGTAGTGCAGACGTACCCTTAGAGCCATTCTCCTTCTACGTCCTTGGCCACTCACTATATACCATCAATCATAGTGGCAAATCATAGTCACTCATAATAACCACCACTCTATGTTTATCTCCTTCATAAGATGGACAAAAAAGAGTGGTTGTGGAGAGGTTAGTTTGCTAAGATATGTGTTATCAGGCAATAAAAAGCATTGCTGACTTGCTGAGGGATATCTCCATTGTCCGTGGGTATTTTGTATGGGAAGTGCAAGATATGTTATTGCTCTGATACAATATTAATAATCTGCAGTAATACTTAAGAGTACATTTTCATAACTGTGCCCAGGGATTTGGCATGCAGCTCCGATTAGTGCTCCATTCCATATCTGTTTTCTTTGCACACTAAACTGAAAATTTATCTTGTATGCACATCTTCTGCATTTGGAAGCCATGAGATACAGTATCATGTCAGATGGAGAATTTTGTCAGTTTAAGCTTTGAACTATATATTATTCAGATACAAAAATTATATTCCAAGAGTCAGATATACCATGGCCATTACTGAGGTCTACATGTATACCAGTGAGTGGGGGCAAGAGGAATTCAACTTTTAATATTAACAACACAAGCTTCTGCCCCAAAGCTGAAGGAGAAACCCTGTTAGCCTGGACTGCAGAGAACACTGTGTAATGATCCATCACTCAAGTTGTGGGCGCTATTTTATTAAAATTATTTATCTAATTACCGGAGCCCAGGATCCACAAAGCTAGTTTTTCAAAACTCAAGAACCTTGAACTTGACTTGGCATCTGTTGCAGGTGCCAAGTTGTGAAAACTTGTGCCACCCAACTGTTGTAGACGGAACATTGAGTTAACAATGCTCCTTTATTCTGTCTGTCTTATTCTGCAAGTACTACAACATCAGTAACTCTCTATCACCTTGGAAACACCATCACGTGCAGGAAAAAATCCAAGAAAATTTATATTGATTTTCCTATATGTAATAAAATATTAAATAATATTTTGCCCTTGCATACCATATTTCACCTGATAAGCTCAAAGCTCTTTACAAACATTGATGAATTAAGCCTCAACACCCTCATGAAAGACATCTGCATCATCTTCATTTTACAGTGGGGAACTGAAAAATAGATAGTGACTAAAATTTTCAAACTTAAGAACCTAGAGTTGGGCACCTAAATTCATAGTTAGGGAACCAAGTAAGTGGTTTCATAATGACGTGCAATTCCCCTTGACTTCAATTCTCAGTGTCTCTGAATATCAGGTCACTTAAGTGCATAACTTTAGTCACCTTAGCTTAAAAGTGCTGGCTTGAATGGCTTAACTACAGTCACACAGGAAATCTGTGGGAGAGACATGAATAAAATACAGATCTCCTGACTCCTATTCCACTTCTTCCTTAAACAAGACTAGCCCTCTCAATGAAGCAGAAAAGTGCATGTAAGGGACTCCAGTCTTCATTCCCTGAAGCGAACAGCAAAAACTACCAATAACTTAAGTAGGCCAGGTGCTGCATCCAATGTACCTGTTCAATTTTAATATTAAATATACCTGGCAGGAAGAGATTTTAAAAGTGTGTTAAGTGTATTTAGGAAAGGCAACTCCGCAAGTTAATTTTCTAATTAGAAGCTCTAAGTCACTGACAGTATTTACTGCAATCAACAGGAACTAATTTCTTTATTCAATTAAAAAAATAAAACAAATCTCCTACTTCCCTGGCACTTAGCATTTTGCTAGAGAAGGCAGATTGGTTTGTTTTTCAATATAGGTTCCCAAGTAGAATTCATATTTAATAATGCTGTGAAAGTGTCATCAATTGAGTTTTGCATCTGTCTTATTTTTCTTTTTTTTACAGTCCACTACTGTATCCACTGAACAATGAGTCACAGGCCTGGTCTACACTACAGAATTACATTTATGAAAGGCAGCTAATGTCTACCTAGCTGTGGATGGGTCTACATTTAAATTTTGTTCCTGCCAACGTAACTGCCCCACTACATTGACTTAACACCACCACCTCCCCTAGCAGCGTAGAGTCAAGGTCAATATAGTTAGGTCAACACAGTGTCAGTGTAGATACTGTGTTACTTACATTGACTGTTACTGGCCTCCACTGTATGTGGAACCTTATTGATTTCCAAATGGCTCATCATCAGTGTTCGAACCTTTAATTCTGTAGTACAGACCTCTGCCACTTGCTCTAACAGAGTAACTGATAGCAGTAGTTGTATGCCTCATCTCTAGTGGCCAGCCAATGTAGAGGATAACAGCCATTTTGCCTGTGGCTATTTGCTGACAGCAGAGGAGTGTTGAGGCTTAGGAATCCTGGTTCTATTCTGGGTTCTGAGGAAAGTGTGGTTTAGTGGCTACAGTCCTTTCTGTCCTCATCCCAGTGCCAGCCCCAGTCCCTCCCCACCCTTCGGCTTCTTGTCCAAGTCTCTTCACTTGCTAAATCCCCCAGTTTAGCTTCTTGCCCCTCCCCATTAGAGTCAGGATGCATCTTCCTTCTATTTCACATTGCCTAGGTGCCAGCTGGGGGAGTATTAAGAACATAGAAGACAGTCCCTCTGCCATCCATTCCAGTGCAGGTGGAATCTTTAGAGAATTTAGATGCCAAACTCTAACAAATCTCTACTGAGCATTTATGAACTGAGATTTTCAGAGACCCACAACTTGGCCAAATTTGGGCAGAAGAATCTGCATCAGAGCACCTACCAGGGTACACAAAGGAACTGGAAAATGCAATAGACACTAAACAAGCTAAATTGTGTGAACAAAACTTGTCCACCGTAGATTTGCTGTTAATCTTGTGTCTTTTGCTGGAAGCTTCGCACATCAGCAAAAGCATAACAGGCCTACGCTGTTGTACGGAAGGAGAAACTGAAGCACGCCGCCTCATGGCATTGCTGGCTAAATACCAAAACACCTACACTTTAACGGATATTGCTGTCCGCATTCTGTTAGCAATACTATACCCCAACCCGTTTTCAGGCACCCGGGGATCAGGAACCCCAAACCTTGCTAGAACACTTGTGAATGACATCATACAGTTTAAAGGTACTGAAAGGGGATGTGATCAGAGACAAACAGGGATTTTACATATACTGCCTCTGCCATAGACAGTGTCCAAGACTCTGGCAGTAAGTTCAGGAGGAGGCTGTGATGTTGCACCCCATAATGCTTTATAGAAATATGCTTATGAGTGTAAATATGATATAACTGGAATATGTTTTATGCTAGATATGCCATATAATATATTTTTGCAAAGGTTATGTTCTACATTCTATTTGTATGCATGTATCATTTTTGTATTTGAAGTTATGAATATTGGCCATGTACTTGTTTGATTTTAAGTACCCTCAGTGAAGCATTTGGTCAGCTTCTTGAGAAAAGGCTATTCTCAGAAAGTGCCCAATCAAGAAAAACTTAAGCTGACAATGGACTTTAATAGATGCCAATCCACATCTGAGATTTCCTGAGAACATTCTGGCTAACATGTGAACCATGGCATCGGCCTATAAAGACAAGGCCGGCTCCAGGCACCAGCCAACCAAGCACATGTTTGGGGCGGCAACTTGGGGCGGGGCGGCGCTCGGGCTGTTTGTGGGGGTTTTTTGGTTCAGCCGGGCGGCGCTGGAAGGTTTTTTTTGGTTTGTCTGTTTTTGTTTCAGCCAGGCAGCGCTCGTAACTCATGGGGAGTCGCCTTTAGCTGCAGGTGGGGACCCATGCTTTTGGGGGCTCAGGGAGTTGGCGGGCAATCCAGCACTTGGAGGTGCAGTGGGGCGTCGGGGCGTGGCATTGGGGGCAGGGGCTTCGCGGCGCGGCGCCGAGGGTGTGGGGGGTCCAGCGGCACAGCGCTCAGGGAGGCAGGGACTTGGGCATGAGGCATGCATGGGGGTGCGGGGCTGGTACGTGCAGAGGCCTTGGGGGGGCGGGGGCTTGGGCGGCGCGGCGTTTGGGGGAGTTCGGTGACGCGGCGCTCACGGGAGGGGTATTACAGCAGGGTGGCGCTCTTTTTTTTTTGCTTGGGGCGGCAAAAAAGTTAGAGCCAGCCCTGTGTAAAGAACTGAGTTACGCATGGACATGTGACTTGCCTATGTGACTCCAAAACTCCATCTTGTAGCTGTGAAGCTGCATAGGAAAACACAAGGTTTCCACCCACAAGAGAGTCTGTATAAGGCCTGGGGAAATCGCTCCATTTTGTCTTTGGCTGGCTCAAGAGATAGCCTCTCCACCCCAAAGGAGGCCTGAAAGAAACTGGAACAAAGGACAGTAACTACAGGGGTGTGAGTGATTGCTGGACCCAGAGTAGCAGGAAGTCTAGTCTGTCAAAGAAGCTTATCGGAACATCTCTGAGGGTGAGATTTACCTGCATTTAGTTTCTTAGTGTATTAGGCTTAGACTTGTGTGTTTTATTTTATTTTGCTTGGTAACTTACTTTGTTCTGTCTGTTATTACTTTAAACCACTTAAATCCTACTTTTTATATGTAATAAAATCACTTTTTGCTTATTAATTGACCCAGAGTAAGTAATTAATTCCTGGGGGAGCAAATAGCTATTCATACCTCTCTATCAGTGTTATAGAGGGCGAACAATTTATGAGTTTAACATGTATAAGCTTCATACAGAGTAAAAAGGATTTATTTGGGGTTTGGACCCCACTGGGAATCTAAGTGCTGGAGACAGGAGCACCTCTTAGGCTGTTTTCAGTTAAGCCTGCAGCTTGTGGGGGACACGGTTCAGACCTTGGTCTGTGTTTGTAGCAGGCTAGCGTGTCTGGCACAACCAGGAAAGGTACTGAAGTCCCAAGCTGCCAGGGAAAACTGGCTCAGAGATAGACCTAGCACATCAGGTGGCAGTCCCAAGGGAGTTTCTGTTTCCCAACCCGTCAAACATACGATCATAATATTTTGTACTATCAAGGATTACCATAAGGCATGTGCAGAAGGGTGGCAAATTAAGGTTGCACAGGCAACCCAAACACTGGCATTTCTAACTTTTGGTGTTTCCTAACTTTCAAATGCTTAGCTTTGCAACCTTAACATTCTTTTCATGTAGTTTTTTGTATGGAATATATAGACACATAAAAGGATACATAACACAAACACAAATATACCTAAATATCTGTGTTATGTGTGTACAGATTTTAGACTAAGCGCCAGTGTCATAGTTTTATTATTTGTTTCTGTAACCTATGGTATAAGTCTTGATCCTTGGGTGCAGCCAAGCAGAGCTGAGTGACACCTTTGTTCTCTCATCATCCCAAGGGGCTGTTTTAGGCAGAGCTGGCTGGGAAACTGAAGAAGAGGTTAAGTACCTTGTACAGTAACTGGCATTCCCCAGTAGGTGTTTCACTTCAGGCTGTGCACAAGCCCATGCACTGTTGATCATAGATTTTTGTCAGCAGGGTCCGCAGATATGCACCTATGTGCTAAATATGCTCATGCTCTAGTACAAGCGTATAGAGAGGGGGATGGAACCACCACCACTCCACTTCTTTTTGAACCACGAAAATCCAGTAGGAAGACTCCCAGGCAGAAGGGAAATCATCGGCAATGATGGTGGGAGAGACATAGCCTTGTCTGGCGAGGAGGATTTGTGGAAAGACTTTTTGCTTTTGGGGTGTCTTCTTACTAGATGGGACCCTGTACAGATGGTCACCAGAAGGGGTCTAGAAATTCCAATAAGCCCACTGAGGTGGGACATAAGACAACATAAGAAAACAAGAACGGCCATAATGAGTCAGACCAAAGGTCCATCTAGCCCAGTATCCGGTTTTCCGACAGTGGCCAATGCCAGGTGCCCCAGAGAATGAACAGAACAGGTAATCATCAAGTGATCCATTCCCTAGCACCCACTCCCAGCATGTTGCAAACAGAGGCTAGGGACACCCTCCCTGCCCATCCTGGCTAATAGCCATTGATGGACCTATCTTTCATGAATTTATCTAGTTCTTTTTTAACCTTGTTATAGTCTTGGCCTTCACAACATCCTCTGGCAAAGCATTCCACAGGTTGACTATGCATTGTGTGAAGAAATACTTCTTTTTGTTTGTTTGTTTGTTCATTTGTTTCAAGAGAAGGGGACAGGACCTCAAGGTTGTTCTTGCCAGGTTTGCTGAATTTGTGTCATACATGGGATATCTTCCTCACTGTGCACCTCAAGGGAATGAGTCTGCAATGGGAAAGTAGAGGAACTCTGTGTGAACACCTCAGAATCAGATGAGATGTCCTCCCTTATGTCCACTGGAAGGGCAAGTGGCGCAGACACCAGTGGTCAAGTCGGTACTGGGGGCCAGAGAGGATCTGGTAACCGCACTGGTACCAGAGATCTAGTCTTGGTCGACTGGTGAGATGGTACTGGAGGATGTGTCGGTACTGGGCGGCAGCTCCTCTTAGTAACCTCAACAGGTTTGTGTAGAATGGGTGACTACGTCAGTACCAGAAAGTAGACCAATTCTGGGAAATAAGTCAGTAGTGTCATGAAGTATTTCTCAGTATCCTGGAGCAACAGTGACTCAGGTTCTTCCAGGATCCAAAGATCCTCATGGAAAAGGAGTCTGGACTCTGAATAAGGATCCTCGGAAGTTAGTTATGTCAGGTGGTACTAGAGACGGTACCAAAGTGCAATCCATGCGTCCTTCTCTCCTGGCTGTGGAAGTAGATACCAATGACTATTTCAGCTTAATCTTAGAGTCCTTGTGTTTTGGAGGCACTGGGTCTGGTGTTGATATGGGTAGCACTGTGGTTGTTTAACAAACAGCTTCTCAATATACAGAGTGGTTTTTCGAGCCATTGGTGGGGTCTCAATACCAGAGGAGACAGAGATGTCTGCGGTATGGCTCTGCGCAGGACTATTTTTTTAATCCCATTCCTGTCCCACCCTGCAATACCCACTCCCAATCCCACCTGCTCCCACATTGTTTCTTGCATTTTTATTCTACTCCCACCCACAAAACCTTATATCCCGCAAATCTCACAAGAGAGACAGATTCCTTCATGCTACTTTTTTAAAAAAGGAGGTTGGTTAATATATTAGATATATAAATGGAATTCAGACACAATTTTTACCACTAAACTCATAAAACAAATCTTGCTTAAACCATGTAAAAAATACTTTAACTCCTGTTTTAATAGACATCAAATCTCTTTCTATCCCTCACTTAAATTTAAGTATTAAAACTTTAATTAAAAAAAAAAGAAAAACTTGCTTTACATTGCTGAAATTCTATTTATGACAAACTGCTGCCATGTGTATATTACATGGAATGTCAAAACAAATTGCATCACATTTTGCCTTAAAAAGGCGCAGAATTTTTTTAATAATTATGAAAAGTAAGTTGTTTAAAAAACCCTAAATTTTAAACCACTTAAGCACAGTTTTAAAAACTCTGAAACATACCATTCAAGTTATTGTTGTAGGAAGAGAGACCAAAACATAAGGCCTTGTATCAGAAGCCTGGTGTGAGGCCTGAAGCCTGAACTAAAGTAATGGTCAAGCTTTGCTGATAGAAAGCAAAGAAGCAAAGTGAGCAGAAGTCAGGCTCTGCCTGCCTGTAAACTCACAGAATCTGGCAACAGCAGGGCTGATATTGCAGAAACATACATGCCTAAGAAGTGCTAGGCACAAAACACATAGGCAAACAATTTCAGAAAGATGGTACTAGAACACCCGATACCAAGTACGGTACAAACTCCTCCCCCCAAAGGTAATGAGAACAGGTCAAGATGACAGTGTGATGGATAGCGATGTTTTGATCAAATCAAGTACGATGTACAAGATAATGGATGGTAACAACCCATGTCAGGGGGCAGTAACTGAACACGTCTAAGGGGCAATATGTAACTTGTTTGTATTGATGTATAAAATGAAGTCTCAGAGTGAGTGTCTTTGGCTGGCCTAGGGGATAATGGAAAGTCCTGCCATTAACTGAGCTAGTCCACTGCAGCAGGCATACATGTGTTACTGTACCTGTGACCACTGAGCCAGGACATTAGGACTGTACTTCGTTGACAATAAACCTGACCGAGTTCCTTCGCTACGAATGTGTCTGTGGTTATTGGGCAGTGTGATCAAGGCCTGCTGTGCTAACTCTTTGTGCAGAGCTAGGACAGCATAGAGAAAACATAAACACAGACAAACATATAACATCACCTACTAACACTTATTTATATGTCAGGATTATTATTGCTTTTTTAAAACATTTAACAGAAAAACTGCTCACAGCACTGACAGAAAGCTGATACAACAGAGACTGTCTGGTGTATGTGATGTCACAGAACAACGAAACCTGTGACAGTGTGATTCTCTGACCTGACTTGACTGGGTGTACTACACCACATTCGGCGTGAGGGAGATAAACCTATATAGGAAAGAGAAGCTCAGACAAAATAATTAACAATTGCCCAAACTCGCTACTTTTGGTAAACTGACAAGAGATTTAGCTTCCTCCCCCACCCCAATTCAATCCTGCCCACAATAAAGTACATTTCACCCACTCCTGCTATTATGGCAGCAGGTCCTGTGGGACCTGTGGGATCCCAATCCTGCTGCAGGGCTCTACTCACTGGTACGCTTTTCGGGATATCAGTTCTTCCAAGACCCAGACTGAGAGTGAATTCTTTTATGCCATTCCGGGGAATGGAATCTCTTCTCTTTTGCTGGTCTGTGTGGTTCTGAGGGGTGCCCAGGATCTTTGCTTACCACATTAGCAGTGACAGTCAGCAGGGCTTTCTGAGCAACTGAATCCCGGGTATAGGGTGAGGTGTAAGACCCCCACGGGCTCCATCAACAGGGGTTTTATCCTGTCCTCCCTCGATTTTTTAGATCTACTTTTAAATCCTGAGCGGTCTTACATTTGCAGTGATTGTGAGTCTCTCCCAAACAGCAGAGGCAGCTTGACTCTGCAAGGAAAAGACTTATGGCAGGTCTGACAAGGTTTGAATCCCATGGTCTTGAGTATAACCCCTTCTCAAGACCACATATAAAGGCCTCTGAAAAATGATAGCTACAAGTACAAGAAAATAAATAGATCCTACTGTATCATAACTAAACTGCTGATGTTTTTCCTAATTTTACTTTGCAAGACCCTGTTTATTATTAAATGTAACTATTTTCACTCTCTCAGTTGGGCCTCAATTTCCATTTCAAGAATTATTTGTCACAGATGTTTAGTTTCACAGCTGTTTTAAAAATAACAAAAATTTCTTACAAACATTTGAACTCTTTGGTATTACACCTGTTAAATGACACTGTACTCCTTCCCCAAAATTCTCATGATTCTTGTTCTCAGTTCTTTTCTCAGTTAAGACAAGAACAACAAAATGATGAACTAGATATTTTTGGTCATGATTTTCAGGAGTGACAAGTGATTCAGGGTGCCTCCATTTTAGAGTGCCCAACCTGAGACACCTTATAGAGACCTGATTTTCAGAAGGCCCAGAGGACCCACAGGAATAAATATGTAAATATGGGAGAGATGTTCAGATACTCTCTCTACGGTGTCCATGTAAGTACCTAGATCTTTTTCCAATGAAGCAACGCAGTAGGGTGAGTTAATTAATGCTTTCGTTTTACTAAAAGTGAGAAGAGATACTTTTTTTCTGAGGTATGGGTGAGTCTGGATACCTGATTATCTGAAAGTGGTTTGGCAGAAATATTAGGTCAGGTTCTTTAATATCCTCACCCATCTGGAAATCAGATCTTAAATCTTCCAAAAAGTTTCTATGTTTGTTACACTCTCCATATAAACTATGTTTATGCAGACAACTCATGAGGGAATATTTGTGTGACACACAAGGCAAAGAGATATTTTAAGTGATGTAAAGAGAAACTTTTAAAGTGCTTTAATAAATGCATTTCAAAATTATCAAAAGAATTCATCACATATGCAAATTTAGAAAAGATACTTTTAAAGAGAACATTCCTGCAAGGAGGATTCTGAAGGGGAAAAAAAAACCACAGAAGAATCCTATTCCTGATGATCCTGCATTGCAGGGAATGGGATGTGAGTCCTTTTTGAGATACACACAGGACGGGAGCTCATGAGAGGTACCAGATTCCCAAGCCTATCTGAGATGAAGGGGTAGAAGACTGGTCTTCTATAAGAATAAACAACTACCCTTCCCTTTGCCATGGTGAGTTGTGATTTTGCATTTTATTTTTGCAGTGTTCTGCCCATTGCTGCCAGATGATGGCAAAGCAAACAAAAGGATTCTTTGGCTTCTGTGCTCTGGTTCTATGTATAGCAGAGAAAAGTCAGAGCAGTTCATTAGAAATATTATAATTAAGTCATGCAGTCACCAGATGTGCAACAAAAAACAGAAATGAGTTCAGTTCTGAAAATTACATCACAGGCAAACATGCTGTGAATACACAGAGAAAACCCACAGCAAAATGCAACTTTTTCTGACAGACTTTGGGAAAAATGTGATTAGCGTGTTGTTTGAATAATCTAATTTCTCATTATGTCCTTTTTTATGATCACATAATAATTGGTTTAATGCAGTTTTTGGAGTAACTCATTGTAAAAGTTTCATTTTCTCTTTTTTCCCCTCTTTTCTTCTAATTAAGAACCATAAAAGTTGGAAATGGGTGTAATCAAAATAATCGACCCCCGTTGGTGCATATCCCAGCTATGATAATAAACACCTAATTCAGAGAACTGTAGTCTGTTGGTTGCTCAGAAATACATAAATTTTTCTTTTGTATGAAAAGAGAGGTGGCAAGTTAAAATAACCAATTCCAGATTACTGAACAAGTGAATAGACTCAGATATGGCTTGGTGTAAGTCTGAGTTCCCATCAACAACAATTAAAGCAGGCACTGATTTACAATGTGGTCCACAGTTTCTGACTGGTGTCTATAGTTACAGTGCGCTGTCTCTCATCTGCCAGAGGTGTAAAAGATGACAGCATCTGCCATGTGATGTTCTGAAATGGTTCAATGCAGACCATTGTTTCCGGGGAAGGTTGAAGCCTGGAGAGGCTCAGAAGGTTTTGAACCAGTTTTGTAACTTGCAACCTCAAAGCAGCTTGAACAAGTCTTCTATCTCATCCCTTGTGTTGTTCAGATTTACTATCCAATCCCATCAACCCATAAAGCATGATTCCTTTATGGCAGGGACCATCGTTCCTATAAAATATATCTTACCCTGCCAAATTGCCATCTGGCTTCATCATATGAGTTACTACACAAAGTGGGGGTCTCTGAACAGAGCTATTTCCCAGCAGTTATTCTCCCCAACTCATCCACACCACGTTGTAAGGGGTACCAAAAATTCCCCTTCCTGAATCAGGACAGTCCCTTTCCCTCTGCTCTGTTGCTGCTACTGCCTGTGAGGCTATAACAAGTGCTACTACGCTGCATGCTTAGAAGTGCCATGTGTGGCTGGCTGGCTGGCTGAAGGTGCTGCCTCTTCCCTTGTCAGGCAGAGGCTACTTCTGAGATGCAACAGAGATCAGACATCCACAATGGCTTTCTCTGAAGGGCATAGGAAGCCCATGAGAAATGGGGCCTGCTGTGGTGCCCCAGATTTGAGCAGGAGAACGTGTAGGCCACCAAGTCCAGGCAGTAAGAAGCAAAGAATGAGGATGGGGCAGAGAAGAGGAGAAGAAAGGGGGAGTGGAAAGGCCTGGAATAAATAGAGTAGAGCAAGGAAGGAGGACCTAGAATGGAGGAGACTCATAGACTCATAGGTCAGAAGGGACCAACATGATCATCTAGTCTGACCTCCTGCACAAAGCAGGCCACAGAACCCTACCCATCCACTTCTATAACAACCCCTAACCTATGTCCGAGTTATTGAAGTCTTCAAATTGTGGTTTGAAGACCGTTCAGCTGCAGAGAATCCACCAGCAAGCGACCCCCGCCCCATGCTGCAGAGGAAGTCGAAAAAACTCCAGGGCTCTGCCAATCTGCCCTGGAGGAAAATTCCTTCCGACCCCAAATATGCGATCAGCTAACCCTGAGCATGTGGGCAAACTCACCAGCCAGCACTAAGGAAAGAATTCTCTGCAGTAACTCAGATCCCATCCATCCAACATCCCATCACAAACCATTTGAAGCAGACTTATCTGCTGATAATCCAAGATCAATTGCCCAAATTAAACTATTCTATCATTCATCCCTTCCATAACTTATCAAGTTTAGTCTTAAAGCCAGATTGTCTTTTGCCCCCACTACTCCCCTTGAAAGTGCTGTTCCAGAACTTCACTCCTCTAATGGTTAGAAGCCTTCGTCTAATTTCAAGTCTAAACTTCCTTATGTCCAGTTTATACCCATTTGTCCTTGTGTCTACATTAGTACTTGGCTTAAATAATTCCTCTCCCTCCCCAGTATTAATCCCTCTGATATATTTATATAGAGCAAGCTTATCCCCCCGCAGCCTTCTTTTGGCTAGGCTAAACAAGCCAAGCTCTTTGAGTCTCCTTTCATAAGGCAGGTTTTCCTGGAGGGAGAGCAAGAGAAAAAGGGAAAGTACAGATGTCTGGAAGCTTCAGAAAGAGAAAAGAGATGATGTGGATGTGGTAGGGAGGCAGTGGAGAGACAGGAGACCTGGAGGAGAAAGGAAGGAAAAAATTCTCCCTCTGGGAACTAGTGCACCTAAGACTGGCTCTGCCATCCTGATAGCTTTACCATGTGAGTGACTATTTTCTGCCATCTTTGATGGACTCACCATCATCCCATCTTACATCAGGCCCACACCACATATCAGCCAGGGATAGGAACCTGGCCCTTTTCACAACAGTGTTTCCTTTCATCACTGAACACCTCTCAAAGCCTCAGTCAGTAGGCATTGTCACAAGAGAAACATACAGCTCTCCCTCTCCATGGATGAGTCTCTGCCTACTGCACAGAATAAACTAGAAAAAAATGTTACTTACCTTATAGTAATTGAATCTTAAGATCTATTGTCCATTCCACTGTTGGGTGCAAGTGCACTTGATACATGTGAATTTGTATTCTTTTGCCAGTACTCTCTGATGGAACCATTCCTACATCCTGAGTGTCTGCATGCCTCCCATTTGTGGGCATGAAGTGTGGGGTGACCCCTACCAACCCTCAGATCCTTCGCCAATACAGAATCCAGATATTGTATGACCCTGTAGAAGTGGGGAAAGAGGATGGGTTGTGGAACATATATAATATGGACAACCACAGTTACTGTAAGGTAAGTAACTGTTTCTTCTTCAGGTGCTCATCCATATATATTTCACTGTGGATGATTCACAAACAGTAATCTAAATCACAGGAAGTGAATATTAGGTGTCTGCCTCAACAAGGATTGTAGACAGACCTACTAAAATGAGCATCAGATCCTGATCTCTCCACTATGGAGTAATGCTGCATAATCATATGCACTGGTCCCCAAGAAGCTGTCTTACTTATCTCTAGTATTGGAACATTTCTCAAGGCAGCTATAGAAGCTGCTTAAAATTGCAGTGAAGTGTGCTGTCACTCTCAATGGTGGGTCTAAGTTGGCCATTTCATAGCACAACTTAATATATGTAGAAACCTAGTCTGAAAGTATCTGCTTTAAAATGGCATGACCTGGTTAGAAAAGCATTAGAAAGCAATGGGAATAAAAACCCTCTCTCCTTTGTTCACAAAGCACTTTTTCCACTGCTCTGAGAATTAGTAATGACTATACCTCTTGAATGTTAATTCCCTGGTAAGAATGACAGGGAAGGTAAACATGGGACTGTGGGGTGTCTGAAATTGGATAGAATAGCTCATCAATATGACTTCCAGAACACAGTGATACATAATAATAGTGTTCCACACCCCACAAAAATAAAATAAATGGTTTCCAAATGGAGGGCATATAAGAGGGAGACTTATCACTTCTGACCAAGGAGTCAAATTTGCTGCTTTGACAACACGGGCTAGTGAGAAAACATGGAAGCGAAGGTAGATGGTTTCCTTAGAAATTTCTGGCACTTCTTGGGTGGCTAATGACTGTTAAGTACATATCTACATACTGCACAGTGAAGAGTCTACACAGTGAGAAAGGTCAAACACTGCAAGGTCTGTCTCAGTAGCCATGGGCAGTGAGAAGCAACTGAGGGAAAGATAGGACTACCCTGCTTTTAAGCCCTTTGATTAGAGGCACAAGAACACTTGGGGACAGGTGTGGCCTCAATGGACTCTTCTGGACAAAATAATCCTAACTCAAGTGCACAGCGCGCATGAGCACCCAACTGTAAGCACTTGAATAACATCAAGAATCATATCCAATTCTGTTCCCACTGAAGTAAACAGTTATATCCCATTGACTTTAATGGAGGTAAGCTCAGACCCCAAAACAAGAACAGATCTCCTATATGGTGAAATATGATGATATACTACCAGGCAGCCTGCATAGTGCTTCTTCCTTACTGTTATTAAAATAAACTACAGTAAGAATCTGTAAACTCTATAAAAATGAAGACAATCTACTATTATTCAGCTGCACAAGATATTCAATTATGCCCATGTAGAGGATCCACAGATTGTTACTTGCAGAGCTGACACACACATGATTGCCCAGGCAAAAATCAGTTCTGTTATCACTGATTCTATTCCTGGAGTCTTTTGGGGTTGGGGCTAGGGAAGGACACAAAGAGAATTAGGCTCCAAGTTATGGATCTGAATACAAAATAACTAAGCTCGAATAGGGAAGTAAATTAGTCAAATAGTAAGAAATAGTAACAAGTAAGCATAAAACAAAAAAATCGAAGAAACCTAAAAAGGGGCAAGTGATATGTAGAGAACAAAGAAAAATTAGCAATGTAAGAAGAAAATGCCAAAAGATCTTCAGAAATAATTTGAACTCGCAGCAAATCAAATTGAACAATAACTTGGTTGCAAACAAGAGCTGGGAGAAGTGAAGGGAATTTCAGGAAAAAGCTTCACATATTTAATGTGTGCACCCTATTGGCAAGTTAAAATTGTAATTAAGTGAGCAAGAAACCTGCCATTAATTACACTCATAGGCACCACTAGGATTTCTTAAATGAAGTTGCCTGCATTGCTGCACCTCTAACAGAGTCTAAGTGACAAATTAAGGGGCAGGCTGCAAATTAAAATGTTCATTCTTCAAGAGTCAGTAGGGAATCCAAATAAAAAATACTTGGAATTGTTTTGGGTTTGTTTTTTTTAATATAAAATTATTGTTCCACAGACAGCATAAGTTATAATGTCTCTGTGTGCAACCGTAACTAAATGGAGAGCTCGTTTGAATATAGTTGTAATAAAGGACCCCAATGTGTGGCCCACAGATATCAAAGCTCAATTCAAACCTGGACGTGGTATCCCTAACTCCATCAGGCTCTCAGAAAGGAGATGACTAATGTTGCTCACATTAGGTTCTCCATCCTCAGATAAGCACAGCCAATTTAGAACTCTCCATTAAAAATTAAAAAGCCTTGCTACATTGGGTGTCTCTCCAATCACATCATGCATCTTAATTTGATTACCATTTTTGCATCTCTCCTCCCAGTACCTACAACTCATCCCTAACAGTATTTTTTGTTCTCAGCAAACTTTTTCACTAATTGTCCTCATTGCTGCCAGACAACAGATATAGACCTCTGCATACTCCCTAAGATACCCATCTGCATAAATGAAAGGGAATTAATTCTCTGATCTTACATAGTGTGGTAATTTCATACTTTTTTTTAGCTAAACTTAACTTTATATTAACACATGTTGGCTTGAGGGAAGTTTTCTGGTTTTTTCAGCCCTCACAAGTTAGACCCATATAGTTTGGATAATCATCCAAAGAAAGATCTCACAAATTTTTGCAGATTCATTCTTCATTATGGCTGCTTGGAATTTTGGAATTTAGAAGAAAAGATGTCCAAGTTTTGAATAATGTTTTCAAATGATGTTTTTCGTATTTTTCTATCAGTTCTACCCGACACTAGTTACACAGTCATCCTCTCAACTCGAAAATGCTTACTAATCCACTCTCTGCTGTTGTACTCTTAGGGACAGAATTACAAACATTAGCTCATACACCCATAAAATGTACATTGAGAAGACAATAGGCAGGGTCCACCAAACCCATCCAGCATGAATTGTTTACTGTAAATCAGGGGCAGTACTTGCCACACACAGAAAGCCACACACACAAAAAGTTCCAGCAGCATTCTTCATCTGGTAGGGATGAGGAATTTGTAGCCTCATAGTACTTACCACAAAGCTACTTTTGGCCTTGATCAGTTCAGCCCAAGTCCTTTATCATAATCAGCTGGGCCAACAATTTATACTTTTGGTCTCCCTAATGGTGCATTTTAGCAAGCATCAACAAAAATGTGTAAGACGTAATTTTCAAAGGTTCCAATAACCTGCAACTTCCATTGAGTTCAACTGGTGGTACAAGTGCTCAAAGCATGTATGAAAAACAGGTAAAATATGTGTGGGCAAAACTAGTAACCAAGCACACAGTATGAACATTTGCCCAAATCGCATGACATTTTTTTCCAGATGCAAAAGCTTTATTTTTTATACAAACAGTGGGTGTGCATGCAACTGTTGAGACCAAATGTGGCTCTTACTTTCTACTAAAGAAGCTAGTCAAGAATGGGTAGAGTCAAAGGAATAAAATTATACAGCAGTTACACTAAACTTCTTGGAAGTTCGTGAATCAAAACCTTGCCTGGCTTTAAAAATACAAGAAGGTTTTATAAAGAAAAGTTACATGCAATGATCCTTTCATGATCCACCTTCTGAGCAGATCTACTGAACACATTTTCAAGGCGACATGGTGATCTAGTGAACAGGGAACTACAGCAGGAGTCAAGAACCCATGGTTGTGTAATGAACACTTCTACTAACCTGCCATATGACATTGTGCAAACAATTTAGTCTCTCAGTGTCTCTCTCTCTGCTCACATTCTTTGCCTTGTTTATTTAGACTGCAAACTCTGTGTGTACATACAGTGTAGCACAATGAGAAGCCCCCAATCTTGGTTAGTGAATCTAAGCCATAATACTAATAATACTAATTCTTGTAGTGAAACTAATCCAGTAAATTGATGCAGAGCTGAAGAACATGGCCTTGCAGGTATCAGAAAGATATCTGAGATAATTCAAGATAACTGTTGTGCTATGCTGTAAGATTTGGGGACTGTAGCAGCACCACCTACCTGGCCTGGTTTTGGCTAGCAGCTGCCTCAGTTTCTTCTCAGTTCCAAGGCCTGACTACCTGCCTGCATTCTACCTGTGTGAGGTGCCTGCAGCCAAGAAAGGACACACTGCTACACCCTGTGTTTCAGGCCCATTTTACAGGGCACCATTTCATAAATTTAAAAGATGGTTACCTTTCGTAACTGTTGTTCTTTGAGATGTGTTGCTCATGTCCATTCCATTGTAGGTGTGTGTGCTCACCACATGCACTGGTGCCAGAAGTTCTTCCCTCAGTGGTGTCTGTAGGGGACCAGCTCTGGTGCCCTCCGGAGTGGCACGTGTAAGCGCTAGTATAAGGGGCGCCACTAGCTCCCCACTCCCTCAGTTCCTTCTTGTCAAAACTCCGACAGAGGGGAAGGACAGTGGGTCATGGAATGGACATGAGCAAGACATCTCGAAGAACAGCAGTTACAAAAGGTAACCATCTTTTCTTCCTGAGTGCTTGCTCATGTTCATTCCATTATAGGTGAGACCCAAGCCATACCATGGGAGGCGGGTAGGAGTTCATGGCCGTGTTGATTGTAACACAGCTCTGCCAAAGCCAGCATCATCTCTGGCTTGTTGGGTGGTGGCATAACGCGTTGTCAGCGTGTGTACCGAAGACCACATGGCGGCCTGCTGATGTCCTGGATAGGGACATGTGCCAGGAAGGCAGCCGAAGAAGCCTGATCCCAATCGAGTGAGGCTTCACTACTGGTGGAGGCACAGCCTGCGCCAACTCATAACAAGTACGGATGAAGGCGGTGATCCAATTCGAAATCCTCTGAGAGGATACTGGAAAGCTCTTCATCCTGTCAGCTATCATGAGAAAGAGCTGGGTCGATCTGTGGAAGGGCTTGGTGCATTCCAGGTAGAACGCCATTGCACACTTGACATGTAGAGTGTGCAGCCACTTCTCCTCATTGGTCATGTGAGGCTTTGGACAGAACACCAAGAGGAAGATATCTTGGTTGACATGGAAGTGCAACACCACCTTTGGCAGGAAGGCTGGATGGGTCCACATTTGGACCTCATCCTTGTAGAATACCGTGCATGGATGCTCCAAAGTGAGGGCTTTAATTTCCGAGACACAGCTCAGCAAGGTAATAGCTACAAAGAATGCAATCTTCCACAACAGGTGGGAGAGGAAACAAGAAGCCATAGGCTCAAAGGGTGGGCCCGTGGGCCTGGAGAGGACCAGGTTGAGGTCCCATTGGAGGACCGAGTACCAGACCAGTGGAAAGAGTCTTTCAAGGCCTTTCAGGAACCTAGTCATCATGTCATGCGAGAATACTGATCTACCCTGAATGCAAGGGAGGAAGTCTGACATAGCTGCCAGGTGAACCTTGATCAAAGAGAAAGTAAGGCTCTGGGGCTTTAAGTGAAGCAGGTAATCCAGAATTGACTGCAGAGACTACTGGGTCGGGGATATACTCCGCTCTGCTGCTCAGCATGAGAAATGCTTCCATTTTGCCAGGTAAGTTGCCCTCATGGAGGGCTTCCTGCTCTCCAAGAGAAACCTGCTGTACCTGACTAGAGCAGGTTTGTTCCTCTGGATTCAGCCATGCAGCATCCAATCTGTGAGGTGGAGTGAGGTGAGGTTCAGATGCAGCAGCGGACCATGATCCTGCAAGAGCAGGTTCAGGCAGCTAGGAAGTGCCCACAGGGCTGCCAAGGCCAGGTTCATGAGCATACCGAACCAATGCTAGTGAATCCATGCTGTGGCAATCATAATGATCTGTGCCTTGTCCCTCTTGATCTTTAGGAGGACTTTGCTGATGAGCAGGATTGGAGGAAAGGTATACATCAGGTTTCCTGAGCAAGGTAGGAGAAAGACATTGGAGAGTGAGCCTCTGCAGAGGCCTTGCAGGGGGCAGAACTGATGACACTTTCTGTTCTGCCTGGTGGTGAACAAGTCCACTCAGGGAGCTCCCCACTTCTGAAAGCGCTTCCTGACAACCTCACTCCAGAAGTGGAGCTGGGGTTGGCAAAAGAAGAAAGGAAAATGGTCAGTTTCAGAAGAATTTTACAGTATCTTGGATTATGATCAAAAATAGTGTCACTCTATGGTGAATTCAGAAAGCTGGAATTTGCACTGTTAATACAGGGAAAAAATCAAAGGGAACAGTATTTGCATATTGGGAGATGGGGTTAAAATAGTCTATTTCCTATTTTTAAATTACCGTACTCTGTTTATTAAGGTATAAACTAATATATGCTTTTTTTTGGTCCTTTTCAAGTAGTATTGGTTCTGGTTGGAGGAAGTGAAGCATAGATGTAGTAGCATTAATTTAGTCGGGTGATAAAGTCTCCTTGTTTGCTAATATCTAATCTTTTTGAGACTCTCCATTTCCTGATATACATTGTTGCTAATGTTATATTACAATATCTAATCATGTACAGCATTGCTAATATCTATTTGTAATAAAAAAACTTCTTTTTCTTCTTCCTTTTAGGACAGCATATTTATTTTCATCAATGGGAAGAAAGTCATATTAGCATGACTGCAGTCTTCTTCTAAGAAGATATATTAATGTCATCTAGCAGTTTATGACTAAATATATAATACCTTATATACACTTCTATGGTTATCTGCAAATTAGGTATTACATCAGCTCAATTTTTTGCTTTTCAGCTGATCATCATATTTTCTGCAAAAGAAATTGCTCAGGCAGAAGGTGGTCCCCAGGGGATTTCTTCATTTTACATATTTCTAATATCTGTCTCCAAAGATAATAAAAACAATATGAAAAATCTGTGGGATAGGAGATCTTGACATTAATTTTGATGCAAATACTAGGAAATCATAATGTCTCATCCAGTATGCATAAAGCATCAAGGAAGAAGAGGTTACTTACTTGTACAGTAACTTGAGTTCAAGATGTTTTGTCCCTATGGGTGCTCCATCACAGGGTGAGTGCATGCCCGTGCACTCTTGGTCGGAGACTTAAATTAGTTATGTCCATAGGTTTGCATCTGGGCACTATGCAACCATGAGCTCCAGTTCAAGTGCAGACAGAGAGAGGTGGATCTGCCAGCACTCCAGTTCCTTCTCAACCAGAAAGCCAAAGACGCTATAGCAGAAGATAAGGAGGGCACACCAACTGGGACAAAACATCCTGGGGAACTCAAGTTATTGTACAGTAAGTAACTTCTTTCTTCTTTGTGTTATTGTCCCTAGGGGTGCTCCACTGCAAGAGACACCAAAGCAGTTTCTGAGTGTGGAGGCGGGTGCTGAGAGGTGGATCCAAGACAATCTGGAAGACTGCCAAAATCCATGTTAGTCCTGGAAGAAGGCAGGATGGTGTAATGCTTGGAGAATGTGTGAACTTAGGAACAGGCTACTGCCCTGCAGAGGTCCAGGATGGGAATGGCTCTAAGAAGGGCTATGGATGTGAGCCATGCGCTGATGGAGTAGTCCATTACTCTATGAATGGGATGCACTCCAACAGCACCACAGCAGGGAATAATGCAACTGGAAACCCACTTTGACAGTCTTTGAGTAGAGATTTGTTGTCCCCTCATCTTTTCAGCAAAGGATACAAACAAACAGTCTGGGGAAAGTTCTGAAAGTCTTTGCCCTGTCAAGATAGAAGGGAAGTGCCTTTCTGACATCTAAGGTATGGAGGCTCCCTCCCTCCCCCCCAAAGGGGCATGAGGTTTGGGATAAAATACTGGCAAATAAATATCTTGATTAATGTGAAACTCTGAAGAGACTTTGGGGAGAAAGCGAGGATGCAGGCATAAAAGGTAGCGTATGGTGGATCAGCCATGAGCGCCCCTAGTTCCCCTATCCTCCCAGATAAGGTGATGGCTACCAGGAAGGAAGTCTTAAAGAAGAGGTGAAGGAGTGAACAGCTACCCATCAGTTCAAACCTCCTTAAGTTGTTGAGGACAAGGTGACGATCCCAAGTGTGGGATTCTCAACACGAGGAAATAGATTAGGTACGCCTCTAAGGAACCTGGCTGGGGTACGGTTGGTGAACACAGAAAATCTTTCAAGAGGCAAGTAGAAGGCTCTAATACCAGCCAGGTGTACCCTGACTCAACTCATTGACCATCCTTATGTGTTTAGGTCCAATAAGTAATCCAGAACCTTCTAGAGCAGAAGTGGGCAAACTACAGCCCACAGGACACATCCGGTATGCCGGACGCTCCTGCCTGGCCCCTGAGCTCCTGGCCCGGGAAGCTCACCCCCGGCCCCTCCCCTGATGTTCCTCCTCCCACGCAGCCTCAGTGCACTGCGCTGCCGGCACAGTGCTCTGGGGGGCCAAGCAGCACAGCTCCAGAGCCGTGGCCTGACCCGGTGCTCTATGCTGCATGATAGCATGGCTGGCTCCAGCCACAGCCACACCATCAGTGCTCCAGGCAGTGCGGTAAGGTGACAGGGAGTAGGGGGTGTGGATAGAGGGCAGGGGAGTTTGAGGTGGTGGTCAGGGGGCGGGGGTGTGGATAGGGGTCGGGGCAGTCAGAGGGCAGGGAACTGGGGGGGGGTTGAATGAGTGCAGGGGTCCCGGGGAGCAGTCAGGAAGGAGTGGGGTTGGATGGGGCAGCAGGGGGCAGTCAGGGGTTCCAGGGGCGGTCAGGGAGAAGGGGGGAGGCATTCAGGAATGAGAAAAGAGGGGTTGGGTGGGAGTTCTGGGGGCGGTCAGGGGACAGGGAGCAGGGACACGGCTGGATGGGGCAGGAGTCCCGAGGGGGCATTCAGGAATGAGAAGAGGGGTTGGAGGGAGTTCTGGGAGTGGTCAGAGGACAGGGAGCAGGGACAGGGTTGGATGGGGCAGATAGGGGGCGGAGGCTGGGCCACACCTAGCTGTTTGGGGAGGCACAGCCTCCCCTAACTGGCCCTCCATACAATTTCCTAAACCCAATACGGCCCTCAGGCCAAAAAGTTTGCCCACCTCTGTTCTAGAAGGAAGAGTCTGAAGAGGATATAGACTGGCGAGAGCACTGGAGTGGAAGCATTTCCACTTCTGCAGGAATGTTTTACATCTGGCTGGCTTTCTATTGCTTAAGAGGCTAGTGTGAACCTCAGGAGAACAGCCCAACTCTGTACCTGAGAACCAGAGATGACTGATGCCTGCTGATAGTGGGGGTGCACAATTTAAAGGTTCACAGCCCACCCCAACAACTTGAGTCATGCCCCCCTTACTCTCAGTGGCACCTCTCTGCAGCTCCCAGCTGTTTGTTGCTGCCTCTTCTCACAGCTCACAGCTTGCCATCTCCAGCAGCTGCCGTGCAGGGAGGGGCCTGGCCATACCATGTGACCAAGTGGAGCCAGCAAACCCTGGAAAAAATCGGGGTTGGGGGGGGCATAACCCTACATGCCTCCCCACCACATTTTGCCTCTTCTGAGAACCATCCAGAAACCAGGCCTTGAGGTACAGGATAAGAGGTTATGATAGGTTGTGGTGCTCAAATTCTATCAGAAGATCCATTCTGAGAGGGAGATGAAGAGATGCCTCCATCAAGAGGTGAAGCAGGTCCAGGTACCACACTTGTATCAGTCAAGAGGGTGCTATCAGGATGGCCACTTGCTTGCTCTTACTTCAGTTTGATCAGGGTCTTCAGAATCAGTGGCATCAGGGGGTAGGCATAAAGAAGAGTGTGAGTATGCATCCAGGGAACTCAGAGAGCATCTCCCATAGAATTCTGACTACCCCTCCATGGAGCAAAAGAGTGATATTTTGTGTGGTATTACAGAAAGATCTGTCTTTGAAAGGCCCCAGGCTTGCAGTTGCTGTGAAAGACCAAGTGGTTGAGTTCCTGTTGCCCTAGATTTGAGGGATGTATATACCCCAGAATGTGATCAAGCTAATTGCAACCATATTATGTGCACTCAGCAACTATGAATTAATGAAATAGAACACAACAAGTTAAGGTTAATTTGGAGACAGGCTTTCAGAAGCAAGATCATAACTACTGGCAGTTTTGCTAATCAGTAAGGGAGGAGAGGAGGAAAAAGTAAATAACTGAGAATGAAAAAAAGATGTGGATGGACAGCCTTGACTCTAGATGCCTCTGATAGTAAAAGTTTATTGAAGGTTAGGAGAAGTAGGGGCTTAGCAGGGGTGATGAGTTAGTAGGGGTCATTATGTTCTGTGTGTTTAGAAGAAGTTGGTTATAAAAAGTTTAGATAATAGAGTGTATTTGGGAGCAGTCCTTGGGAGCCATCCTGGGAGAGATGTTTTCCTGACATCTTTACTCCCCCGGCAGGGAGGCGTTTGGGCAGCGCTGTCCTGTCACTGATTACTCAATACTGTCTCAGAATATAGGTTAATATCTGTGATGTTCTAAACCTATTGCTTATGTCTGTGTGTGCTTAAATCTAATAAACTGTAGTGTTAGACAAAAGCATGCTTACTTGCATTACTCCTTGATCAGACAGAATCACTGAGTTCCTGTTGATTTATTCCTTACACCACCTGGCGTGAAATAGTTAAGTTGGCCCTGTTGGGGGTTCTGATAACTCCAGGTTACATTCCCACTACTGATTCTGCTGGAAGTGTCTGCTCAAGAGTCTGTTCAAGACTCTGCCATGATGGTTTGGATGTCCAGTAGGTACATTGCGGAGATCTCTATGTGATGGACGGCCAGTTCCACAGCCTTAGATATTCTGTACATAAGTACTGTGATCTTGCTCCCCCTTGTTGATTCAATACACTGCCACCCTGTTGTCTCACATTATTCTGACTGAGTGGCATTCCATCATGGAGGAAGTGTTGGCACTGATAGCAATCTATCCTCAGTTCCAGGTTGTTGATGGAGAGATGCTTCCTGAAGAGTCTGTTTGCCTCGGCCTGTGAATTCCTGGAGATGGTCTCTCAAGTCTAGGAGAAAGGCATCCGTCGTAATGATCTTTGGTGGTGGTGGATGCAAGAAGATAGCTCGTACACATGAGGTGGCTCCAACGCAGTCTATTTGCTGAACTAATGTAAGGGTTAACTTTTCCAGGTGTATGTGCAAACCCAGGAATTGAAAAAAGGCAAGGGCTTTGCTGGTCATTGACTGGACCTCCAGGGTGGAGCAACTCCTGAGGAGCCAATTGTCCAGGTAAGGAAAGTTAGTTATGCCCCATCATCACAGGTAAGCTGCTACAAAAGAGAGGAACTTTGTAAATACCCTTGGGGCAGTGGAAACTTCGAAGGGGAGGATATGATGCTAGCAATGCTCCATGCCATCAACAAAGCGCGGGACACAACTGTAGAAGGGATGCATACTGATCTGAAAATATGCATCCCCTGGGTTTAGGGATGGATTATGGCCACTAGGAGTCACCATCCTGAAATCCTGCAAGCGCATACGGCTAGGGCCCTATCAAATTCATGGCTATGAAAAATGTATCACAGACCATGAAATCTGGTCTCCCCCCATTAAATCTGATCTTTTGTGTGCTTTTAACCTATATTACACAGATTTCACAGAAGAGACCAGCATTTCTCAAATGGGGGTCCTGACCCAAAAAAGAGTTGTGGGGGGTTTGCAAGGTTATTTTAGGGGGTTACAGTATTGCCACCCTTACTTCCGCACTGCCTTCAGAGCTGGGCAGCTGTTGGCCAGGTGCCCAGCTCTGAAGGCAGCGCCCTGCCAGCAGCAGCACAGAAGTTAGGGTGGCAATAACATACCATGACACCCTTACTTGTGTGCTGCTGCCTTCAGAGCTGGGCGGCCAGAGAGTGGCAGCTGCTGATTGAGGGCCCAGCTCTGCAAGCAGCAGCGCAGAAGTAAGGGTGGCAATAACATACCATGCTGTGGTGCTGCTGGCAGCGGCTCTTCCTTCAGAGCTGGGCTCCTGGCCAGCAGCCACCACTCTCCAGCTGCTCAGTTCTGAACGCAGAGTCACCGCCAGCAGCAGCACAGAAGTAAGGCTACCAATGCAGCAACCCCCCCTACAATAACCTTGCAACCACCCCACAATTCCTTTTGGGGTTAGGATCCCTACAATTACAACACCGTGAAAATATAGATTTAAATAGCTGAAATCATGAAATCTATGATTTTTTAAAATCCTATGATTGTGAAATTGACCAAAATGGACCGTGAATTTGGCAAGGCCCTAAATATAGCTGTTTAGGATCCTGAGGTCTAAGATCAGCCTCCAACACCTATTTCTTCTGGGGACCAGGAAATATTTGGAATAGGGCCCTCTTCCCACAAATTCCTGGTGAACCAGCTCGATTGCCCCAGGCCCAAGAAAGACTGGTTTCCCGCTTTAAGACAGCCTCATGAAAGGGGTCCCTGAAGAGGGACACACAGGGGAGAAGGGGGAGGGGTAAGGCAGATCTGAATAAAACATCCTATGCAAACCACCTTTAAAATCCACACCTGTCCAAGGTAATGTGTTCCCAAACAGATAGAAGAGAAGGAGAGAGGGTATCTGAAGTGGGGATGGAGTGTGGTGAGCCATGGGTTGGCATAGTATGAGATCCAGAGAGGGGGTGGTAGTGGCCCTCAAGTAAGTTGTCAAAATCACTATTTAGAGGAAGGTGCAGGCTGGGAGTTCACCATAGAAGAAGGCTTTTCTCTTGAGGGCCCTTTCTTTCTGAAAATTGATTTGCTCTTATTTACGATCAGACTCTCTTGATCAAAAAGATCTAACATAAACCTAACATGACTGAAGATCAATTTCCTGGATGAGCTTCTCAGGAGCCAATCATCCAGGTCTGTCAAGATCTGACTTCCCCTCCTGAGAAAGGCCACCACCACCATCATGCATTTGGTAAAGACAAGCAGTGCTGATGACAGGCTGAAGGGGAGAACTGTGTATTGGTACTGATGGTCAGCGATGAAGAATCTGAGGAACTTCCTGTGACCTGGGAAGATTGCCATATGAAAAAAAGCATCCAGAAGATCAAGAGCAGCAAACCAGTCATGATTCAGAGCAGGAAGAATAGTAGCCAGGGTACACATGTGGAATCTCATGTACTTAATGAGTTTGCTGAGAATGTGGAAATCGAGGATACGTCTCATTCCTCCCTTGGATCTGGAGATCAGAAAGTACCAGGAGTAAAATCCCTTTCTGGGAAGATGATGAGAAACCTCCTCTGTAGCTCTAGGAGTATACAGGGTTTGTACCTGCTGTAACTCACGAGGGCGTCCCTGAAGAGGAATGGTAGGAGGATGGGAGTGGAGGGAATGGATAGGAACAGAATGGCATAACCCAATCCCATAGTGCTTAGGACCCATAGTTATTGTCTCCCAAGCATTGTAAAAGTGAGACAGCCTGTTCTCAAGAATCTGGGGCATACATATGTCACTGACAAATGAGATGCTGCTCTTGAAATGCCAGTCAAACAGATTCTCTAGCCAAAGAATGCAGAGGATGGGTCATCTGACTAAAAGCAGTCCTAGAAGATTTCCTCCTCTCTGATTTATGCCCCTTTCCGGGGAAATCTTGCTGCCTCGCAGGGTAGGAGAGCTGACAGAAATATCACTGAGGATGATATTGCTGTTTGTTGGTTCTCAAAATGCCATCTCTTTGCGGCCTGGACATAAATCCCCAATGAGAGTAGAGTGGTCTTGGAGTTTTTGAAATAGTGTAATCTCTCATCAGTTTTCTCCGAGAACGGGAAGTGACCAAACAGCAAGTCTTCTCCACTTTGCTCAATTTCAGGAGCTAGACTGCAGTTATATCATGAGATTCTTCTCATCTTTACAGCTGAGACCATGAGCTTAGACAAATCATCCACTAGATCCAGGGCTAATTGCAAGGATGTCTTGCCCCCTAAAGGACCTTCCATAACAGAAGACTTGAACTCCTCCCTGGAGAAGTCTGGTAACTTGTCCACAAATATCGACATAGTCCCAGATCATAGTGGTACCAGCCTTGTACTCATACTGGGACCCAAAGAGGCATCGGTACTGAAAATAAAGCTGGACCCGGGCCAGCAGATGCAGATTGCACCATAGTCAGCATCAGTACCAAGGATTCTATCTGTCTCAACGATGCCCTCGGTGCCAAGCAGAAAGCAGACAATGCCAGTGCATTCTGGGTAAACTGTGGTGCAGTTTGCCACCAATCCAGGGGGAGCTGAGGACACCATGGATGATGCCACTGCAGTCAGATGGTCTGGGTAAGAGGTGAATCAGAGTGGAAACCAACAATACTGCCACACATGTCCAAGATACCGGACTCAACAGGTGCCCCTGAGATGGTACAGATTCCCCCTGCCCCTGCCTTGGTAGCAGAGGGTAGAATGATTGCTCTGCTCTATCCTGCAATTTGGCATAATATGACAAACAATCACTGCTCAGGAGAGGTCCAGAACACTTTCAGCAATAACATTTTCAGTGTAGAAATGGCACTATTATGTTTATCATGTGACCCTTCTGCCCCTCTGAGTTGGCAGCAACAAGGGCCGGGTTCAGTATCCAGAGGTTCCATTTCAATAACACAATGCAAAACCGGCTCGAGACCCCACCCAGTGACCTGGGACAATTACATACCACCCCCACCCTCCCAGGCGCCTCTAGGAGGCAATACTTCCCCATTCACAAGCACAGAGTCTGAGTGTAACAAAACCCTTTTAATAAAGGAGGGAAACAATGCGGCATCACGTTGGAGAAACACCACAAACAGGATTATAAACACAAACCATAAGCAAAAAAACCCACCTCCAAGTACATTTGGCAATGTCCTTTCCCCCTTAGGGTCTTAAGTCCAATCACCCCAAAGTCCAACAACCCAAAAGAATCTGGTCAATGCCACTCCAGAGTTCAAAAGTTTATCTGCAGAGTTTTGCCCCCCCAGCCTGGGTAGAAATGGGGGGGGAACGCAGGGTGTTAAGGGGCACCTTACATGGGCCAGGGCCAACTACTCCACCTCTCCGTGGAGTTCTGCTGCAGCCTTCACCATGACCAGCTCCATTCCACCAGCTGTGCCGCTCCTCCAGCCGACCCATGAGCCATTCCAGCCATCCCCGCAAACCGCTCCGCTCCGCCCACTGATTTCAGCTCTTAGTGATTTCAGCTTGTAGTAGGGGAGCCCCGGTGCTGGTGCACCATTGGCCCAACATGAATTCAGCTCAGCAGCCTCTAGATGGACTCTTAATGGAATAAAAATTAGCTCTCCTCTTCAACAGTGGAGAGAGGAGGATGTGCAATTGGTGATCCAGGCCCTCAAAAGGGGCCCATACCATCAGATACACAGAACAGTCCCCCACCCTCTCTCATTTCACTGGGTTTTGGCACCCATGTCCCTTGTCTAGCAAGTGCTACTTAATTGATGTTGAGACATCTCTGTCATAAAGCAGTCTCATAGTTCCTCATTCACATAATCAGGGTGACAACACTTTATTCCTCCTGCCCCAATAACAAAGAAATTGGAGATCCCAGAGCTGTCAGAATAACCATCCCAGGCTGCCATGGACTATGCAAGGTGGGGTAGGTGTGCCAATGCAAATACCTGAAATTCCTGTCCACACTCCCCATAATTCACCACCAGATGTCACGGTAGAGCTCATCCTGACTCTGCTTACAATCATTATCAGAGTAAAACATCAAGCCAGTAAATTGCTTCTCACTGATTTAAAAAGAACACTCCAAAATTAGGGTGGGGAGAAACACTGAAAATGGCAATATACTTCACTGACAATTATTTTAATCCCCTCTATCAAAATACAAAAGTACATTTATGAGCACTGTTGTATATTTGTGAGATTTTCTTCTACAAACTGCAAAGTGAGGATTACTCTTGCTCTCATTTTAAAACTGTTTACTAGACTTAGTTGGCATGGTTTAAAGAAGTACATTCTCTCTGGTAGGTTCTAGCATTTTCTGCTGTGCCCTTCAGGTTGATAAGGGACGATAACGTTGCTATTTTCTTTTTCATTTTTCAGTACTCCTTATGCTTATTTAATGAAGCATAAATATGGATAGCACATTCCTCGTCATATTTAGTTGAAAATCTTTGATGACTGAAAATGCACTTAGCTGCAGAAGTGATTACCTTTAACTAGTCTTGAAAATAGTTTTCTTTCTTCTAAGTATTATTATATGGAGACTAATTGTTTGCTCATTTCTGGGAGGAGTACCTTTACGGTTTTCATGTTCATAAGCCATTTCCTCTCTCTGAAATAATCTATTCACATTAATGCATGGTGTTGGTTTTAAAGAAGGGATAAGAAAAAGCTTACATAGTGTTTAGCTTGAACAAGAAAACATTTTCCTCGCTCTGGATTGTGCTGCTCTCTGTGTGTCTCCAGTGGAGGATAGGTTGAAGCCACTCTATGCTGCTGCATTCTCCTTTCTTTAGTGTCCTTTCTGCTATCAGGGCTTATCGCCAGAAAGAGGATAGAAAATTAAGTGAATCAGCTACATACCTGGATAACATTTTCACTTTGTCGTTTTGTCAAAACGGGAGGCTACCTCGCTGCTCAGCATCCCCACTCCCCACCACACACATAAAACTTGACTGAATTAGCACACATAGTTCACTATAGGTGATGAGTCTGTGGCTAATGGTTGCTCAAGGCTCAAAACATAGCAGGTCACAGGTAGAAGGCTACAAAAGTGAAACATATATAACTCACAAAAAAGACAATAAGAAGAAATGTAATCCCGTTAGGGAGCTAGGCCAGAATGACTTGTTTACAACACAAAGAATGGAAATGAGTCAATGTGATGATATATAACAGGGAATCTAGAGATGACTGAGTGACTCACAAAACTGGCAATGAGACACTAGCTTTTCTTCTCTAAGTCAATTGTTCAAATCTGATTTAGGTTGTTAATGATGACCACCACAAGATGTCCTACTTGACATCCTTGTTAGAACTCAACAGGGGTCTGTAAGACTGAATGCACATAGAATGCATTAACTTGGAAGTAAGAGGAAGTTCAGTAGTGGGGTGAATGGCTGCCTGTGTTGTACGAACGTATGCTGTGGAGAAAGAGGATTCAGGCTCCAGGATTGTCCAAATGGTACCTTTTCAACACAAAATTCAATAAAGAAAAATAGGAGAGGTTTCAGCCGAACATGGGAAAAGGCTTTTTCATCGTGAGATGCACTAGAATGTGAAATATGCTGCCAAAAGGCCAAAAGCCAAGGACTAGCATCACAGAATTCAAGACTGGTTTGGATATCCATACAGTATCTGGTTATGGAAAATAACCAAGAACATTTGGATAACACGGACCATAAACAGGCCAATTATTTCTGCTGTGACACAGAGTACAGGCTGGGCAAACCTACCATTTCTTCTGTCCAAACTGGTAAGGTTTTATTAGCATTAAAGCTGCAAAGCATTACTAATCAGTCACTTTGCAATTGTTTGCTTTGACCGCTGATTCAATTATAAAAAGCTTGAAAATGCCAAAATCGTTATATACAGTCAGATCTGGGAGAAATTTTACAGTGTAGTACACCATTCATTGAAGTCAGGGGGTCAGGCAATATAAGCATAGAATTTAGCCAGATGTATTCCGTGAACTCATTTCAGCTCACAAACCACTAAGATTACCTGACAAATATTTCTCCCTACCACTATAAGATTTTTCAGCTGCTGAAGATGTTCTAAGGGAATCATGAATGCAGTCTCTAGCAAAAGTGTAGACATAATTTCTAGAGGAAAATATGTTGGAAATAACTTTTCTAATTATACAATGCAGGAGTCCTTTAAATAGTGAAGTGTCCTCACATTATCCTCAACCACAGTTTGACAAGACCTTCGGTTCCTTCACTTGTAAAACTGACATATTACTTTTAAGAACAGGAAAAGCAGTATACACATATTGGAAATTAATCTCTCATCTCTAGAATGATCTGTCCCCCCCAAAGTCTCATTATCCTGCTTTCACAGAAGGGATAAGAAAGCCTTAGGATTGGATACATAAGTAAATATATTTATATCTTGTGTGTAAGCGTGCATCTTATTTTATTAGTTCTTGAAATCCCAGTTTTACAAGTTTAGGTAGCAAAGGCCTTACCAAACTTCAGTGTTAGATGACAAATGGGAAGTGCAGTATTGGACACATACAGTATCGAAATTTTCCTTCATGCAAATTGTGCTTCCATTCCCAAAGCAAAACAGGAAAGCATTTCTGTTAAAAGTTTATTGCCATATCAGGTTAAGAATTGAGCAGCATTATCTATGTTCGCTAGAATAAGCCTGCAATATAATACTGTGTCTGTGCAAAAAAAGGAGGGAGGAAGGGGGGAACAACAATTCTGAACACTCTGGTTAGTGCCAGTTAAAAGAGAAGGAAACATTTAGTGAAAAAAATCACACGCACCACCAATTCTACATGGGAGGACAACGAAAAGAGAAATGGAGAAAAATAAAGCTGCGTTCTATCTGTTATATTATATATATACACATATATGTATGTGAAGAGTTTACTGTTTACATATGGACTCTCTGTTATTGTTTTCACCATTTTCATTTGGCAGGAATAGAAAAGAGAGAGACTGTAAATTGCAGAGCTTTTGTCATTGTTATCCCTTAGTATGCATTTCAATAAAGGCGCATAACATAAAGGCTTCCTCTTCATCATATGCCTAATTATGGCTCTTCTAAACCACATTCTAAACCACAATGAACAGAAGGATTATGCTTTTTTTCCCCTAATCCTAAAGTCTGGGTGTGCCATATTTGTGGCACTGCTGGCTGGCCTCTACAAAAGCTTATCTGTGACCATACTTGTATTTCTCACACAGCAGCACAGGGAGCTGCTACTGCATAATTAGGCCATTCCACAAAAGGCTTATTCTGTACATTAGAGCCCTTTTAAATGAATGCCTATATCTGGTAGGAAGAATTCTATCCCATGCACTTTCAGAAAGCTACTAACAAGAATAATCAGGTCACAAAAATTGAAAGCTCTTGTGCTGTATTGGAGCAAAATGACAGCTGCATTCTGCATCTAAAGTGACTGCACTTCAAGTCATTTTACATTGACTTAACTCTACAATGCTTGGGGTTTTTTTTACAGTTTTGAGATCACAAAGTACAAAAACTTTTTATATAAATACATTATGAATGCCTTCCTATCTTTCCCTGCATTTTATTATTGGTCCGGGTTTATGAGATGGCTTACACATTCCAGAGATACCATATATGCTGCTGTTTTCACACATAGGGAAAGTACTTAATCCAAAAAGTAAATACATTGCTAACAAAAAAAAGTCTGCACATTTTTCTATCTGGTGAACTCCAGGGAAATATAAAATAGACTACATTTAGCATGTATATGATACAATGCAGATCATGTATCTGGATGTGTAGCCAAATGAACAACTTTTTCCATTGTAGAAGTAGAAAATATTAAAACCCACAAAATACTCCAAAAACAGCTTTCCCCAGTTTCAGGATTTAACAGTGTATGATAGGGCGCCTGCCCCACACTGGGCTTTAGGGGGTTAATAGAGCCCTAGGGAGGCCGCACAGGAGGCAGCCAATCAGAGAAGGGCTGAAGGGAGCAGTCAATCAGGGCCAAGCAGGCTCATATAAAAACAGGGAGTTGCAGGGCAGAGGAGGGCTGTTCTCTACTAGGAGCCCAGGGAGGAAGGACAGTATCTCTGGAGGGCTGAGAGAATTGCTAGCACCTCAGACAGAGCAGTGCTGCTAGCAGGGACCGGGGGAGTGAGAGAGAGCTGGCTGCTGGGATTTGCAGACCGAGCCCTGAAGCAAGGGCAAAAAGGATGCTGGGGCCACAAGGAAGTGGCCAGACAAGTTGCTGCAGTAGCCACTAAGGCCTTGTCTACACTTGCAAGTTGCAGCGCTGGTGAGGGGGTTACAGCGCTGCAACTTAGCAGGTGTCTACACTTAAAAGCTCAGCCAGGCTGCACTCCTGTTGCAGGCTGGTGTCACCTGGGTCTGGCTTCCGGTGTAGCGAGACCAGCGTGGAAGCAGCGTGGTACATAGATGTGGACACTCACAGGTTTTATTGGTCCAGGTATTAAAGGATTAATCAGCATTCTCTTCAGCCTACTGGTCAGTGCACTTGTACTCCACTGCTGGGCTAGGCTGGGAGGAGGGGGAGGTTGTAGAGGATGAGGAGGATGGGGGCAGCACTGAGGTGTTTGGAGACTCCTAGTAGTCATGCGAGGGTAAGGAAGCTATTTTCCGAGTAGGAAGACAAGATAGCCAGTCACAGCTGCTGGCACTTGGAGTTCGAGGAACAGGTCGAGAGGAGCGTGTTCCTGGTAAGAAGCTTTTGATTATAGAGGATGCAATGTTTTGGGAGCAGGGTGGGGCTATGTGCCTGGCAGCAATTGCTTAGATTGTGGGAAGTAGTACCCAGTTGCTTTCCTGTAGCTGTCTCTTTGCTTGCTATAAAGGGACATGAACCACAGAAACCCATGGCTTCCAGAGTGAATACTAACCCCACCTCTCCCCAGGTGAGCTGAGTGCAAATTGGCAATAATCTGAGAGTAGCTGCTGTGCAGTATGTGGTGTACGGGTTCAGTGTTATTTCCTGTAGTCTGCTACTTTGCTTTCCACAAGTCAAGAAACGCATGCTTCCACAGTAGAAGCAACCCACCTTCCAGCCGTGAGGCTGTGTGTGAAAGAATGGTCTGAGAGAAAGTGCTGTGGCAGATGTGGGGTGATAGGGTTCAGTGATTATTTACCTGATAGCTGCTCTGTTGCTTTCCACAGCCACAGAAACCGCCATGTGCTAAGAGTGACACGCCAACCCCCACCCACCTTCCCAGTTTGAAGCCACTGAAGGCAGCCCCACTTCAGTGAGCCGCGTGTGAGGAAAAACTAGCCAACTCTAAGTCTGCAGCTGCCGAGCCCCCGTTTTTCGTCTGGGCGTGTTGGCTAGTGGATCAGAGACTGTCGAAATGATTACATACAAAACTCTTTAGAAACATGCAGCGTCTTAATTAAGAGTGTCAATCTAGCTGTGTTTTTTTTTAAAAGTGAACCCTTGAATACTGGTGCCATAGTGCAGACTTCGTGAAAGACAGCAAATTAAAGAAAAACCAAGAGACTAAGACGATATGTGAAAAGCAGTGTAGGAATTTGCTATACACAGAAATAAAAAGTTGCAAAGACGGAGGATCAGGAACCATGAAAGGAAGGCTGCCAGATAAGGGAAAGTCGCCAAGAGAAAGAAATTGGACGTAGCGGAAAGAAGCCAGATCGGCAGCGGATGAACTAAAAAAAAGTGGGAAAAAAAGCCTCCTCATTTCTTGATATGATTTTAGCTTTCCATAACTAGATGAAGTAATAAATAGTGATAGTACATTGCAATCATATATGACTGATTGATTGGTTATATGAGTGCTGGTTTCACATGTGTGGCCCGCGACTGCCCTGGGTGTGCAGCAGTGTTTGGTTCACGCTGCTCCTGCAGGGGTAAAGCCTGGAAACTGCAGGGCAGATGGACTGGGCGGATGAAGCAGAGCAAGGGGCTGACTGAGTAGGTCTCGCAGAGGGCAAGGGATGTGGGGCTGGTTGGAGACAAAGTGGTGTGTGGGCGGTTGGCCTTTCAAGGCAATGGGGTGCAGCAGGGTTGACTGAATAAGGCAGGGGTGCGGGCTGGACAAGAAGTGTGCAAGCTGGTGGGGAGAGTGTGTGGGGGCTGGGCTGCTTTGGGCAGGGGTGTGTGGCCAGGTGGTGCTGGGAGCATAGGACAGGTGGTGTTGGAGTAGGGCTTGTTGGCAACGGGGTGGAGAGACTGAGCTGCAGGCAGAGGGGCTGGACTGGGTGGGTAAGGGTCTATGGGGTGCAGCATAAGGCTACTGGAACCGCAGCCCTTTTAGTAGCCCCAACTCCCTCATATCCTCGGAGACTTTTTAAATAGCGCGGGTAGCTGAGGAAGCAAGAAGGGGGCGGGCTGCGCGAGCGGTTCATTTGAAGGACGGCGGGCAGAGCATGGGAGCCACCAAGGAACTGTTAATACGGCGGGCTCATGCCCCAGGGTGCGGGGCTATTTAAGGCGCAGAGCTCCCTAGCGGGGTCCGGGGGCTTGCCGTGCTCTGGCCGGAGCTCCGCCGGGTCCGCAGGCTTGCCGTGCTCTGGCCCGGAGGCGGCAAGCTCCGCGACCTGTTCTCGCTGGGAGCCGGAGCGCGTACAGAAGCCCCCACCGCCACTCACTCATGGCGAGCCCGTGCGCGAGGCGCAAGCCCGCGCCGGCTGGAGCTCTGAGCTTGGGCGAGAGGCTGGGCAGCCCGTCACCGCGGGCTTCACTCAAAGGAGCGGTGACCGAGGAGCAACGAGCTGGGGAGGGTAGAGTTTTGTTGGTTTGTTGGTGTGTTTTTTATTTTTTTTTTTTTTAAAAAGTGCTAAGGTGCGGGGCCTCTCTAGGCAGGGTCCGATTCCCAGGCATGCATGGTAGTTGAAAGGAAGCGGAAGTGCCGCAGAGCTTCCGTCCTCCGTCCACAGCCCACAGCGCAAAATGGGTACGAGTGGCTCTGGAGGATGGCTGCCCACAATGCAATCACGAACAGTGCTGAACGTGCAAGTGATGGGAACACACTGCAGTGCTGGTCGCTGTCAGTGTGGACACACTGCAGTGCTGGCCGTACACAGCTGTACGACCACAGCTGTAATGGCCAGCGCTGCAAAACTGTAAGTGTAGACAAAGCCTAAGGAAAGTGCCTGAACAGAGGACTGCAGGTCCCCTGGAAGGCGGGAGCACAATGTGTGTTGCTGAAGAGGGTGCCGCAGTCCTGGGAGAGATATGGGTTCTAGAAGAGGAGTGATGGTGGTGAGGCACCAGCCAAAGAAGGTGCATTAACATCAGAGCTGGCTCTAGCTTTTCTGCCACCCCAAGCAGTAAAAAACAAACAAATTAAAAAAAAAAAAATGAGCAGCAGCACTTTGGTGGCAGCCCAACCGCACCGCTTCTTCTGCGACAGTTCGGCGGCAGGTCCTCCCTCTCTTCCTCTTTGCTGGCAATTTGGAGGCAGCTCAAAGAGGAAGAGAGGAAATGAGGGACCTGCCACCGAATTTTTGCCTAAGACCCGGATGCGCCGCCCCGATACCGGATGGAGTGCCGCCCCTTTGAATTGGCTGCCCCAAGCACCTGCTTGCTAAGCTGGTGCCTGGAGCCGGCCCTGACGAACATGTTGAGCTAATCCCAAGACAGCCAGCAGGAGGTGCCAGAGTGATGACTGAACTCCATTACACAGTGGAATATGTCACAGATACTTCCCTAAAACTGCATGTCTTTTTGAATTTACATACAGATCATATAGAAAGTTTGCTATGTCCTGAGCACAAATATCTACAGAAGAAGATCTCAATTAGTGTTTCTTAGGGCAAGTGTACACTACAGCACTACATTGGTGCAGCTGCACCAATGCAGCTGTGCCACTGTAGCGTGTCTGGTAAAGATATGCTGTGCCAACAGGAGAGCACCCTTCCGCCGGCATAATTGCTCCACCTCAGTGGGAAGTGGAAGCTATGTTGGCAGGACATAGTGCCACTGTGGACAGCATGAAACTTGCATCACTCGAGGGAGGAGGGGCTTTTTCAGGCCCCTAAGCAATGTAAGTTAGATTGACTTAAGCAGTAGTGTAGGCTTTCCCTTAGTTTCGTTCTCCCTCTTCTGGTTTCCTTGAAGGATTCAATCCACATGAGTCACTCTGGACACACAGGCATGGGTATGCCTGTGGGAGGAAGGAAGGTCTTCTACAGCTGTGGGCAGATGTTTACCCATCCAAAACATGAATATAACTGAGGTTTTCTCTACTAACCCTCAGCCTAATTATTCTCTAGGTTCCTAGATAAAAGGTAATAATTACTCCAAATAAACCAATATTATCAGTGACTCAGATAATTCAAAAGCAGCCAGCCAAAAGTTATTGGCTAAAGCTGTAAATGATACAACCGCTAAAGACAGTAAATGATCCAGAAAGTAAGTGAAATATAATTGCTCTGAAGAACATCAGTTAAAAGGCCAAATCCTGTCTGAATTTGGGTGTCACTTTGATTTTAAAATCAGAAAAGCACATATTAGGAATAGTTCAAATGAAATACTGCATTAAGGTAAACTTTCATCGTAAACAAGTAGAATATAGCCACACACTGGCATTTTATAACTAATACTACATTTTATGTAAACCTTCTGTCAGGTGTTCCATAGAATAATATAAGTTCCAGGTTCAAGTAACAATATTCCACTGGCCACAATCAATGCTCATTTCCATGGTAAAACAGGTCAAGGCTCAACTGGAAATATTCTCTCTGTCACTTACTCCCAGAATAATATGTTGAAGGTTTGATTTACCATTCTGGTGCTTCCCATCTCAACAAGAGACAGACACTGACTCAGCTGAGGTCTGGAATAAATTAGCAGGGCAACACCTCCCTGAAAGAGTTTAATAAATATAACAAGAAAACCAAATTACCATTAATGGAGCTAATTGGAAAAAAAATCATTTGGAATATTTTTGTGAAGTGTGGCAACTTCACTCAACTATTTTAGTTATGGGATCACATTATTCATCTATCACAAAAATTCAAGTAATAGCTGGTTTATTCATTAAAATGATTATGGATACTGAAAGTTTCATAAATGTTGTTACAAAAGATAGGATTCAGAAAACTGAATGTGTTATTTATTATATGTCCTCTACTCATTCTCCTGCTTAAAAAGTTTCAGGGATGGTACAGAATAAATACCTTGCAACAAATCACGAGAGTGAACAGCGGAAGCCAATCATTCACATAGGTTGAAATATATTCATATTAACAAATCAGTAAATACTTGCCAATACTGAAAATATACATAGAAACCATAGCTTGTTTGCAAATTTTCTAACAGAAAAAAGGGCTTACTTATTTGACTGATATCATTAACAAGCAATGCATGATTGTACACACAAACAGCGAAATGGTGACAAAGCGAAGGATGTATCCAACCGCAATTCCCATCTCATTCCAGATAGAACAAAGGGAAAAGTCACTTTCCAGCAAAGTATTGTTAGTGCATGTGATGAGTGATCTTTCTTGCCTAGAGGCTCTGCAGTTTGAGCGAAGATGCTATTACCATTTGAATCTTTCTACCACGGCTCCCCACATCTATAATTTGAACATACGAACAGCCATGCTGGGTCAAACCAATGGTCTATCTAGCCCAGTATCTTGTCTTCCAACAGTGGCCAATGCCAGGTACTTCTGAGAAAATGAACAGAACTGGCAATCGTTGAGTGATCCATCCTCTGCCATCCACTCCCAGCTTCTAAACAAGGAACACCCATCTAACCCTACTACAGAGATAACCTGGGGTGCTGTAACCTAAACGGGAGTCTCATCAGGAGACAATTCATATCTGCCTCCTTTACTCTTATTCTCCTCTTGACAGATAGGATAGCACCCCTACATTCTCAAGAGAAAGAGGAGTCCCTTCTTCCTTAGCACAACCAGCAGAACACTGGGCACTGCTCTACTTTCTCTCATCCCACAACAGACCAGCACAACAGATAAGCCCTCTCTCTACCTCAGCAGGAGTTGTGGGGAGAAAAGGCAAGTGAGATCCAGTCAGACTTACTCTTCCTTTCTTCTCAGCCCATGTGCTAGGTGCCTGATGGGACAAAAAGCTTGTCCCTGAGAGAAGGTTGGGATGACAAGCAGCTCAGGTCAGCAAGGGAGATTTTCTTCTCCCTATGGAACAGAGGAGAATTTGCTGACTGACAACCCACGAAGGGATCACATTTATACAAGATTAAACTTAGGAAAATTGTTTTCCTATTGAAACAAATTGCTCTTTTCTGAATATTCCCCACACTCCCTGCACTTTTCACATTTGGTCAATATACATGCACATGAAGAAGGTGAGTTATTGACAGAAATAGTTGTCTCAGCATTGCAGAAGACTTTAATGTGCTCAGCCCATCTTTTAACACTCCTGTGCAACATTCCTGCTTTCCTTTCCAAATATTTAACTTTAAATGTTTAAGTGTTTTGTTCTAACTCTCTACAAAGGAGAAGAGGTGTTTAAAATAGTACAATAGATATAACTAGGACTAATGGGATGAAATTAAGTAAAGTATTTAAACTATCAGAAATAGCCTAATCACTGGGATATATATATCTATTGCTTTAGAAAGGTGAGAGACTAGATAGCATATAAGATTTTCCCTCTCTAATTTCCATAATTCTTTCAGGTATGTAGTGAGAAGATTCCAGCTCTCTCATTCAGAGCCTGCAGGGAAAGTGAGCTTCTGAGCCAAAAGAGAAGTCTTAGAGTCTGCTCTCACAATATTTATTACCCAGGTATAACTCCACTAACTTCAGAGGAGTTAATCTTGATTTATACTGATTTAAGTCAGAGGAGAATCAAAACCTTGGTTTTCCTAAAGAAACATCTAGTTTAGATATTTCTTTAAGAAAACCGGGTCTTACACAGCGTGTATTTGGTTTTGAAATACCACATTATGTGATACAGGGCAAAATTCATTTTCAGTAACCTTTTGGGACAACCTTGAGTTTAGTTTTTCTTTGATATTGTTTGTACATTCCATCACATTTATTTGCATCTATTGTAGTGGAAGGTGAAGGGCAATGGTCGGGAAGTGTTTTTGCTCCTCTAGGATTTACTTACGCGTGTGTTACTCATTTGGCATATTCTAATTCCCTTTTACATCAGATACTTTAAATGTTTGTTGTGTTTATTTTAAGTTCCATAAATGTTTGGGCCTGAACACCTATATACAAAATGTATGAATTATACTGAGTAATCCATACCACAGAGTGCTCCTAACTTTAGACCAAACAATGCTTATCCAGTTAAGTAGCAAGAATAAAGCAACAGCAGGACATTTTGGCTAACAATTAGTTGGTTGAGTACCCACAAAAAGGTAATTCTATTAGCAGCACATACTTTGCCACAGCAAGTACTCTGCTGCCTATATATCTGTAACAAGAACAAGGAAAGATTAAAATGCAGTTTTATTTTGAAAGCAGGAAGTCACTTTGAATAATTATATTCAGACAAAGACAAGGAGAAAATCTGCTAATATCATGCCCTCCCTCAGATATATACTAATGAATATTACATTTTTCAGATAACATGTTTAAGTTCCTCAGAGAAGACATGACCTAGCATTCTTTCCTAGGTAAAAGAGGACCAGTTGTAGATTCTTTTCATTTATTTTTCTATTCTCCCTTTTGCATTTGTGGAATTGTCATCCATAATTCATTTGTGCTGGCTGGTATGATGTGTATTTGCTTAGTAATCAGAACATTCTTCAGACGATGCAAATTGCGCTCATTCTTTCTATTCTATTCCTCCTGTAAACAGTGCTGCATTGATAATTATGAAAAAATTTTCTCCTTCTCATTTAAAACTAAATAATCACATAGCAATTTTTACTTAATTTACATGTCTGAGCTCTGTCTCCTGTACATTAATTTGCTTCAAGGGCTCTCCTAGCTACAAGAAAATAAAGCATTCTTACTGACTATAATAGTACTGAACCAAAGGCAAGCCTGTTATTTCAATAAATTAGTAGCTCCTAGTCACCTGCAACATATAACATTTAACTACCGTTTACAATAAAATAACAAATATTGAATATATCAGTCTGTTGTGCTGAACAGCAAGAAGACCCAAGTTCAGAAATGAGCTCAAGAACTCAGGCCTCAAGGATTAATGATAGTTGAACCTCAAATGATTCAGAGTTTCATTTTTGTTCAGATAAGCATCTGATGCCTGTATGCTTATCAGAACTATTCAAAATCAGGATTTTCAAAAAAGTCTTCAGAATTGGCCTCTCTCTACTCCCAGTGAAGTTGATCCTAAAACTCTCTGACTTCAGTGGAAGCAGAGTCAGGCCAACATTGAGAATTTCTGGAAATTCTTAACTGTAAACCTGGATTGAAAAATCTCATGAGAACAAGCTTTTCCTTTGAAGGCCAAGATTTTTTTAAAAGGGTATCTAAAAAGTTAGTCTCTTAAAAATATTTAACACCATAACAGAGTGCTAAGATCCAGCAGCTGAACCAAAACTCTGGTAGCTTGGAGTATGTCTACACTGCAATAACACACTTGCAGCAGACCCATGTGAGCTGACTTGGACTCACAGGGCTTGGGCTGCAGGACTATAAAGTTACTGTAGATATTTGGGTTCAGCCTGGAGCCTGAATTCTGGGATCCTCCTCCCTTGCAGGATCCCAGGATTCAGGTTCCAGCCCAAGCCCAACTGTCTATGCTGCAATTGTATAGCCCTGCAGCCCACACCCAAGTCAGCTGACACAGGTCAGCTGCAGGTGTTTTATGTAGTATAGACATACTCAGGCACCAACTAGTCCCCTCAGAGAAGCCCTGATTGAGGGGTGGAATACTCATAATCAGATTGTGGGCTGATGAGTTAAGGGGCTAATTATCCCAACTGATGGCAAGGTAGTTAAAAAGCACAGGAAGTGTAAAAGGAGAGAGGACTAGCAGAGCCATGGAGAAACAAGATCTCTGTCTGGTGAGATTGCTTCCTCTTCCTTTCCCTCTCTCTGGAGACAGGGCTGAGGACTGAAGGACATAAGCAGAAGTGAAGCATGGCAGTTGCGATGGTGGTAACATAAATAAAAAATCATGGAGATCAGGGGCGGCTCTAGGTTTTTCGCCGCCCCAAGCACGGCAGGCAGGCTGCGTTCGGCAGCTTGCCTGCGGGAGGTCCGCTGGTCCCGCGGCTTCAGCGGACCTCCACAGCCGTGCCTGCGGGAGGTCCAGAAGCCGTGGGACCAGCGGACCTCCCGCAGGCAAGCCGCTGAAGGCACCCTGCCTGCCACCCCAGCGGCGCTGGCAGAGCGCCCCCCGCAGCTTGCCGCCCCAAGCACGTGCTTGGTGTGCTGGGGCCTGGAGCCGCCCCTGATGGAGATGCTCACAATCAAGACGCATCAGAGACTGTTTGGGACCCCAGGGTGAGAAAGTAGCCTGTGCTTTTACAGGCATCTAAATAAGGTGTCTGATTTTCAAAGATGCTGAGTACCTAGTATCTCCCATTGATGTTAGTGAGAGCCACTGGAAGCTCAGTACTTTTAAAAATCAGACCACTTATTTAGGTTCTTAAAAATGAACTTAATAGCTTAATTTTAAGCACCTATTATTGAAAATCTTAGTTTAGATCTCCAGAGCTTCTGCTTCATCTCCTGCACAAGACACCAAGAGGATGCAGTTTTTCTTGTTATTTTAGCATTTCTGATCCAGTCGTGGCTGGAAACAAAAAGTAGAAAAAAACATAAGTGTTTCTGTACTGTGGAAAATGTTTGTTTAGAGTTCAGCTATAGAAATGGGTAAACGTTGACAGCATTTAATGACTGTTAAATTTTCTGAACTGGTTCTCTTTATCTGCTGTGGATGACCAGTATGTCACAAGAACACAGACATTGATTCTTAGAAGCATTATAAAAGAACTGGTCTTGACTCATCACCTCACAGCAAGTGGAACAATTTCCACATTTTTCATCCTAATTCCCCACTGTTTCAATTAAAATAGATGGTATAAATACTTTTTTCCTACTGTCATGCATTTATCATAAAAATCTTTAGAGAAGGCAAGACAGTACCAGAGGTAAACAGGAAAGCAATCTGAAGTATGAAAGGGAAAAAAGTTATAAGAAATATATGTAAAAAGCTAAAGGGATACTCTACTCTTTTCACTTCATCTTTATGGCTCTAACTGTTCTAGTCCCATAACTAGTAATGGTGTCAAGATGCTAAAACTTTTAGCATTGAGAATATATCAGGCCTACCAGCAGTATGATAAGCTAGCTGAAGTACAATTTGAGAGTCGGTCAGTTGGCCCTGGGTGTTATTTGAGAAAGACAGAATTAATTTGAGGCTACACTTCCATTCTATTCTATCTAGTTTCTTATACTGCCCCCCTCACTGTAGTATCTGAGTGCCTCCCAGCAAAGCATCAGTTTCCCCCTTTGTAAAATGAGGATAATGATATATACCCTATTTGTAAAGCACTATGAGATCTACTGTTAAAAGCACTACAAAGGAGTTATTAACAGACATACGCTGGTAAGGACTGGGAGTGGTAGAAAAACACTACTTGATGTCTAGAACAGGGGTCGGCAACCTTTCAGAAGTGGTGTGCCAAGTCTTCATTTATTCACTCTAATTTAAGGTTTCGTGTTCCAGTAATTCATTTTAACCTTTTTAGAAGGTCTCTTTCTATAAGTCTATAATATATAACTAAACTATTGTTGCATGTAAAGTAAATAATGTTTAAAAATGTTTAAGAAGCTTCATTTAAAATTAAATTAAAATGCAGAGCCCCTCAGACCAGTGGCCAGGACTGGGGCAGTGTGAGCGCCATTTAAAATCAGCTCACATGCTGCCTTCGGTACACGTGCCATAGGTTGCATACCCCTGGTCTAGAACAAGAGGACACAGAATCTATAATTGCTCTGCAGTACCCCCATGATTGAATTATTAAAATGGAGTCTCATCCAGAACTGGCCCAAAGGAAATTAAACGCAACATGAAGCCTTCCAGAAAGACTCAAAGGAAGCCAGTCCTACAGAAGACATGGAGACCCTACATTTACTGAAGATACTGGAAGAGGAAGATAATTCAAGGTGCATAGATGGTTGGCCTGAATATTTCACTTTGCACCCCCCCACCACACACACACACCTTGTTTAAATAAAGGAATTCTGAAGGCTCCAAATATTTCAGCTTGGAAGAAACATGCCTGAATTTGTAGCAATACAAAATGTACCCAAGCAACCTTAACATTTATTGAAGGCTTATGTGCAGCTATTTCTCAGTATATGAAAATCTTATCAGACCCTAATAAAGATCACAACTAGATAACCTGGGGGATGAAATAGAAATCATCTTTTCAATTTTCTAAGATAATTGACGGGGTAATTTTAGAACAACGACCAGGCAAACAGCTTCTATGTCTTTTTTTCAAAAAACTTTGTTACACCTTGTGGAGAAAAGTGCTGTTCCTACACCCCCAGAACTCGAAGTCACACCTGAAAAGGTTTTGGATTTATTAAATACACAGCTGAATCATCCCATGGGAAAGATTCAGTCTTTGCTCTGAGAACAATAACAATTTCTTACATTTGTAGAAATGTCCTCATATTCTTCCTTCTGTTGTATACATAGGCTTGGAAGGATTAGATTTTTGTTGGTAAATGTTGTAAACTTCAATTCACGGTATACAAACAAATACAAAATTTCCATTGATTAATCTAGATTTACAGATAGGCTAAGTAAGAAAAAGGCTGCTTGAGACTTTATTAGGATTTGATTTAAGGATATTTACTTTGTATATTTTGAGATGTAATGCTGACAATTTATGTTTTAACAGTTAAGGCTTTAACTTTTGGAATCTTAGTGTCTACTGTCATTAAATAATTGTCTGCCCCCCTAATAATTTTGCGTAACTGTGAAAATTTTAAATTGATAAAAATTCAAAAAAAATCTTAAGAGCAAAGATTGTTATCCATTGAAATAATAAAAAAAAAAAAATTTCTGCCAAGCCTATGTATACCACATTGCTATCAAGCTCTTATGTGCAGCAAGATTTACCAGTTGGATCCCTAAGGCTGAACTTTCATCTTTCTACTAAAACGAAGATAAAATATAGGGAAAAAATGAAAACAAATTATTCATTTAGTTGATATTTGGTGAATGAGTCTCAACTGGAAACCAGACATTGCTGGGTAGGAACCACCATTCCCCAAGGATTCTGATGTCCTTCTATAATGCTAATTAGACTTCTCAAAATATCCAAGTTCCAGTACTTTAAACAGGCAAGAGCATTTTATAACAGGGAGAGGAAAACATAACATTATCCCCTGTGTAAGAGAATAATGCAGAAATGAGGGAAAACTCAGCGATGTATCATAATAGATTGCTAACCCTGCAGCATATTCCTCCAGCCAACCAAGTATATAAAGGACAGAGCTTGTAGGGTTTCTGTATTTGTTCAAGCTAAAACATTCATGAGCTTGCAATTCTAACACAATGACTAGCTAGCTCCTGGAGACACAGCCTTGATGCTCAGCAGGGACATTGTATTCTAAACTGACACATTTCATTACAGTTTACACAGTATTTAAAGGTCATTTGGGGGATATCAAGGGCTCAACTGCTGAAGCTGATCAAGTATTGGTTGTAGAATGATATATATTTTACACTATGCTGTGGAAAAGGAGATAGATTGTGTACACAACATTTTTTTCTAAATGTTCCTATAAATTTCCAAACAAAAGAAATCTGAAGCCAAAAATAAGATGGAGGAGGGAGAGACTGTCATCTTTCCAGCTGCAACTGGGTCAAAAGGCACTCAGAATTCACAGTGATGAACAAACTATAAAAATGAGAAGGCACTCTATAAAGTATATTAGAGAACTGGGTTAGTCAAGTTGTTGTTGTATCAAGCAGGCAAGGTACTAACAAGCTTCAACAGGACTTTATTTACAGTGGAAACCCCTTTACCAAGCTGCTGCTGCTGTAACTCTCACTCAGCTTCCTCAACTCCTCCCCCCCTCCTTCCTGTTTCCTGTCCTTTCAGACTCCCAACAGCCAGTGCTCCCAGTTCTAATAATTACAAGCACATCTAAACACCACAGTTGTGTTGGTCATATATGCATTAAATAATGTTAGGAAAATGAATGTTATCAGAAAATATAAAGGAATTTTTGCTTTTCATGCTGATACAGCACTTCAGATTTTGCTGATCAGAAAATTGGTTTCTGTGTCTTATCTGTAACATTTTTGGCCTATGCTGATAGCAGGGTAAAGCAGAGATAAGAGAGAGCTGTTAGCTTTGCAGTGAATCAGGTGTACACTCCCTCCTCTCACAATAAGACAAGCTCACAAATAAAAACCCAAGGCCACAAAAACAGATCAGTAAGAAGAATAACAACCTGCTGTAAAATAGGAACTGCATGGAGCCAGTGGGAGTGACAGCACAGAACAGATGTGTTAGAAACAGATGGCTAAAAGCATGTTTTAGTAGACTAAGCAAAAAAAAAAAAAGTAGTAGTTTAGGTTAGTTATTGTGATCTATGCATGAGAATGTTTTAATTAGTGGTTTAGAATGGAATGTATATAGATAAAGGTACAGAAGAGGTAACTTAGTGAATTGAATTTGCATGAAAGTACAAACGGGATAAAAGATAGATGGCTCACAGTAAGAAAGTAGAGAAGACACAGGGAAGAATATATGGACACAATAGAGACCAGAGATTTAACAAGGGTCACCATGTCCTCCAGGGAGGTAAAGATCATTTACTTTTCTTGCCTTATCTGTTTTTCACGTATATGTAATTCATAGGTGATAAAAGACAGCTACCTTTTCGTAACTGGTGTTCTTCGAGATGTCTTGCTCGAGATGTATTGTCTATTCCACAATAATTGCGTGCTCACCACTTGCACTGGTGCTGGAAGTTTTTCCTCTAGCAGTACCCATAGGGGGGAGCCCCCCCCCCCCCCCCGCAGCCCCTGGAGTGGCACCTGCCTGGCGTGGTATAAGGGGAGCTGCACGCTTTACCCGCTCTCAGTTCCTTCTTGCCAGACAACTCCAGCAGAGGGGCAGGAGGGCGGGATGTGGAATAGACAAGAGCAACACATCTCGAAGAACACCAGTTACGAAAAAGTAACTGTCTTTTCTTCTTCGAGTGATTGTTTATGTGTATTCCACAATAGGTGATTCCAAGCTATACCTTCTGGTGGTGGGTAGGGGTTCACAAGTTCTCGTGACGGAGCACCGCCCTGTCGAACCCGGCATCATCCCTATTTGGGATAATGCGAAGTGAACGTGTGAACCGAAGAGCACTCGGCAGCCCTACAAAAGTCCTGTATAGGGACGTGGGCCAAGAAGGCAGCCAATGAGGCCTGCACTTGAGCCAAGTGTGTCCTCACAATGGGTGGCAGGGGGACACCTGCCAGCTCATAACAGGAGCAGATGCACAAAGTGATCCAGTTGGAAAGCCGCCGAGTAGAAATCGGCTGGCTTCTTGCACGCTCAGCTGAGGCAACTAATAGTTGCGAGGACTTTCTGAACGGTTTGGTCCACTCAAGGTAGAAAGGCAGAGTCGTGTGAGGCTTGGGGCAGAGGACTGATAGAAAAATGTCCTGACCCATGTGGTAGACGGAGACCACCTTTGGGAGAAACACGGGGTGTGGGTTGACCTGGACCTTGTCCTTATGAAAGACCATATACGGTGGCTCGGAGGTCAGGGCCCTGGAAAAAGAGAGCTTTACTGGGGGTGGATCCCTGCTGAGAACTGACGGGGTACCCCCAAGTGTCCCATCAAAAATGCCTTTTACCTGTCTGCTTGCCCTTAGAGGACCCAGGCTGGGGGGCAGGCCGAGACTGCCTTTTCGGGTGTTTTCTATAGTCCTGCTGCTTCTTATGGGCAGCCTCATACTTTGGGAGGGTGGCCTGGGCGTGAGCTTGCTGTGGCTTCAACTTGGGTTTTGCTGGAGCAGGAATATAGAGGCCCAAGTTCTGGAGGGTCGTGCGGGAGTCTTTCATGCCGTGCAGCCTTGTGTCTGTTTCCTCAGCAAACAGCACCTTCCCGTCAAAAGGGATATCCTGCATTGATGACTGCGCATCACTGAATAACCCAGAGAGCAGGAGCCATGATGCCCATCTCATGGACCCCGCTGAGGCCATGGACCATGCAGCTGTGTCCACCATGTCCGAAGCAGCCTGCAAGGATGCCCTTGCGTCTGTTGCCCCTTCCTTCATGGCGCCTTAAACTTCTTTTTATCATGCTCCCAGAGACAGTCCTTGAACTTGGCAAGGGATCCCCAGAGATTAAACTCGTAGTGACCCAGGAGAGCCTGATGGTTTGCTACTCTTAGCTGGAAGCTTGACAACAAATAAACTTTTCTCCCAAAAGTATCCAGCCTCCGAGAGTCTTTGTTCTTAGGGATTGGGGCTGGTTGCCCCTGCCATTCCCTGTGGTTGACCGACTCGACCACCAAGGAGTTGGACGCCAGGTGGGTATACAAATACTCGTGCCCCTTAGCGGGTACAAAAAACTTGCATTCTGCCTTCTTAGAGATGGGAGCCAACGAGGCTGGTGTTTGTCACAGGACATTTGAAATTCTTGCCACTCCTTCATGGAGCGGCAATGCCACCCTGCCCAGTGCCGAGGGAGACAGCAATTGAACATGGAGTCTGAGGGCTCCTCCATCTCCTCTGCCTGGAGGTGGAGGCTCACCGCCACCCTATTTAAGAGGTCTTGGTAGGCCCAGTAGATCTCCTGCAGGATGGAGGGAGGCAGGGCTGCAATCAGCTCCTCCGGACGGGGCGAGGAGGCCGGTGCAGTGCTCTGGGTGTTGGCCGGCACCGGAGGATTCACCACCTGGTCAGACTCCAGGCACAGTGCTGAGGACATGGGTCCCATCGACTCCTTTCTTGGAGGTCTAGGGATGGAGGCTGACAGTACTTCGACACCCCGGCCACTGAGTGAGTCCTCACCGGGGGCTGCACCAGAGGCTACAGTGCCCACTGGTACCATTGAGCCAGCCACGATGCTCGGTGTCATTGCATTTGTTGAGGCACCCGCAGGGCTGGCTGTTCAGGCTGGCTAGCCTGGCCTGTAGACAGGCAGCTGTGAGCAGGGGCTGGGCTGGCATATGACCCGCTGCTGCCTCTGGACTGGGAGTAACGGCAGTACTGGGATCTACGTCGGCTACGGGACTGCGATCTTGAGGTGGAGGAATGGCACAGACGATGGTAGCTGCTCCGCAAAGGGTGTCGATGGGAGGACCCGGGACAGCGAGACGCTGGCGATCGAAGCCTGGGGCTACGGTGCCTTGGGAGAGACTTGGAGTGGGAGTCTGAGCAGGAATGGCATCGATGGTTGTGCCGCGACTGACTGTGGTACCTCCTTTGAGACAAGGACCGTTGGCGATGTCCACCACAGTCCTGTCAATATTCACTCCGCAAAGACGAGCGGTGTTGGGAGTCCCAGTCAGACGATACCCATCCAGACAGTCTGGCCGGTGTCGAGGGCGATCCACATGGACTGAGCCCTGAACGGTCGGTGGGCGGTGAACCATGTCAGGAACATTCCCTCATCCAAGACCAGTAGCGGTCCGGCAGCGACTGCGGCAATTCCAGCGGCAGCTTGCCTCTGGAGCATGGGGATGACCCAGGCACCAGCATGGACATGACGTCCCTGGCCACTGGAGGGCTTTGGACATAGATGGCATCTGGACATCTGGAGAGGCCTGCTCTGAAGGGGCTAGGCTACTCCACTCAATGTGAGTCGGAGGCCTAGGGCCTGTTGAGGATCAAGGGCTACCCGACATGGGCCTAGCCTCTGTCCCAGACTTCCCTTGGTGCTGCTGCAAAGAGGGAGTCTTTCTGGTTCTCCTGTCATGCCCCGTGGAAGGGGAGTGCTGCCGACTGGTTGATGGTACCAGAGGGTCTCCGCGTACTGACGTCACGGTGCTGGGTACCAGTTCAGAGCGGCGTGCCGGGGTCAGGGCCAGCACCGACTCTATCAGGATGGCCCGCAGCCTAATGTTCCTTTCTTTTTTGGTCCGGGGCTTGAATGACTTGCAGATCTTGCACCTTTCACTAGTATGGGTTTCTCCCAAGCAGCGCAGACAGTCCGCATGCGGGTTACTCCTTGGCACAGAACGCCTACAAGAGACATGACTTAAATCCCAGGGTGCAGGGCATGCCCCAGCCCAGGCTCACTAACTAACTAAACTAACTAAAATTGTTCATTACTACCTGTAGTTAGTTAGCTAACAAACAGTTCTGGGGACAAGCTGCAGCAAAGCTGGAGCTGAGCAGTTCCAATGCACCTTCAACTGGTGGCAAGAAGGAACTGAGGGTGGGAGGAGCACACAGCTCCCCTTATACTGTGCCAGGCAGGCACCACTCTAGGGGTCGTGGGGGACACTCCCCCCTACGGGTACTACTAGGAGAAAAACTTCCAGCACCGGTGCACATGGTGAGCACACACACCTATTGTGGAATACACATGAGCAATCACTCAAAGAAGAATAGCATTGTCTTAAAACATATATAATACAGGTTTAAAAGAAAAATGTTTACAGCTTCACTGGAATGGATCTCATTTGTCAGCCATCAGGAGAAACTTAATGCCTCAAGAAATAAACATGTAGTGTTACACCTCTTGTAAATTGATAGAATGACTATAAAAAACATAGTTGCAGCCAGCAAGGAGATTTCATCAAGGGAAAATATTTATAAGAAAATAAAATGAGTCAATAGATTTTAATCAAGAAAAACTCCCCGGCTCAAGATTCAGCCCAGGCCTATGAAAACTAGTGCGGGATCCTCTGCCTCCCAAGCAGCCAACTTAATTTTTTTCAGGGTGAATAAAAAAAATAAAATGGAATTTTTTTGTTGTTTAAATGATAAGGTTTTCTTCTTAAAAATAAACCTGTTTAAAATGAAATCTCAGTTTACTACAAAATATATTAAGGCCTAAATTTATGATCTCTTAAAACATTTAAATAAAAAATAAATATGCTGAATCCACAAGCCTTTATCAAAAATATAGAGTTAAAGAATGCTTTTCTTTATGAAGAAAGATGTTTTTCACCTGATTTTAACTTTTGAGATAAAGGTTCACAAATATGGTACAATAGGTCAGCCTGTCTCATTTTCAAGAGATTTATGTGAGTGAACTCCAGTCACTTTCACTTAGGCATATATGAAATTTTTCCCAGCATGTCACTTTAATTCACTGACTACAGTTAATCCCTCGTTTAATAAATCATTTAGTCCTAAATGAGAAACATGTTTTGATAGGAGACATTTAGGTATCCAAAATATTTAAGTTTGTTTTGTTTAATAAAAATACGTTTTATATGTTATTTTGTGAATTTAATAAAATTCCAGTTGCCATCCTAATGAAATTTGACACAAATAATGAGAAAAATGTTAATTATCTAGTAAATAAGCAATATATCATTTGCCATTTTCTAATATACTAAAAATGTATAGTTAATAAGAACCTGACAATATTAAGCTATATAGTTGCTTAAATAAATGACTATAGTTACAGTGTACTCTCCTAGACAGCAAAAAATATCCAAAATCTAGTGTAAAGATTCTATTTAGTTATAACCATAAAACCCATGTTGATTTATATCAACCAATGGGAATGCGCATTTCTTTAGAAAATAAATGAAGTACAAATGGAAAAGTTGAATAAAATCAATGGTTTAAAATCGAGGCTATCCACTTGGTGACTTAAATCATCTTGCTTTAAATCAATCCTCCTTGATTTTTTTTTTCTCCTGGGCACCTGCCAAGTGCAGGAGGAGGATCACTGGAGTAAATCCCAGTTCCATCAGGAACCAGTTAACGCTCCACAACCACCTTAACACTTATATGATGGGTAGTTTTTTTTGTTAAATAATGAATTTTGATTCCTATAGGTGTGATCTCAGCATTGCAGTGATTGTATCCTCACCTGCCAATTAATTAATTACTCAATACTTATAACTGAGGAAAGTAATTGAATGCATTATGCACTAGACAAACAAATAGATTACTTTTCTGTGAAAGGGAGCTATCAATACTCAACCCATACTATGATGAAACACTTCGGTGTCAGTCTGGATCTCTTTGTTGCTAATAAGTAGGCTGTAATTCCTATTTCTATCCTTGTGCCCATTACTGGATAGAGTATTAGATTTACGATAGCTCATGGAGTGTCATTAACCCTAATCTGCTACTACTAAAGAGCATTTTCCTGTAGACAAAGTGGTAGGGAGCAAACAACAAGCTTTGTGCAAAACATGTTGCCCTCTATTGGCTAGCCCAGAGTGGAAAAGGAACCTGATGCTATTCTCCACTAAAGGAGTTATCAAGTAGCAGAGGCCTGAGGGTTTTGGATTCATAGCGAAAATTCTAGTGCCAGCTCCCTAACGGTTTGAGAATGTGTAACTGTGGCACTCTGCACCTCAATGCTGCACCCTGGAATCCCGATATTAATCCGTGTCATATAATTTTGATATATTTCATACAAATCATGCCATGTAAGATATCATATGAAAGGTAACAATCTGCTGAAACCTATTGTTCTGTCCAAATATGTATGTCATTATTGTGTATGAAGTTATGAGATTTCCTGTATGGTTGTTACAGAACTATGTTGTAAATTTGAGAGTCTCTACTGCCAGTTCCCCAGTGACAACAAGGGTGGTGATCCACTCCCAGGAGAGTGTTAAGCGACCATAAATCAGCAGAGGAATTGTAAACAAGGGATTTAAAATTCTGTAAGAGAAGTAACATACAATAGGAGATTGCTCAACCCTGTGACTTAGCAAAGACCACCAGGCCATGTCTGGGCCAGTGCTTTCCAGGCATGTGGACTGAGGATATGAAATGGGACAGCGGCATCATGCTTTGGCCTCTCTCCTCCACCACCTGTGCTGGAAGCAATAAGAACTCTGGAAAGAAAGACTGAACTGAAGAGACTGGCCCAAGGCCTAAAGGGGAAGCCTGCATAATAAGAACTAAAACCTGCCTGCAACATCCAGTGGGTGAGAAACTGCTTGGCTCTAATATTGCATAGTCTAACAAGGTTTAACATTTAGATTGTGTGCCTACCTTTTATTTTCTTTGGTAATTATCTGGCCTTTTGTGTCCACCACTTATAATCACTTTAAATCTATCTTTCTATAGTTAATAAATCTGTTTTATTTTTTACCTAAAACTGTGTTTTGCTTGAAGTGCTTGGGAAATCTCAGCTCAGTTTACAAAGGCTAGTGTGTGTCCTTTCCACATTGCGGGAGGGGTGGACAGGGCCCTGATGGGCAAGATGTGCAGAGGTGCAAGGCTGGGGACTTGGGAAATCTGCTGGTGCCTTTCTCTGTGTGATTCGTGAGTGGCTCAGAGAGCATTCATGCAATTTAGCTGGGTGTGGAGCTCCACATGCTAAGTGATAACAGCGCCTGGAGGGCTTTGTTGCTTGTCACTAGCAAAGCATTATGAGAGACAGCGCATGCTGAAGAGATAAGGGAGCACAGTGGTACCCCAGTTCCAGGTTGTGACCTGGGGAGCCCCTCACAGTGACTTAAACAGCAATTTTGTGTTGGTAGTACATGGATTCATTATACGGGGACCATACTTTTGGAGAAGAACTCTCCCTCTGCTTACAACAATTTAGTATCTTGCATAGCTACAATCTGATGGCCATAGATGATGATAAACCATCGTATGAGGATCACAATGGGCACTTCCCGCAATTACCTTTTCATTGTACGTAAAGAGCTGTCTACACAAGAAAATTGCACCAGTAAATGTCAGTTTTGCTTAAGTTAGGTTTAATTGAAATTGTCAATTTGAAACAGGTTTAACTAAAGAAACCCAAACACACACACAAAAACTCACCATTGAAATTGAAATAAAAGAATCCACAGCCTATTGCAATGGTATAAATGTATCTGTTTAATAGCTGATTCAAGACATACTGGTGCAATTTTGCTCTACAAGGCTTAAAATTAAATCACTGGAGAAAATATTGAGTTATTTTAACTAAGTGATTAGTGAACTATAAAATATTGTTTCATGTATGTAGGAATGTTCTACCTAAAACTTCCAATTAGTAAGCCTCATAAGTATCGGCAATACTCATGGAAATGTGAGAACCTGAAACACAGTTCCCAAATAAAATAGGTTCAACATTTTGTTTAAAGATAAACAAACACATTATTTTAAACTCTTTTCAGTATGCTGCACTCTCTCTCATTGGGCAGACACTCTTCCTTTAATTATACAGCCTGAAAACTCTGCCAGAAAATGCAGAATGTACCAAACAACTATTCTTTTGTGTTTGCCTTACCTGGGTTATCAAATGTTCACTTCTTGACATAGGAACTTCAAGAGATTACCACACCAAAGATGCCAACTCATTTGTCAGTTACACACAGTGGGGTACTATAGCGCTTGGGTGGCATAACAGAAGGCAACATAGGGCTTCTATTTTGATTTGTATTTACTGGATACATAATTATAAGCAATAAACACATGTACCTTCCCACCCTTCTCAGAAAGCCACCTTTCACACTTTATTATTGCTTATTAAAGCCTACTGCTGACTTGATTGAAGTGTGTGGGCTGCACTATACTTACCTGCAAATAAAGCACCTTCATTTGACTATTTAAGTTGTTTCAGTAGCATTCCCTGTTATTACATGCCTCCTTTTCACACTGTGAACTTCATACTTTTAACTTCATTTGGGTTTCATTTATAATCTTGTTTATTGGTGGCACACAAGTACAGCTTGGCTAGTAATGTCTGTCTTTCACCTTTCATGCTTTCCCTCATGGGATGCAATTCAACTCATATTATTCATGTGAATAATACATTTCTGAAAATCTTTCAAGAATATCTCAACCAAGCATGTTTTAATGTTTTAGATTCTTATGGGGAGGGAAAACAGTTACATGTTGCACACTAAGGCCTTCAAATGTCCTCTTCTAGAATTTCCACATTTTCATATTATGAATAATGGATGAACATTTGTGACAAATATACACATAGTGTGACACATATACATATAGGTGGAAGAGGTGGATGAGGCTTTTTTTAAACAACTAACAAAATCATCCAAAGCCCAAGATTTGGTGGTGATGGGGGACTTCAACTATCCAGATGTATGTTGGGAAAATAACACCGCGGGGCACAGACTATCCAATAAGTTCCTGGACTGCATTGCAGACAACTTTTTAT
>NC_133777.1:21423908-21443682 GCF_003597395.2 Chelonoidis abingdonii
TGAACATGATCATGAGTATCTCCGATGATGTTTTTCATCTTTGAGATTTGCTTAAACTCTCAGGACTTTTACAGCACACATGTCATTATTTCTCTGGGACATCCTACACTGCGATCAATTCTTGGAACCTTGATACTTCGCAATAACCCTTACCAGATAATAATTCAAAGAACCTGGTCACACTCTCTTTGATTTTTTTCATGAAAGCTACAATGAACAAGAATTGTTATAGTGAAGAGTCTGTGGCCTTATCCTACGAGTATTTGGCATAAGTTTCGTGGGTGGATACCATTTGTAGCATGTTGGTAGTTTTTTACAGTCGCTAACATGGTTACCCTCTGTACAGATCTGTTGGCACTCAGTACCACAGTTTATCTCTGGGTGTGCGGATATACCTTACACCTCAACTGCTTCACCATGGAACAGAGAGTACATTGCCTATGGAAAAGCACCAAAAATACCCAACGGGAGACCTTGCTTCGTACAGATACACCCGTCATCTTTATAACTAATGGAAAGAAAACCAATCCGGGGACTTTGTTAAGATCTTTCCTGACCCTTTTTTTGCTTCACGACTCTCAGCTTCCAGTTATCAGTCGAGCAGTCCCACGGACGGACACACTTCAGGTGGGCAGCCCGTAGCACTGCAGCTATTCACTGCAACATCCGACCCACACTTTCAGAATCTGGTCCTACGTGTGGCCTATAACAATGGCTTACTCCTACAGATGCCCGTAACATATGTGTGTGAACCGACAACCATCTCTAGGTGAATCACTAGGGCATGAATTGAAGAAAACTGTCTATGTCACTGGCGGTGAATTTTTCAGAGCGTCACTTCTGAGTTCGCTCATCCTCAAGGAAACGTGACATAAAGGGTGGGCTTAATTCATTACTGTGACCACTAAATCATGGACTGAAGAGCCTGGATTATGGGCTTATTACAACAATCTGTACTAATCCTTTTTTTGTCTATGAGTGCGAGGTTGTAATGGGACCCTGTCTGTGATGGTCCCTAGACATATGTCCTATTTACTTTTATATGAAAACAGTTGGTTCTCAACTTTTTATTTCTGGACACTTGAAATTGATGGGGTCTCGGTGGTTATTTTTAATGATCTTTCAATGTTGTTTGTATGTTAGGTACAAATGATTGTTAAAGCTCTTGGATAAAAGCACTATTATTTTAAACAATACTTTTTTGTGTTTACAATAAAGCACATACTCATAATTTTGATTCCAGTGTTTATCTTGTGCCCTTCTCTCTCTGTGAGCATCCCAGCTGGTTGGAAGAAGGGGTCTCTCCCGTTGGCAGCCATGACATGGGCTGAAAGGAGGGCTATTCCCCCAGCAGGAGCGGAGCTGGGGAAAGTTGCTCTTTCTCTGGTATTCAGCCTTAGAGTCCCATTCCACCCCCTCTTTACCCTTCTGCCAGCAACTATTCCCACCCAGACCCACTCACATTTAAAGTTGTCTTCTTTAGGTTAAGGACCTATTAAAGGAGCCTGCCTGGCTGCGTCATCTTAGGTGGGTGGCCTTTTCCTCATGGTAGTGGCGTGCCCAGGCATGCACTTAGAGGGACCTGATTCGTGGACAACTGAAGGGCTTGCAGCCTGTTGGTCGCGCTCAGTTTGAGAACCTCTATGTAAATACTTTACTTGCGCTAGCGAGATACTGAGAGTACTTTCAGAGTGAAGAGCTCTGTGTGCCTTCAAGCTTGTCTTCACACAGAAATTGGTCCAATAAAAGAGTTTACTTACCGTCTCTCTCTCTCGTTGGAGTTTTTTTTTTATTTTATCGATATTTATCTCGGATGGTGGGCTACATTTTGATTTGCCTTCGTTTTGTTTGCTTGTGTTGGTTAAAACAATTGTTCAATCAACTATTTATGTTTGAAAAGTCATATTTTGAGTTTCAGATGAATCTTAGATTGTGGCGCTGTGAGAGGAGCTTTATGAAGTAACTCAGAAATATTAATCACAGTCCGAACTTCAGTGATTTTGGATTTTGTATATCTTGAGGTATCTACATATGTATGCAGCGGATTTGATGCTGATGGTTTGTTCTTTGGTTGAAATAGATTGTCGGCAGAAAATTGGCTTACCTGGATCTCAAATTTTTAATTAACAATCAATTTTGGAATCTTCTTCAACAATAGAAGGTGGATATTGTAGCCACTATTTTTTTCTCTAATTGTTTATGGCAACCAGTTTTGAGGAAAAGGTGCATCTTTACTGTTTACAATGTGCTTTACCTTGAGGAGACGTTAACAGATGCAGCGAGGTGGTCACTATGCGCTCTACTTTCTTAATAACCTTTGTTTTTGTGGCCATTTGTCTTTTGATAGGGTTGGACCTTTCGATATGGTAGGTGGACCAAGTCTTATATTAATTAATCTAGGTTTGTGTGTTTCACGTAATACTGTTTACCTTTTAGAAGGTCTTTTTTATTAGTCTATTATATATACGTACTTATTGTGTGTTGTTAGTCTAAGGTTTAATGTTTAAGAGTCTTCATTTAAAATTAATTAATAAGTGCGAGCCCCCGGACCCTCGTGGTGCCAGGAGCCGGCAGCGAAGCCGTGAGTGACACTGAAGTTCGCTTCGGTGCCACCCTTTCCGGACGTGCATAGGTTGCTACCCTTGCTTTAGATTTTAAATGAACACAGAAAGTACTATACTTGAATACGTTACAGGGAGAGGATATTGGTTGTGTCTTGGAGTCATGATCTGAAGGCTCAGATTTTTACCGTTGCTGCAGGCTGGAAAGTGTCTAACTCAAATGTTTTGAATATTGATGAAGCAATGAAGAAGAAGGAACATCTTACTTGGCTTGTGGGAAAGAGTTGAAGAAGCCATACACAGGGTTTTCCCATTTTCTTGCTCCCCTCCCGCCCCCATGCGAGGTAACTTGACTCGTCCTTAGTTATGCTGACTAATGGGCTCAGTTGTTCATTTATTTTTGTCTCTTTGTCTCTTTTCTCTTACTTTTATTTATATCAGGTCTGGCTTCTGCGGAAGCGAGTGGACCGTTGCACTGGACTGGCGGTCTTGGTTCTATTCCACTTCATCAGCTTTGTTCACTTTGGAGTCATTTTATTCTTTGGTTATCTATAAAATGGTGATTACTTGTTTCCTTAGGCTTTGGATCTTCTTATGAATGTAAACATAGGTGTTATTGGACTTTCAATTTGCTTTTGTAGTTTTAGTGTAGTAAAAATGTGTTTGTTAAATATATAATGAAAATATGGCTTCCTAAATTACTGCATTTTTTTTTTAGATGCATATATTTATTTCTATTACTTATTTTCTTAGTACATTTTTATACTGTTTTGGGTTACTCTTCTTTGAAATCCGTTAGAAGTTTTTGTCATTGATTTTGGTGGAGCAGAGTGTATCCTATTGCAATAACGTATTTGCTATTACATTAGTTCATTGTATGGGTTATTTGACTATTTAGTATTTCTGTCGACTTGGATTCATGTTATAGGCTCTAGGCTGTGAAGGGTGGACCTTTGAGAGGTACTCGAGTCCTAGTCCTTGCACTATGCAGGCTACTTGTCTTAGACCTCCTTTGTAAATTGTTATCTAACTATCGTGTTAGATATCTCGGATGGATGTATTCACAACCTCCTGGCAATTTATTCCAGTGTTTAACTCCTGAGTTGGTACTTTTTCCTAATGTCGCTAAATTCTCCCTTGCTGCGTTTTTAAGCCAATTGTTTTGTTCTCATATTAGAGGCTAGGGTGAAAGTTTCTTCTCTGTGCCTTTTGGTATACTGAACTGTTTTGTCGTCTTCTTTCAAACTAATAACCAATTCTTTTCGTCTTCAACAGGTTTGTTCTCAAGACCTTTAATTATTTCTTGTTGCTCTTTCTGGACCTCTCCTTTTATAATTTTCTTGAATGCGGTGGCCGACTGGACTTACTCGCTGAGGGCCTACCAGTGAGGTTATAAGTGAGTGATTTGTGTTTAATGGTCATCCAGATCGTTGTTTTTTTGACTTTCCACTTAGCTGTGGTCGTTTGACTAGATATCTTTTTCTGCCATTTTTTCTAGACGTTCATTCTGTATGTGTGAAAATTGTTGTTTCCTTCTAGTGGAACACTTTGCATTTGTCTTTATTGAACTTCTCTGGTTTACTAGGACATTTTCCATTTTGTCGATCTTTTGAAATTTTGACCGTACCTCAAAGCTTGATCTTTCCGTTTGTTTTATCGTCCGAAATTATTAAGGTTTTTTCTATGCCATTCTAGTATTGATGAGGTATTGAAAAAAGGAGCCGGTCCAGACCTTGCGGAACGTTACCTTTCCGAGATTGGGAGCATTAATATAATCTCTGAGTATTGTGTTTGCCGTTATGCACCTTATAGTAGCCCATCTAAATTGTATTTGTAGTTTATTCGATTAGTAAGCATTTGTACAGTCTAGCGTGTTCTTTAAGTCTAGGTATAATATACCGGCTTCCTTTCAATGTTATTCCTATAGATTTGTGTGCAATGCTGCTGGCTGTTCCCTATCTTCTCAAGTGTTGCAGTGATTTCTTATTTACTTGCTATAGTCTTATGGCTAGAAGTTAACATAACTGGTCTGTAGTTTCCTGGATTGTTGTTATTTCTGTGTTTGGAATTCTCGTTCCTGTTTCAGTATCAATGCTAGGGCTCAGATCTCTCTTTTACTCCTTGATATTTCTGAATGCATTTTTCATCAGGCTGCTGGTGACTTCGCGGATCTTATTTTAGTGATTTTTATTGCTCTTTTCTTTATTTTATCTTATATCCCTTCCAAGTCTATCTATGTTGAAATTCCTTCAGATTCTTCGGTGAGACGAAACAAAAGTCATTAGATCTCTGCCATTTCAAGTTTTGTTACTGTTTCTCCTCCTCATGGCGTGGGCTCCTAGTCTTTGTCTTCCTCTTTTCTATATATGATAAAGTCTTCTGTTTTATTCCCAGTGTGGTTTGGTCCATTTTGGCCTTTGCCTTTCTATCTTGCCCTATTTGTGTTGTTTGCTTATTTCTTATCTGCTTATGTCCTTTTTATTTTTGTAGGTTTGAGATCTGTGGTTAGCCCAGGTGGTTTTTGCCACTTTTCTATTTCCTACATCGGAAAGTTGCTTTGGCCTTATAGTGTTTTCCTCAGGTGTTTTTCTCAGTCTTGATTCCATGGACATTACTATGAGTAAATGCTTCCTGATCCATGTCTTACTTTGTGTATCCATGCTACCATTCCTCGAATCGACTTTGATTATGATCCTTTCCCTTCCTTCTACGTTTCATTCCTCAGCGGTTCTCTATGTTTAATAAGTTTTAGAACAGCTTTCCCCCAGTTAGTTTTAACCTTCTGAATAACGTTGTCTGCAGATGCGTGTCTTAGGGAACTTCTTGATTAGTACGTGTGCCGCGTGTTATTTTCCCAAATACACTCTGCGATTAGTTGAAAGTCACCCATTCCCACAAATCTTGGTTTGATTTTTGTTTAGTTGTTAAAAAGCCTCATCACCTCTTCTATTGTTATGTGTCACTATGTGTTCGCTGTGAAAATTTGTGAGGGCATGACTTGTGTGCAAACCTGTAACTGTTTTCCTCCATAGATCTAACATTAACAGATTGGTGAGTATTCTGAAGATTAGTGTTTGCATCCTGGAGACTTCTAGCAGCTACTGTGTGCCACCAATACAAGTTATAAATGAAGCAAATGAAAGTTAAAGGTTATGAAAAGTCACAAGTGTGAAATAGGAGGAATGTATACAGAAATGCTCTGACCAAACTTAAATAGTCAATGCGGTGCTTTATTTGCAGGTAAAGTTAGTGCGCCACACTTCAAATCCGTGTCGCAGGTAGGAGCTTTTAACCGCATTTTTATTAACGTGGCTGACCGGTGGCTTTCTGCGCAGGTGGGAAGGTACTGGGGTTTCTTGCTTATAATTGTCTCAGTATCTCCTCACCTGCGCCCTATGTTGCTTTTGTTATGCCCCAGCGCCTATAGTCCCCCTGTGTGTCACTGCACTGGTTGCAATCTCTTTGGTGTGGTAATCTTTGAAACTTACTAGATGTCCGCGTGCCCATTTGACTCCGGGATGAAAGGCATCCACTCAGACTCGTGTTTAGTTACATTCTTGGCTTTTCTGGCCGGTTTTCAGGGCTGTCATCAATTCCGGAAGAGTGTTGCCCATTTGGAGAGAGTGCCGCATAATGCAGAGTTTACTAATGTGTTTGTTTTTTTACCAATGTTGCCTTTTTATTCACTGTGTTTCGGTTTTCCTTTCCTCTGGTAATTGCCGCATACTTTGAGTCTTCTACTGGCAGTTTGGTAGACTTCCTACTAATGACCTTTTTATGTTCCATAATTCACTTGTTTCCTCTCCCTTTTCTTCCGGCTTTCATTTTGCCTTGTTGCGCACACTTGCACCGTCTGTCTTGATAGTTGTACTTTTTATCTCCCTTGCACTGGCTGTGGATTTTTTTTTCATTTCCATGGTTGGTTTTTGTGTGTGTGTTTGGAGTTTCTTTAGTCAACCCTGTTTCAACTGCAATTTCATCTCTTCACGCCATGCTTGGTGCATTTGGTCGCCGCTTTTGTCCCATGCACAGGTATTGCGGGAGTGCCATTGTGATCTTCTGTGTTCGTCGCGGCCTCTGCACGATCTAAAATGTGTTGTACGCGAGGGAGAGTTCTTTCTCAGTCTGCCCGGCGAAACCCCAATTGCTGTTAGTCACTGTGAGGGCTTCCCGGTCACCCAAGGATGGGTCCACTGGCTCCTCTCTCCGCTGCGCGTCTTTCTGTTTGCTAGTGAGAAGATCACAGATCAGATGATATAAAAAAATAATTGATAAGATGGAGATCACAGATACATATATAGAAAAATATAGATATAATAGAAAATAAAAGAATAAATGAGGAGAGACACAGAAGATATAATACAGATAAAGATTAAAGAAAAATTAGCAAAATAATATAGACAATAAAAGGGCCTGTCCACCTCCCCGCAATTTATGAAGAGACACATAGCTTTGTAATGAGCTGAGATTTCCAAAGACTTCAGCAAAACAGTTTAGGTAATATAACAGATTTATTACTATTAGAAAGTGGATTTAAGTGTTATAAGTGGTGCACAGAGGCTGAAGAGCACATCTAGTGTTAACCTTGTTGATATGATTTAGGCCAAGGCGTTTTCACCCCTGGATGTTGCAGCGGTTTTTTAGTTTTTCTTATTATGAAGGGCTTCTTTAGGGCCCTTGTGCGTCTCTTCAGATTTCAGTCTTTTCTTTCCGAGTTCTTATTGCTCAGCAGGTTGGTGAGGGAGATGGGCAACATGATGCGCTGTCTTAGTCCCATGCTGGAAGATGGCCAGAATGCCTGGTGTTTCGCTGTACAGGTTGGCATCTTTTGTATACTTCTTTACAGATTTTAAACTGTTACAATTTCTGTGAGTCTTAACACTCTATGGAGTGGATAACACTGTTCATGGGGGAATGGCGTAGAGACTCTAATATTCCAATAGTTCCCCTGTACAATCAGAAATTATTTTCATAACATAATGCATAATTTTTTGGGAAGGACATGGTTTCCGATTGTTACCTTTCTATGATATCTTTATGTGATTTGTATGACTTATCATTATATGAACGGATTATATCGGGATTCAGGGTGCCGCTTTGAGGTGCGTGCCCAGTTACACATTTCTCAAACCGTTAGGGAGTGGCACTGATTTTCGCTTGATCAAACCTCGGCTTGCTACTTGAACTCTTTAGTGGAGATTAGCATCAGTTCCTTTTTACATTTCTGGGCTGCAATAGAGGGCACATGTTTTTTTGTGACAAGTTGTTTGTTTGCTCCTCCCACTTTTGTTCCAGGAATGCTTCTTTGTTGTAGCAGAATTAGGGTTATGACACTCATGAGCTCGTAATTAATATCTTCCGTAATGGGCAAGGATGGAAATAGAATTACAGCTTATTATTTAGCAACAAGGATCGACTGAACGAGTGTTTCATCATTGTGTGGGTTGCGTATTATGTCCTCGATATCTATTTTGTTGTCTGTGCATATGATTCATTACTTTTCTAGTTTATTTGTGAGATATATTGTTCTCCCGTTGGTGTTGTTGAGGAGTTATTAATTCTCTATTTACTGGGAAGTATTGAATGGCATTTGCACTAGACAAGTAGATTACTTTTTGTGAAGAGGTCTATCTACTTCACCTACTTGATTGAACATTCGGTGTCGTCTGCAGATCTCTGTGAGGAGTGTAATTCCTATTTCTTCTGGCCATTATGGTAGAGTATTAGATTTCGGTCATGGGTGTCATTAACCATATATGTACTATAAGGATTTTCTGAGCAATGGTAGTGGAGCAAACAATGTTTGGCAAAATTTTTGTGTTTTTGCCCCCTTTTTTTTTTTGGGGGCCTTTTTAGGCCCCCCCAGGGGGAGGTGGGAAAAGACTGATGCCCAAAGGCGTGCAGGGCCTGGAGGGTTTGATTCTAATTATGCCGTCCCTAACGGTTTTGAATGTGTAACTGTGGCACTATGACTCATGCTGTCCCGGTGTTTATCGTGTATATAATTGATATTTTCTACAATCATGCATGTAAGATATTCTATGAAAAGGTACTTGCTGAACTATTGTTTTGTCAATTGTATTGTCATTTGTATGAAGTTTGAGTTTGCTGTATGGTTGTTGCGAACTATGTTGTAATTATGAGTCTCTCTGCAGTTACCCCCCCCGTGAAGGGTGGACGGAGAGTGTTAAGGCACCATACAGCGAGGAGAAAATGGGTATTAAATTCCTGTAAGAAGTAACACAATATGGAGATGCTCAACACTGTGCTTGCAAAGACACCAGGCCATGTTTGGGCCAGTGCTTTCCAGGCATGTGGACTGGGTTGAATGGGACTGCAGGCTTATGCTTTTGGCCTCTCTCCTCACCCTGTGCTGGAAGCATAGAACTTCTGGAAAGACAAAACTGAATGAAGGATTGGCAGGCTAAAGGGGAGCCTGTAATAAGAATAACCTGTGCAATCAGTGGGTAACTGCTTGGCATCTATATTGCATGTCTAACAAGGTTTATTTAGATTTTGTGCTACCTTTTATTTTCTTTGGTAATGTATTGGCTTTGTGTCCACAGCTTTTATCACCTTTAATCTATCTTTTCTGTTAATAATCTGTTTTTTTTACCTACTTGTTTTTGCTTGAAAGTTGCTTGGGAAATCTCGCCTTAGCGTTTACAGGTAGTGTGTGTCTTTTCACATTGCGTGAGGGAGTGGACGGGCTGATGGCAAAGTGTGAGAGTGCAGGCTGGGACTTGGAAATTTTGTTGGGGGCTGGGGGGTTTTGGGCCTTTTTTCTGGTGTGTTGGTGGTGGTCAGGAGTTCATGCAATTTAGCTGGGTGTGGAGTCCCATGCTAGTAGATACAGGCCTGGAGGGCTTTGTTGTTGGTTCACTAGCAAGATTATGAGGACGCGATGCTGAGAGATAGGAGCGTTGGTACCGTTCAGGTTGTGACTGGAGCCTCACAGTGACTTAACAGCAATTTTGTGTGGTGTACATTGATTCTTATTTCTGGGGACCATTATTTTGGAGAGAACTTCTTCTGTTTCACATTTAGTATTTGGCATAGTACCCTTGATGGCCTAGATTTGTGATACCTGTTTGAGGTACATGGGCATTCGCGCTTACCTTTTCTTGTACGTTAAGAGCTATTGTCTACACAAGAAATTGCACAGTACTTGTCAGTTTGTTAGTTAGGTTTTAATTGAAATTGTATTGAAGGTTTAACTAGACCACACACACAAATCACATTGATTTGAATAAAGATAGCCTATTGCAATGGTTAGTATCTGTTTATAGCTGTTCCAGACATCTGGTGCAATTTGCTCGTACAAGGTTAAAATTAATCACTGGAGAAAATATTGAGTTATTTTAATAGTCGTATTAGTGAATATAAATATTGTTTCTGTATGTAGGAGATGTTCTACCTAACTTCCAAATTGTTAGCTCAAGTCATCCGGCATTCTGGAGAATTTGAGACTGCAAAGTTCCCAATATAGGTTCTACTTTTGTTTCAAGATACAACAATTATTTAATCTTTTCAGTTGCTGACTCTCTCTAATTGGGCAGAACCTCTTCTTAATTATACAGCTGAAACTCTGCAGAAATGCAGAATGTACCAAACTATTCTTTTGTGTTTGCTTACTGGTTATCAAATGTTCACTTCTTGAATGGAACTGTCAAGGACTTACCACAAGATGCCATCATTTGTCAGTCACACAGTGGGGTACTATTAGCTATTGGGTGGCATGAAGAAGGCAATAGGGATTTCTATTTTGTTTGTATTTACTGGATCAATAATTTAAGCACAATGTACCTTCCCACTTCTCACGAGCACCTTTCACTTTTATTGCTTATTAAAGGCCTACGTGATGACTTGATGAAGTGTGTGGGTTGACTATATTCTGCAATTAAAGCACTTATTTGGATATTTAAGTTTCCCGGTTGCTTCCTAGTTATTAAATGCTTTCACATGTGAACTTCTCTTTTAATTCATTTGAGGTATATTTATATCTTGTTTATTGGTGGCAGCCAGTCGTTGGCTTGTATGTTGTCTTTACCTTTCTGCTTTCCCTATGGGATGCATTAACTATTTATTTCATCGTGATATTAATTTCTGAATTTTTCGAATATCTACAAGCTGTTTTATGTTTTTTAGTTCTATTATGGGAGGTGAAAACGTAATGTTGCACCTAGGCCACCTTCAATGTACTCTTCTAGGAATTTCCACATTTATTATGATATGGATGAAATTTGGTGACATAACTAGTGTGACACATTATATACATTGGTGGAGGGTGGATGAGGCTTTTTTTAAACAATAAAATATCAAAGCCCAGATTTAGGTTTGTGATGGAGGGACTTACACTATCAGATGTATGTTGGAATCAGCGGGGAGATTATCAGTAAGTTCTGGGATGCATTGCAGACAACTTTTATTTCGCGAATGTTGAAATACTTGTTCCCGGATCTGTTCCCTAGACTTGATTTTAAAAATGGGAGGACTCGTGAGACATTTGAAAGTAGAAGGAGTGGGTGAAAAGTGATTCATGATCTTGAGTTTTCGTTCTAAGGCAAGGGTAGGCGGGAGTACAGGCAAAGTAGGACAATGGATTTTCAGGAAGGCGTTTTGGTAGCTCAGACGTGATAGTAGGGTCCATGGGAAATCCAGACTGAGGGGAAACTGAGGCGCGGTGGCAAGTTTTTCACAGGGGACCTGATTAGGGCCTCAAAGCAGCTTTCCGATGGGTAGGAAGATTAGATAAAATGTTGGCCAAGAACACCTTGCTTAACCACGAGATCTTGCAAGACCTACAAATAAAGGTGTCATTATTTAAAGGAACTGGTCACGACTTCAAGGATTGAACTTCCAGGTCAAACACCCAGCATGAGTGCGCAGAGTAGAAGGCAAATGGCTCCAAAGTGAGTCAAACTAGCTATGGAGACTAAGGGGAACCAAGACGCAATATTGTTCTATATTAGAGAGAGGAAGCAAGGACAGGTGTAGGCCTCATGTCAGTGAGGAGGGGAACGCTAAGAGGAATATTTTGGGAAAATGGGAGGTTGCTTAATGATTCTTTGTTTCGGTTTCACTGGGAGTATGAGGAGATGCTCTAACAGTAGCGCCGCATGTTGTGGAAGGGCGGTAGGATTAGTAAAGATAAACAAAGGCAATGTTAAAAATCACTTAAAAGTTAGCTGCTCTGCAGTCACCAGGGGACTGATGATATGGAATTATTAGATCTCAGGAGTTATAGGGAGGTATATGGCATAGCTAGCATACGTTTATTATTTGCGAAAGTCGCGGAGGGACGGCGAGAGATTCAGAAGAGGCTAGGCGCAATACTAGTAGACATTTAATCAAGGAAATAAACACATCATGGAATACAGCAGTGTTATTCTGATGCCGGGGCAAGATATGATGAGCAAGTAATTAAGTACATCTGCTAAACATTGAGGGGTCACCGGTACTGGTGATAGGGACAGCCAAGCATGGATTCTGTAAGAGCACATCAACATATCGTGTCCAACCAATCCTGTAGATCTTTCTGATTGCCGGATAAAGGCTGTGGATAAGGGAAGAGCGGTGGACTATCATGGTCTACCTAGCTTTAGGATCTATCACCGCTAGACTGTATCAAATGCCCCTATAATCGTTTACTATGGTCAATACTAATTAGATGGGGCTGATATAAGGTGGGAAGTTATATGGCTGGATATCTATAGAGGTGTTATTAATGGTCCCAATCCTGCTGGAACTTGGATCCCACTCTATACAGTGGGTGTTCCGCAGGGGTCTGTTGGGACGGCTCCGATTCATTTTCATCATTTGAGTTAGGAAGTTTGCATAGAAAGTTACGTTTAATTAGTTCGGGACAATACCTGATAACAATGGGCAGGAATGGCAACTGCTTTGGGCGACGGGTCATTTCAGAATAATGGACATATGGCAGGGGAATAGGTTGAGGTTAACGGATTGATGTTCAATAAAAGAAATGGCAAAGTGTTCACTTAGGAAGGAACCTCAGTTTCACACTACGAATGGACGGACTGTTAGGAGGGCTATGAGAGAGATTCTAGGAGTCATAGCGGACAGCAGTAATATGAGGTCCGTGTGATGCTGGTTGCAAAAAAAAAACGTGATTTTGGGATGCTATTAACAGATGTGTTGTAAAGAAGAAGAGAGTCTTCTTCAATTTATCTGCATGGTTAGCTCAGGTGGAGTATTGTGTCAGTTTGGGACCGATTCATGAAGTGTGGAAATTGGAGGGGTCCGAAAGAGCAAAGTGTTCAAGGTTTTGAGATGCATGATGTGAAGGAGGCTGAATTATTGTGGGTTTATTTAGTTTTGAAAGAGAGACTGAGACGAGGATAGCTAGCAGTTTTTAGGTATCTAGAAGGTGTCATCAGGGGAGGAGCAATTGTTACCTTAGCCTCTTATGATTAGACAACAAGAAGCAATGGTTTAACTGCGCAGGGGTTTTAGGATTGGAATTTAGGAAAAAGTTCCTAACTGTCAGGGTAGTTAAACACTGGAATAAATTGCCTAGGGAGGTTGTGGAATCTCCATCTCTGGAGATATTTAAGAGTAGGTTAGATAAATGTTTATCAAGGATGGTCTAGACAGTATTTGGTCCTGCCATGAGGGCAGGGGACTGGACTCGATGACCTCTCAAGGTCCCTTCCAGTCCTAGAGCCTATGAATCTATGAATCTATAGTCACAGAATATAAATTATGTCTATATAATCCAGATGCAATGAGGATCTAATTTATATACAAATACGTTATTGTCAATAGGAACACTCTGGCTCCCACCAAAATCAGTGACAAAACTTCTACTGATTTCAAAGGAATTGAGTTAAGCCCAAAACAGTATTAAAATGTGTACGTAAGAAAATTAAGTAATAGGAAATAAATTATATTGTCAGTCTAAATAAAAAATGCATGTTTATTTAGGAGTGCCATATTTTCATTATATTATTAACAACAATTTTTACTACACTAAAATGCCTACAAAAGCAAATGTGACAAGTCATAACACCTAGTTGTTTATCATTTTTCATAGATCTCAGCCTTTCTAAAGGAGACAAGTATCACCATTTTATAGATAAGGCACAAAGAAGTAAAATGACTTGTCCAAAGTGACACAAAAGGCTGATGGAAGGGGGTGAATAGAACCTAAGACTCCCAGTCCAGTGTCTTACTGGTCCACTCTGCTTCCCAGTAGCCAGACTGATGATAAATAATAGTATAGGAGGAATAAGATGACAAGAGAGTTACAAAAATATTATGAACTAGACTGAGCCCATTATGCATAGCTATGAATAAGGACTGGTGCAGAGTTGTACCTCTGCAGGGAAAGCACAGGAAAGATTTGTGGAAAATCCCTGTTGTTGGCTTCTTCAACTTCTTCCTCAAAGCCAAGGAAGGATTTGTTCTTCTCTTCATTGTCTTGGCACAATTTATGTCAAGAACATTTTGATGTTAGACATCTTTCCAGGCCTTGGCAGCACGGTAAAATGCTGCCTTCAGATTCAGTGACTTCCAGACACTAACCATATGATCTCTCCTGTCAACTGTATTTCAGTAGTAGTACTTTTCTGTGGTTCTATTTTAAAAGTCTTAAAGCAAGGGTAGGCAACCTATGGCACGTGTGCCGAAGGTGGCACGCGAGCTGATTTTCAGTGGCACTCACGCTGCTCCGGTCCTGGCCACTGGTCCGGGGGGCTCTGCATTTTAATTTAATTTTAAATGAAGCTTCTTAAACATTTTTAAACCTTATTTACTTAACATACAACAATAATTTAGTTTATATATTATAGACTTATAGAAAAAGACCTTCTAAAAAGGTTAAAATGTATTACTGGAACACGAAACCTTAGAGTGAATAAATGAAGACTTGGCACCCCATTTCTGAAAGGTTGCCAACCCCTGATCTAAAGACAAATTGGCCAGCAGAACAAAAGGTGTATTAGAAGTAAGCTCATAGTGACCACCTTGCTGTCATCTGTTAACTGGTTCTCCTCAGGAGGTGAAAGCAAATTGTTAAACAGTAAAATCACCTTTTCCTGCAACTGTTGCCATAAACAAGTTAGAGAAAAAAATAGTTGGTGGGCTACAATATTCCACCTTTTGCTATTGTTGGAATGAAGATTTCCAAAATTGATTTGTGTTAATTAAAATATTTTGAGATCCAGGTAAAGCCAATTTTGCTGCTCGACAATCTAGTTTTCATCCAAAGAAGCACCATCTAGCATCAAATCTGCGCTTTGCATATCATATGTAGATACCTCAGAGATATACAAATCCAAAATCACTGAGAGTTTTCAGGACTGTGAATTAATGTATTTCTGATGTACCTTCATAAAGCTCCTCCTCATGCAGGCTGCCACATCCTAAGAATTCATTCTGAAACTCTAAAAAAATTGCTTTTCAAAACATTATATATTTTTTGAAGTTTGCAACAATATTGTTTTAACCCACTACAATGCAAAGCTAAAAGCGGAGAGCAAATCAGAAAATGTTAGCCCCACCATCCAGTATGGATTTAAATATCTGAAAATAAAATAAAAAAAAAACTCCATAGAGAGAGAGAGACGGTTAGGTAACTTCTTTTATTGGACCAATTTTCTGTTGGTGAGAGACAAGCTTTGAAGGCACACAGAGCTCTTCAGCTCTGGGAAAGGTACTCTCAGTATCTCAGCTAGCTGCAAGGTGGAACAGATTGTTTAGCATAGAGGTTCTCAAACTGTGATCTGCGGACCACCAGTGGTCTGCAAGCTCCATTCAGGTTGTCCACGAATAGTTCCCTCTAAGGTGCATGCCTGGGCAGCCACACATGAGAGAATGAAGGGCCACCCACCTAATTAGTGGAGCAGCGCAGGCATGGCTCCTCTAATTAGGTGCCTGGAACCTAGAGAAGACGCACGTGTAAATGTGAGGTGGTGGTCTTGGGGGGGGAATATGGGGTTGCTGGCAGGGGAGAGTGGGGTGAGAAGAGGTGGGGGTGGAATTTGGGACGTCTAGGGCTGCAATGACCAGAGAAAGAGGCAACTTTCCCCAGCTCCAGGGCTGCGGCTGCTGGGGGGAGATAGCCCTCCTTTCCAGCCCATGGTCAGGGGCTGCCATAGCTGGGGAGAGACCCCTGTCCTTCCCAACCCAGCTTGGGGGCTGCTGCAGCAGGAGAGAGAGGGCACAGATAAGACTACTGATATCAAAATATGAGTTGTGTGCTTTTATTTGTAGAACAAAAAAAGTTATTTTTTTTTATATAGTGCTTTTATCCAAAGAGCTTTACAATAGTTACCTAACAGTACAAACAACATTTGGAAAGATCATTAAGTGATCCACCGAGACCCTCAGCAATTTTCAAGTGGTCCAGAAAAAAAAGTTTGAGAACCACTGGTTTCATATAAGTAATATAGGACATATTTCTAGGGACCATTCAAGACAGAGTGGCCCATTACAACTTCTGCAGTCATAGGACAAAAAAAGGGAGTTAGTGGGTTACAGATTGTTGTAATAAGCCATAAATCCAGTGTCTCTGTTCAGTCCATGATTTTTAGTGTCTAGCAGTGTAATGAATTTAAGCTCCCAGGATCATCTTTTGAAAGTACTGTGCACGTTTCCTTTGAGGATGAGGACTGATAGGTCAGATACAGAGTGATCGCTTTCTGAAAAATGTTCACCCACAGGTGACACAGTTTTTGTCTTCTGTCATTGCCCTATGGGAGTTCACTTGAGAGTGTAGTGGTTGTCTGGTTTCACACACATAGTTGTTACTGGGGCATTTCGTGTATTGGATGTATACCATGTGTTGTGATAGGCACACGTAGGATCCATGGATCTTGAAAGGTGTGTGGTGGGGGGGTCTTGATTGTTGCAGTGGAGATATGTCTGCAGGTTATGCTCCTATTGTTCTAGCAAAGTCTGATGCCACTTTGAGTTGGTGTGTCCTGGTCTGTGGGGAGCTTGCTTCTGATGATGAACTTGGAGAGGCTGAGAGTTGTTTGAAGGCTAGAAAAAAGGGGTCAGGAAAGATTTCTTACAAGATGGGTTCCCCATTGAGTCTGGGTTGTAGTTGTTGGATGATACCTGTATGGGTTCCAGTGTAGGGTGGTAGGTGACAAGTAGAGGTATGTGGTTGGACGGGGTGGTATTTCTGTACTGAAGCAGGTTCCCGTGGGGTATTTGGGTGGCTTGTTCCATTAGGCAATGTACTTCTCTGGTGGAGTGTCCTTGTTTGGTGAAGGCAGTTTTGAGTGTGTTAAGGTGTATATCCTGGACTTTCTCCTCAGAGCATAAACTGTGGTATCTGAGTGCCAACAGATTTCTTGTATCAGAGGGGTAACCATGTTAGTCTGGATCTGTAAAAACTGACAGACGCATGCGACAAAGTGGGTATTCACCCACGAAAGCTTATGCTCAAATACGTCTGTTAGTGTATAAGGGGCCACAGGACTCTGTCACTTAACAGATTTCTTGGTTCATTTGTGGTGGCTTTCGGATCTATGATGGTAGGAGTGGTGATCCCAGGTTTTCTTGTATTTAGTTATCTGTAGGGTTTAATTGTTGAAGCTGATCATGGTGTCCAGGAAGTTGATGCTAGTGTAGGAGTGTCCCAGAGAAAGTTTAATGGACAGGTGGTGGTGGCTGTTGTTAAAATCTCTGAGGGAGTTTAAGCAATCTGTCCAGAGGATGAAAACATCATCGAGATATCTCAGGTGTATCATTGGTTTCATGGTATCCATAGTTAAACATACAGCTATCTACATAACAGTGGACTCTTGTAAAGATCTTTCTTTATCCTAACATACCTATGACTTCAAAGTAAGGGCATGGCTACACTAGCAGATATAGAGGCCAGTGAATTAAACCCGCCTTCATAGAGTGCAGTAGCGAGAGCGCTGCTCTGTCCACACTGACAGCTGCAGCGCACTGGCGTGGCCACATTTGCGGCACTTGCAGTGGCATTGGGAGCAGTGAATTATGGGCAGCTATCCCAGCATGCAAGTGACTTCAACATGCTTTTCAAATGGGTAGGGTGGAGTGTGACAGGGAGTGTGTTGTGTGTATGTGGAGGGGAGAGAGAGAGTGGGTTTTTGGGGTGCTGAGAGTGTGTCTGCATGGTGTCTTGTAAGTTCAGAACACCCTCTCCTCCCCCCTGCCTCTCTCTCATTCACTCAAAGCAAACAGTAAGAGCTGATAAGCAGCCAGCCTCCCCAAAATGGGCTTTGAAAGGGCATTTCTGCATTCCTGCAGCTGATTTAACAACAAGAGATTTAAGGGAAATATGGGACATTTCCAGAGGCTGATCACAGCGCAGTAACACAAGACCTCGTTCACACTGGCGCTGTGTGCTCCACCAGGGGCACAGCAAATGTTATTCTACTTGCCAAGGTGGAGTACTAGCAGCGCTGTAGTTGTGGAGTCAGAGCGCTCTATGTGACTTGCCAGTATGGACGGGGTGTTAGCTAGGGCGCCCAGGACTGCTTTATTGCACTGTATCTTGCAAGTGCAGCCAAGGCCTAAGATTGCTATATTAATTCCCATACAGAGAAAGGAAACATTTCCCAAGAGTCAGTCGAAGAGGAAAAACGCTTTTGTGGTTAATGCACTGACATGGGACTCAGGAAATCTGGTTTCAAGTCCCAGCTCTGCCACATATTTCCTATATGACATTGGGCAAATTACTTGACCCACCTGAGCCTCAGGTCCCAATCTGCAAAATGGAGATAATAGTTACTTTCTCCAGCCCTATCTCTTCTCTATTTAGATGGTCAATTCTTTGAGGAAGGAATTGTCTTATTGTATTTATTCAGCAAAGTGGTGTTTGTACACAATGGAATTCCAGTCTGCCTGGAGTCTCCAGTTACTCACAGTATGTCTACACAGGGATAAAAGACCCAAAGACAGGATAGTGGCTGGCCCAGGTCAGCTGACTTGGCGTCAGACTGCAGGGCTAAAAATTGTTGTGTACTGTAGACATTTGGCTCAGACTGAAGCCCAAGTCCTGGGACTCTTGCAGACCAGATGCGGGTTTATTTATTCCTGTGTAGACATAGCCTAAGATACAGTATATTAGGGTCAGCAACCTATGGCACGCGGCTGCCTGCTAGGACTCCGAGTGTCATTAAAAATCCTGCCGACGCGGCAAGCCGCGGGGTCCGCAGTCCCGGGCCGGAGTGCCAGCCCGAGCGCAGCAAGCCGCTGTCCCCTCCCCAGCCTTCCCCCAGAGCCCTGCTGCCACGCGCGCAGCACTCTGGGGGCTGGGGCTAGGCGCTCCCGCGGGGCAGTGTTTGCCTCCGTGGGGAGCGAAAGATGCTCCCAGCTCATCCGGAGCCCCGCTGCCACACGCAGCGCTCTGAGGGACGGGACGGAGCAGGGCTGCCCGCGGGGGTGGGGGTGGCAGCGGCGGCTGCAGGGCTCCGGATGAGCGAGGAGCCTCATGGTAAGGGGGCCGGCTCCGGGGGGTTGGGTAAGAGGTGGAGGCAGTCAAGGGACAGGGAGCAGGGTGGGTTGGATGGGGGGGGTGGTATACCGGGGGTGGTTAGGTAGTAGGGGGGGTTGGATGGGGCATGGGAGTCCCGGGGTTTGTTTGGGGGGTGGATAGGGGACAGGGAGCAAAGAGGGTCCTGGGGGAGCAGTTAGGGTGTGTGAGGGTCTCTGGAGGGGGTGGTCAGGAGACAAGGAGGTGCGGGGGTTGTATGGGTCCAGAGTTCTGGGGATCCTGTTGGGGTGGGGAGCAGTTAGATAGGCATAGGAGTCCAGAGGGTGTGGATAAGGGTTGGGTCAGTCATGGGACAGATAGGGGACAGGGTCCTAGGGGGGCAGTCAGGGGATAAGGGGCAGGGACGCTTAGATAGGGGGTGGGGTCCCAGGAGGGGGTAGTCGGGACAAGGAGTGAGGGGGGTTGGGGGAGCAGTCACCCAGCCCTCTGCCCTAAGCCCTGACCCACACACACACACACCCAGCCCTCTGCCCTGAGCCCTGCACCCACACACACCCCCAGGCCCCTGCCCTGAGCCCTGTACCACCCAGCCCTCTGTTGACTCCTTCACCTCCCCACGATCCCAGCCCTGACTGGCACCCCTACACATACCCAGCCCCTCTACCCTGACACAAGCACCCCCCTCACATGCCCCCAGCTCTCTGCCCTGACTCTTGCACCCCCCACATCCCCAGCCCCCCGACAGCCCATGCACCCTGCACATCCCCACCCA
>NC_133777.1:21444220-21573760 GCF_003597395.2 Chelonoidis abingdonii
TAAACATTTTGAAAACTTTGTTTATTTTACAATACAACACTAGTTTAGTTATATAATATATAGACTTGTAGAGAGAGACCTTCTAAAAAACATTAAAATGTATGACCAGCACACAAAACCTTAAATTAGAGTGAATAAATGAAGACTTAGCACACCACTTCTGAAAGGCTGCCGACCCCTGCAGTATATAATAACAGAGATTGTTTTTACTGAAGTGTTAGCTTTAGGTATAAATCAAGTGTTGCCCCTAACCCAATTCTCACCCACAAAAATCTCTAGCTTGAAGTAAGTGGTGCTTTAAACTCTAGCTAGCTGGCCCACCAGGAGCTCAAGCTAATAATGCAGTGAGGATACAGCCACTGGCTACAGCTTGAGTTAACACAACTCACTAACTGCTAATCCAATCACTGTGTAGCTTGAGTGTTTCAGTGTGTATGCCTACAGTAACTGGGAGGTGCGATGCCCAGAACCAGTAGACTTGTATGTACTAGCTCTACTCAAGCTAGCATACTAAAAATAGTAGTGTGGCAGTGGTGACATGGGCAGCAGCTTGGAGTACATGCCCGAATACATACTTAGGGTGTCATATCTTGGGTGGCTAGTCTGAACCACCATCTGTCCCTCTATAGCCACACTGTTATTTTTAGTACACTGGTTTGGACAGACCTAGTGCCTGTATGTCTATCCAAGCTGCGAATCACACCTCCCAGCTGTTGTGTAGACATACCCAGTGTGGCCCTCTCACTCAAGCTAGGTTAGCTGGGGTGTAGTCACTTGAGCTAACTGTTTCAGGGGAGACAAGCCTGGTGTGCAGAACTGATGGACAGCAGTATAACTAAATTAACCAAAATATTAAACAGAAATTGGAAAAATCAATTTAATATAATAGAAAGCACGTAAATCAGTGAGTAATTATACAGCTTATAATTCAATTCAATTATTTGGTCCCAGCATCCCTCATGACTGATGCCAATACAACCTTGTACACAGTCTATATGATTTCTCTGCCCCTCCCCACACCCCCGCCACCCCCCAAAAAAATTTTTTTTTTACAAGACGCATTTTCCAAAGAAATCTGCATTGCAGAGACATCACCAAAGTACATAAAGAAAGGACAATTTAGAAAACATCACACACTAGGAAATTCATTCTGATCTGCTATATAAAAAATATAGATTTCTGTTTCTCTTTAAACAAACAGTTATCTTTTTAGGATTCAGAAGCCATCTTGGTAAACTCAATGATAGTTTTAGTTTCCAGCATCTGACCATCTAGAATAAAATTTCAACAACTTTTTAGGATAATAGTGAGAAAGGAAAGGTGGATCATAGTGATTGCTCTGTTCTTGTACAGTAACCAAAGGATCATTTGCCAACAGAGTGAATTTCTTCCAAAAGCAGAAATCATACAGCTCCATCTTGTGGAATATAAATAAAGTTTATATGTATTCAGGTCAGTTTGGGTCCCAAACTTGACTTATGTCCTGGGAATTTTTTAAGTGTCTCAGCCAAGATTTTACCTACTGCATTTTTTTTGTCCTGAAAGCATGGATGTGTGAAAATTATGCTACTTCAGAAAGTACAGAAAAGTTTGTCTGGGTTTTTTCCATTTTTATTTTTCGGTCAGTTTATATTGATATAAGTTTCTCTCAACCAAATCTATATTTAAACAATTTATATTTCACCTTAGTGATGCAAAGTCCCATCTGCTCAGTCTTCTTTCCCTCCCCACTCTTTCAGTTGTAAAAGACTGAATTCCAACAAGCGGCCTCTGTAGGCATGCCATATATCAGCATCGATAAGAATAGATTATTAGCCTGATTGTTGTTCTCAGCAGTGAGTAATCACAGTCCATTTTAGAGGTCATAGTACAACAGAGTTTCTCATATTCCACGTAAATCAGAGGACCCAAGTTTTATACTTAAGTCTCATTGAATCCAATGAAGTATGACAGAACTCATCTCACATGAAGTGCTTAGCTCCTTGCTGGATCAGGTCCAGTGTCTTGTCAGACATTACTGCAGATTTTGGAGCCAACAGTGGCTTTAAACCAGTCTTGCATTGCAAACTATGCAGAGCATCACTGCACCACAGTGATAGCTCCAGGGGGCACTGTACATCAGGGGATTCAAACATCACCCTATTACTGGATACAGTATGCACTCCATCACACAGGCTGGTTCCACTGCTAGTTCACAGGTAAGAGTAGCTACGGCCCTGCATCTTCTTTGCTATCTCCTTTGAGGAAGATAGTATGGCTGTGTGGAGATAGCCTCGGTCTTTCTTAGAGCACAATGGGTCAACATGTATTCTCATGTTGATTTGTGCACCTGCACAAGGTCATGTTAGCGAATATTGTTACCATTAACAGCAACAGGTAAAAGCCTAACAGGAGGTTATATGAATGCAAACTACAATTTGAAAAGTGACTTGCAAAAGAAAAAAGGGATTTGTGCCCTTTTTCTTATAAACAGGGCTTGAAGAGCTTGTAATATTATTTAATATTTGCATTGTGATAGTACCTAGAGGCCAATGATAGCAGTGCCCCATTGTGCTAGGCACTGTACATACATGAAGTAAATGACTGTCCCTGCAAAAAAGACTTGACAGTTTAAAAATTTAAGATTTTTTCTGAATTTTTTAAAGCCCAGAATCATTAAAAAAAAAAAAAAAAAATCAAATTCCTGTTTTCAATGGAGATCTCAGCTAGAAGACTCAGACAGGGAGTATTCTTGGCCTTTATTTGAAGGGTAATGAAACTTTAAGCTATTTTCTTATGACTATTTTATAACCATTACAATTAAATAGGTCCTAAACTAAAATCTTAAATCTTTATGTAGTCTGAACAACAAGTCACTTCCATTCACAATAATAATTATTCACTTTGATACCTTATTTACTTTACATACAGCAATAGTTTAGTTATATATTATAGACTTATAGAGAGAGACCTTCTGAAAACATTAAAATGTCTTACTGGCACACGAAACCTTAAATTAGGGTGAATAAATGAAGACTCAGCACACTGCTTCTGAAAGGTTGCTGACCCCTGGACTAGTACAACTGAGAATAACTGATTTTTCAGTTTGCTGGCAATTAAAATAATAAAAAAAATTAATTTCTGGTCGACCCGAAGATAAATTTTTTCAAATTATTCAGCAAATTGCAAAGTTAAAAAAATTGGATCCAACAATCTTTTTGTTGGACCCAAAACAAATTTTTGTTTCAGTTTTGAGTTTTCTTTTATGAAAATGAACAGAAAATTTCAAAATTAAAACTTACTTTGAATTGAAAAGTTGAAATGTTTCATTTTGAAAATATTGAAATTACACTTTTTTTTTTAAAAAAAAAATCAACCCGAATATGCATTTTGGGCATAAAAAAATAAAAAATTGGTCTTAGTCAAAAAGTTTTATCAAGCCCTAACAACAAGCCTTGCTACTAACCAAAACATTACTAGGAAAATCAGAAATTGAAAAATATGAACTTGAATTCACTAAACCACTATTCACACTCACATTTCTACGGCATCTATTGCCATGCTATCTGGAGGCCTTTTATATCATTTTTTAACTACCTAGATTACTCACGGGAAGTGCATGTCTAAAAACACGCAGATCAATGAAGTCCTATCAAATGGAAAAAGGTCACTAGCCATTAGCAAGTAATCCATTATAAGGCATTAACAGGAGAGATGGGTTTCTGGAATGGTACTGTGTACTTGGGGGCAGAACATATTTTTCACTAAATTCTGTCTCACACTATTTTTCACTGACTAACAGATTAGCCTAGCTCATTTCAAAGAAGTCTGCGGAAAAGCAGTAAGCAGCATGACTCACAAGAGCATTTGCAGGGGTCTGTGGGAATATAATTCCTACTAATTTACAAACAGAGATGCATGAGTGGCCACAAATGACCACAAACATTTCCCTCAAGTCTTCTTATTTAATTAAAAGGATAACTCAGAGAAAAATATTTAAAATAGTTTTTAAATTAATTCTCAATGTGAGAGCCAGAAGCCTTAAGTGAGTGAGGAAGGAGGCATGCACTAGAGCTTTGGCTGGTGCTCACGTGCACCAGATCTGCATGATGAATGTCAGTGTTCAGCTTCAGAAGTACCTAGCCGATTCTATTTGAACAGGACTGATTTTATTGTTTATTTGAATCAGCTACCTCACCACCCCCCAAAACAAAGCAAGTTTATTGTGTCATTATACTTGTAACAGCAGTGTTCTTAAAATGAGATGATAAACAAAAACCCCGCTGATGTGTATTCTCCTTACCACATTACCTTCCCTGCCCCCCAAGACTCAGAGATAACTGGATCTCTGTTCATAACCATATACATAGTAAAGTAGAAAAAAATCCTTATAAGACTAAAAATCTGTTTCTGTGGATCTTGTGTGCCAAGACCAAAAAAAAAAAAAATTAAGGACAGAACAGTTTCTGGAATGGTGTCTTGATTCTTACCCCTCACTGAACATTCCATCTCTTTATGAGGAATTGACTGAGACTATTCATCACTGATTCACTCCACTGGTTTCATCTCCCATGCTGAGATACATTCTGGCAGTGCCCCCTCCCAGGTACAAGTCAGAGCAGTAACTCTAGCAATGACTTTGCTAGAAAAATATCCTGTTTCCTGCACTGAAATTCTGGAACTGTATGAAGTTTTAAGAATGGTATTAACTTTTGAATCTTTTTAAACTTAAGTGCTTTTGTGCTTCTGAAAGGTAACACACTGACAGCCCTGGAAACCAGAGTCTTCTGTTTATCAGACCAGACACAACTCCGGCCAACAGCAATTCAAGGTTCACACATTACCCCACCAACTACTGTGCACCCTGACCAGGAGGGAGCTCTGAAAGTGGAAAGCTGCAGTAGAGTTCACTCTTCTTACCTAGTCAGTCCTTGGGATGCTCTGCAGAACGTGGCAGAACCTGCCAACAAAGATGCCAATTAGTGCGAATCACGAAGGTTTTTTTGTGCTGTGGACACCTCTCCACTATAAACAGGACTAAGGCCTTGGCTACACTGGGACTTTACAGCGCTGAAACTTTCTCGCTCAGGAGTGTGAAAAAAAACACACCCCTGAGCGCTGCAAGATACAGCGCTGCAAAGTGCCGGTGTAAACAGTGCCGCAGCGTTGGGAGCAATGGCTCCCAGCGCTGCAAGCTAATCCCCATGAGGAGGTGGAGTACGTGCAGTGCTGGGAGAGCTCTCTCCCAGCGCTGGTGCTGTGAACACACACACACTTCAAAGCGCTGCTGCGGCAGCACTCCCGCGGCAGCGCTGTGAAGTTTCGAGTGTAGCCAAGCCCTGAGACCATTAATTCATTTCATACCGGTCTTCAAAGAGACTTTATATGGTAGGGGCTTTCAATTGCTACCAACATCAGCTAGATTCAAAACAGAAACCCAGAAGCTTTATATCCCACTACCAGTCCCATCAGTTCCTCTCTGTATAATTTTCAGTAATGTCCTTGTGATTTTTGAGGAAGGATCAAGTATCCTACACTAAAAAGAGGCCATTTGTACAATAGGGCTGCAATTATTATTTGAAGTCTTCAGATATTGGAGTGAAAATTATATTCATTAGAAAGAGTATAAAATATTAGGGTAGTATTCCAAAACATCTGAAACAAAAGAATAGTAAATAGAACACACAAGCAGTTGCAAACACTTCAAAACTATTCAGTTGCTTTAAAGTCACAATCTGGGTTTAGTTAATTTATCTAGAAAACAGACTATCTAGCTCTGAAAAAAGTCAAATTATGTCAATGGATGTGAATAGCTTGGTGACCCATATAATTTTCCATCTCCTTATATTACTGCACTGATTGCCATTAAAATTCAACAGTTACCGAGACACAGTATCAGAAATAGGACAGTATTACCTTTTCAAGGTTTTAAAAAAACATTACAAGTAGATATTACATTTTAATCAATAAATTCTGGTTGGAAAGTAGTGTTGGTGTCACTAAGCATAACCCTAAGTAACTCGGGAGGGTGGAAGGCCACAAGGGTATGGAGCCTTCCTGGTTTTAGGCCTCAGCAGATAAGAGTCCCTCCATGTTTGAACTTTAATTGACCTAAAAGGCCAGGTGTAACAGCCGTTGTCAGTTGCAACAGTTCTAACTGGTCTAAAGCAGAAATAATGAGGCCTGTGCACCTTTAGCTGAAGGACAAGATAACTTGCAGAAGGAAAACTTACTAACGAGCTGCTGCGGCCAAGGTTACTTAATGCACCTGAGCTTACGTAACTGCTACAGGGGGAGGAAGGAGGAGGGGGTGGGGGGAGAAAGAAGAAAGAGAAAAAAAACTTATAAAAAGGGAAAAGCCGCTTGTGTAGGTGTGCTGGATCTGAGGTATGCCAAGTCTCCCAGCACCGCTTTGAGATCTCAAATAAACTTTGCTTGCTTCTCCACCTTGGTGTGTTTACTGGCGCTAAGCACTCCGGGCACGAACCACTGTTGCTTGCCTCGGGCATCCTCTGTGTCTGCAACAGTAGGACAATGCACCACTATGGTGTACCAAGAGCTGCCCTGCTCCACTCTTTCCTTCTCCAATATAAGGATATTTTATTTGGAGTACTAAGGGCCCGGATAAACCCAGGGTAGCTACAATGCCTATTAACCTAAATGGGAGCTTTGGTTGCACAAGGAAACAAAGATCAAACCATAAGACAGCATGAATTACAAGGTAAACATCTGGCTGACTTCAGTGGTATCCAGTTATAATATAAGTGCTCTTGCTTTACTATGCAGGAATATGATGAGCATCATTCTGTGAATTTTAAATGTCTTTAATCAATGCTCAGGGGTTTTCCAAAAACCTCATATTTTTCTTTTGGGGTTATGAAGAGTTGCAAAGGCCCTACTTAAATCATATGATGATTGCCAAAAAAAATGCAGCTGAGTTCTGGACAAGCCATGGAAAATCTCAAAAAAGTAATAATGGACTTTATTATTTGTGATTTTAAGGTCCATTACTATTTTTCTGTGCTTTTCCCCTTCTGGCTGCTTAGCACTGAGAGAGGGGGCCCCCCGAGGACTTACAATGGAAATCCAGGGCTCAGAGCAGTGCCTCCCACAGTTGGCCATCCAGGGCTGAGAGTTGGAGCCTGGCACTGAGAGCAGGGATTCCTGCTGTTGGCCAGAAAAACTGGTATAGTGGGGGGTTCTGAGAGCAGTTGACCCAAATTGTAAACCCTATATATGATGGAAACCTTTTCAAGTCAGGAGATGCAGCCACATCCCCAGCCCCCTTAGTTCCTTCCATCATATGGAGATGCCCAGTTCTGTATTAAGGTGCTGGAAATGGCAAATAGGTGCATAGAATGAGTATTTGGGAACCTAAGTGATAATCTGAGCACCTAAATGAAGAAGTAGCCTCCCAGATTAGACTCTCAGGGTTGAAAACTGAGCTCTTTACTGGTGTGGTGGTTGTCCCTCCCCCTCTGGGTTGAAGGGAGGCCACACTGCCTCACTACATCATCATGATTGCTGCCTAGTATCAGAGCGGAATTAGTAGCCCAGGCGTTAGCATCCCAACCAGTTTAATAGGGCTGAGCCCCCAGATGGGCAACAGGCTCCAACCCCTATGCAGGAGCCAGGCCCCCACCAAGGAGTCTATGCTTTGGTACTCAGGCTGGGGGTGAGCAACCTGGAGTCTACAGTCCCTTGGCCCTTTAAGTAGGGCCCAAGGCAAACACAGCAGTCTATAAGTTCTGGGCCTCTTCAAGCAGAGGTAGAACCAATGCAATAATCTGTAGCCTCTGAGCCCTCTAGCCAAGAGCAGGGCAAACACAGCAGTCAATTAAGCTCTGAGCCATTGGTGCAGGGGGCAGAGCAAAAATCCAGGAGTCAGGCATCCTAGCTCTGGCAGACGTCCGACAAACGCAGGCCTCCCAACCTGGAGAGGAGAGGCTGCCACCCCAGCGATGAGGTGGCAGGAGGGGCATGGGCCCACCCTACTCCACTGGGCCCCGACCTAGGGCCCTAACAGTGGTGGAGTATTCCACCACTGGGTCAGCAGGGAATCCAGCCATAACACACCAACCATGCTTCAGGCAGCACTACAGCCAGACCGAAGTCGGCTGTCCCTGGACCACTTCCGACCCTCCCCTCAAGGTGTACCTGGACCAACAGGGTGTCCTCTGGGTAGATGACCAGCAACAATCCTGGCAGGTTTGCAATAAATGCCGATTCCCCAGTGTGCAGGTCATCCCTGGGCTCAGCAATAGAGCCAGTAGACTGAAACGAGCAGACCATGTCTGTCTCTCTCAACTTCCTAACTCCAACTGAGCTAAGAGGCTCTGCCTTTTATACTTCCTGTTACCTACTTCCAGTGGGAGGGGTGAGGCAGGTCTGACTCCACCCACTTGGGCAGAAAGGGTGGTTCCCCATCTCTCAATCTGAGTGAGGCCACCCCACTTCACTACAAGCTCTCAGAAATCCCAGTACAAATGTCTGTCAGACAGTGCTGGTAGCATTGAGTTTTTATACAATAAATAATAAGTTCAGAAATTCACAATACATGAAGGCAGCCCTTGTGGCCAAGAAATAAAGTGTGTGTGTTTGCTTCACAATGAAAGCTTAGTGTTGAACTAAAAAGAATGTTGTTTGTTTACTCTTTAAAATAATAATGCAGAAATACAGTATAGGAAAACTAGAACTGATTATCATATCTAGAATGTGCTTATTTTTATATGTTGGAATTCTTGAGTTTTGTTTTGTTTTTTTACACCAGGATTAAAGAGCTATGAAATCCTCCATGTTCCTGAGAGGTTATGATTGTTCGGCAACATAATAAATTATGAAAATGTGAAGTTTATAAGCTAACAAATGGAGTTGATAAAGGCTCATATTACCATGAATTGTGCTTCACTTAAAGAAGTCAGACTGAACTCTAAATCAAAGATTAGAAGGGAGTTTTCATGAAAAAATATTAATAATTACTCTGGCAACTCAAGCATTATCACAATTCTTCATATGCTAGAAAATAAATGGTGTGTTTAAATAACCGAGAATACACTTTTTTATATTCTTTGAGGTTTTCTTGTAAGAGCCATACAATGGCTACAAACAGATAACAGTTAAAAAGTTGTAAGTTTAGAAACTGCACAGGAAAGGAACAAAGATTGCACGTGAAAGTTCTTTGCTGCAAACTGTGCTGCCATAGTATTTTTTAATGTGCAGTTGGCTTCCACATGTCCTAGGGTAACAACAAAAAATAGATGTAATATTAATTTACACTTTCCTATATTTATTTGTAATTACAAGATAAAAGAGTCTCATAGTACAATATCACTTGTGTTTGCTTTACAGATTGGTATTTCTATTTATATGTGGTCACTGAAACTGATTTTTTATTTTATTTTAATTCAGAATATGTCTTAACTGAATGGAGAATAAGAATTAGAGAAATTATGCTTCAAAATTTTACTGCAGTAACTGCAATATCATCAGACTGAAACTGGTAAAAACAATGCTGATGACCTTTAAAGGTACACAAAGTTTTCAAGTCACCCCTTCCTTCCCCTCCTCTCCCCCATAGAATGCCTTAATACCAATTAGCAGTAATAAAATAGATAATTTAATAGTCTCATAGCCAATAAGATCTACACATCCAAATGCTGGATATAAACACTCTATTAAGGCACCCATGTGAAGAAAATGGGCTCCACTTGTGACCTTTTTCACACCTTTACCAGCAATGCACAATTTATGACAAGAAAAATAGTTTTATTCTGAACACACTAGACAAATCCTCATCCCTTGCCAATAGGAAAATATAACAGCAAGCTAGTTACACCCTGGATTTTATCTTGACTTTCTTCTTAAGATTATATTTATAGTACTACTCTCAGAAAACTATAGCTGCTTGCAATGTTGAGGCCTGATCCTGCATCCGTAGTCAATATAAGTTTTTTCATCAACTTCAATATTAGCAGGATTGGTCCTACACACTAGCTTCTTGAAAGCCAGTTACTTGGTTGAATGACAAGGTTTCCCTTTTCTCTCTTATAGTTACTCTTGAAAAACAAGTTTCCACAATAACTTCTCCCTTAACAAGAGATCTTGAAAGTTCTTCAGTTTTCTGTTACAATGGATATGCTTGATTGTAGAGCTCTTGTTCTTGTGTTCTCTTTGATCATGCATAAAGCAGCTCAAAACTGAAATACTGAAGTCTTGTCTTCAGGACCATATGAAAATTATACAACTGCTAAATTTGGAGAGCTCTTTTCCTAAAATGGCCATAGAAGCTTGAGGCTAAACCATTATTTCCAAATTCTGCCCATTGCTATGCGCACACAGCATCCTTTGAATGCAATAAGAGTGGTGTGTATATGTCTGACTGGCGAATATGGCCTTTAAGCCTGTAATCTAATCTCAAGTTTTTGTAGAAAGCCATTGACACATTATTGGGAGTCAGTCAATGATACCAATGGAAATTCCACATGTGGATCTAGGGTACTACAGGGCTCTTAGAATTCTTCCAAGAATCAAACAAACTTTTGAAAAAGGTCCAAAGTAAATGGCATTTGCTAAAACTCTCATAGCAATAATTTAAAGAGAAGACTTGGTTGAAATGAAGTCGATTTCTTAACAATAAAAAGCTTAATTACCTAGCAGACAGATACATTTCTGTAAAAGATCAATACAAATAGAAACTCTCTAATTTATAAGGGCATGTCTTCACTAGGAATGCTAAAGCACTGCCATGGCAGCGCTTTAACGTGGCTTGTGTAGTCGCAGCACAGCGCTAGGAGAGAGCTCTCCCAGCACTATAAAAAATCCATCTCCACAAAGGGAATAGCTACCAGTGCAGGAAGTGTGGCTCCCAGTGCTGATGCACTGTCTACGCTGGCACTCTACAGCTCTGAAACTTTCAGTGTTCAGGGGGGTGTTTTTTCAGACCCCTGAGCAAGAAAGTTGCAGCACTATAAAGTGCCAGAGTAGACAATCCCTAAGCTAAAATGCTTTTCATGCTGCCACCCTGCCCTCTTATTAACACTTCAGTTATGCAAAACTACACTATTCATAAAGAAAAAACTTAGACCCTTAAGGTGCTCAGTTAACTACTTGTTGGTTTCATAAATACAAGGAATCTGGTGTGGAATGGGCTGCAGAATATCAAATATAATTATACTCTGCCAGAAAGTTACACAATAGCTACCTTATCTTAGAGGTAACAAACAAGTGCTGCTGGAGGTTTGGCAGGGGAAGGGAGAAAAGATATGAGGACAGATGAAGCTAAGAGAATCCACAATTGAAGAACAGGGTTGTAAGTACCAGGCTATGATGATACACCAGGAGAAAGCAATTAATTAAAAAAATAATGCATTGCATTCAACTTGAAAGAATGTGAGAAAGGTATCAGATAGCATATTGGACCAGAAAGAAATTATTTAATAGTTTTATGCTGGCATAAAGAATGTGTATGCCCTTTGTTCTTGTCTGCACATCTCCCCAATGAACTACAATGTTGAAAGGGCTTCAGTATCAATTTAAATAGGTTGTTTTCCTTTCTTTTCTTTGTAGAAGTAATGCAAGTTTAACTGTGCACCATAGTTCACTCTTACACTGTATATAGCAGCATTTTTTAGAAAATGATACATATAATGGGCATAGTCATGCATTCCAGGCACATCCAGAACATCAGTGAAGTAGGACACTTAGGAGCAAAACCGGCATACAACTTGAGCAAATGTGTGCATCAAATATGTGACATATAAAAGATGAGGGAGAAGGAAAAAGTTTAAAGGTATAGATTTTATAGAAGTTTTCAGAATTCATTTTTGGTACCAGCTACCTCTATCTGCCTCTCTACCTATCCATCATTAACAGGGTGATTTCTTACACCTGTTACAGCAGAACAAAGTAAGATATTATTCAATAATAAATATCAGTGCACAATATACAAGTGTTAGACACCAGATGAGCAATAATTGATGCAAAAAACAAACCAAGATCAAAGCTATTAAATAATCTGTGCAACAATTTGTAAAAGTGGTGGGAGGGAAAAAAGAATTAGAGCGCTCATCTACAGTTTCCTGTCCATCTTCCATCAGTACTGGGCAGAGTTTGTCCCCATGCAAGAAGCCAGTTTGTGCTTCTTCAACTCACAAATCCCAATAAGATCTGCACTGATTAAGGGTAAGGCTACGATGCTACCATGGAGATCACAGATTCCGTGACTTTCTGGGACCTCTGTAACTTCTTTTGGGGCAGGGCTGGAGCAGCTGTTAGCCCCTGAGCGTCCAGAACAGCTGACCGAGGGCCAGCCATGGGGCAGCAGCTAGGGTTGGGTCAGTGCTCTGGGGATGTAGCAGCAGCAGTCAGCCCCTGCTGCAGGAGCAGTAACGTGGCTGGAACAGTTGCAAGCCCCGGCAGTCCTGTTTCTTCCCTACCCTGCCTGCCTCCCTCCTCCCCCGGTTTTTTTTTGTAAAAGTCAAGGACAGGTTGTGTGCTTCCATGAATTTTTGTTTATTGCCTGCCACCTGTCCCTGACTTTTACTAATAATACCCATGGCAGAATCATAACCTTAATTACGATGTATTTTCAGGAGGCAAGGGGCCTCTCTTCTTGCACATGTCCCCTTGCTTCCCACTGTATAACCTGGCCCCATCAGCTCCTGCTCAACAGCATGGTTTTTCAGTAGTTGTATCTTCCAGTGATTCTCCCAACTTAAAGCCCCACTACAAGAGAATTGCTGCAGCTTGGAAGGAAGTAGTCACAATTTGATACCGTCTCAGGCTGCATTACACTGTACTAGATTCTCCAACAGTTCTGCAGCAAGCAGCAGGAAGAATACAGGAAAATCCCACACCACTTCATGTCATCTGCCTGTTCCCTTCAGATTTGCCAAAGCCCAAACCCAGTAGATCCCTGCAGAGCTAGGGGAATCAGTCTAGCTAGCTGGGACTCTCCCCTTCACACAATAGGCTCCGTTCCATACACAGTGTGAAGGGCAGATATGGCACTTAGAGAACCACTGCCAATTTACCCCCAAATGATTTCTAGAACAAATGATAAAAAAGGAGTTTGCATGTTATGTCTGTTCCCTAATGGAATTTAGGAAGCAATCTATTTTGGGGGAAATATATGGCTAAGATTTTGAGGAAATATAAAATATATATTTTAAATAAGAGGCTTAAACCAAAGTCTGTTTAACAGTCTGTGGAACAGTAACACCTCTTGATTGTCTGTCTGGGAGTTTTGAACCCAAGTGTTACCTACACTAAATGAATAAACAAAATAGTCTTTAATTCTTAGGGCCCAATCATGTTTGGGATAACTCCACTGAGTTCATTATAGTTACATGAGGGATGAATTTGGCTCATATCTAATCCCTGCCTTTGTGTTCATTGTTGTAGTTTGGGTCATTCAAAGCTCCTAAATTGACTACATTTATGGCACTTACTAGATCTTATAGTTAATAACACTGTGATTTTAATTTTGTTCAAATTTCTTAATCAAAAGCAGGTTTTACCAGTTTAGAGGGTGGGGGATCAATGGGGAAGGTAAAATGCTGATTAAGATTGAATAGGAGTAGTTCAGTCATTGCTATTTTTTCCTCTCAAGATTCTTCCCTAGATGGCCATGATGCAAAGCTTAGCCAAGTCAATGGGAGTCTTGCAGCTTCCTGAGTGTCATTAAAGTACTTCAGATACTTAACTTATAAAGGAAAAACTAAATGCATAACTACAAAATAGGACATAACTGGCTAGGCGATAGCACTGCTGAATAGGATCTTGGTCTTACAGTGGGTCACAAATTAAATATGAGTAAACAATGTGACACAGTTGCAAAAAAGGCTACTATTATTTTGGGGTGTATTAACAGGAGTGCCATATGTCAGACATAAAAGGTAATTGTCCTATTCTACTCAACACTGTTGAGGCCTCAGCTGGTATGCTGCAGTGTATTTTCAGGAGGCACATCTTAAACATGTGGGTGCCATGTTTAAGAAAGATGTGGACAAATTGAGGGGAGTCCAGAGGAGAGCAACCAAAACTATAACAGTATAGAAAACCTGACTTATGAGGAAAGATGAAAAAAATATACATAGTGTACTTAGATTTCCAGAAAACCTTTGACAAGGTCCCTCACCAAAGGCTCTGACATAAATTAAATTGTCTTGGGATAAGAAGGAAGATCCTTTCATAGACTGAGAACTGGTTAAAAGAAAGGGGACAAAGGGTAGGAATAAATGGTAAATTTTCAGAATGGAGAGGAGGAACTAGTGGTGTTCCCCAAGGGTCAGTCCTAGGACCAATCCTATTCAACTTATTCATAAATGATCTGTAGAAAAGGATAAACAGAGAGGTGACAAAGTTTGCAGATGATACTAAACTGCTCACGATAGTTAAGACCAAAGCAGACAGTGAAGAACTCCGAAAAGATCTCACAAAACTAAGTGACTGGGCAACAAAATGGCAAATGAAATTTAATGTGGATAAATGTAAAGTAATGCACATTGGGAAAAATAACCCCAACTAACAACAATGAGAGGAGCTAATTAGCTACAACTGACATCAGGAAAAAGAGTTTGGGTCATCGAGATAGTTCTCTGAAGACATCACACACAGTGTGCAGTGGCAGCAAAAAAAGCAAACAGGATGATTAGGAATATTTAAAAGGATAGAGAATAAGACGAAGAAAACTATTGCCCTTATAAATGCCATGCTATCCCACATCGGAAATACGCGTACAGATGTGGTCCCTCAATCTCAAAAAAAAGATATACTGCATTAGAAAAGGTTCAGAGAAGGGCAACTAAAATTAATAGGGGTTGGAACAGGTCCCAATATGGAGGAGAGATGTGATTAAAGTGGTTTTTCATGTAAGTAACACACCTGCATGTACTAGAGCTGCCTCTTCTCCGTCTCCTACCTTCTTTTCAAGCTTTCAGCTTGGAAAAGAGGAGACTAAGGGGAAATGTATGAGAGAAGGTATATAAAATCATGAGTGGGGGAGAAAGAAATAGGAAAAGTTATAACTTGTTTCCCATAATATAATAGAACTAAGGTCCCACACCAAATGAAATTAAATGGAGCATGCAGGTTTAAAACAAATAAAAGAAGTTTTCTCACACACAGTGCACAGTCAAACTGTGGAACTCCTACTGAGGAGGTTGTGAAGGTCCTAGGACATAACAGGTTTAAAAGATAACTAGATAAATTCATGGAGGTTAAGTCCATTAATGGCTATTAGCCAGGATGGGTAAGGAATGGTGTCCCTACCCTCTGATTGTCAGAGGGTGGAGATGGATAGCAGGAGAGAGATCACTTGATCATTATCTGTTAGGTTCACTCCCTCTGGGGCACCTGGCATTGGCCACTGTCTGCAGACAGGATACTGGGCTGAGTGGACCTTTGGTCTGACCCAGTATGGCCACTCTTATGTTCTTAAATTGACATGTTTAGTCTTGAGCAAAGAAGACTGAGTGGGGACCTGATAAATCTTCAAATATGTTAAGGGCTGTTATAAATTAGACTATGATCAATTGTTTTTCATATCTACTGAAGGTAGGACGAGTAGTAATGGGTTTAATCTGCAGCAAGGGAGATTTAGGTTAAATATTAAGAAAATTTTTCTAACTATTCTGGTAATTAAGCATTGGAATTTGCTTCCAAGGAGGTTGTGGAATCCCCATCATTGGAGGTTTTTTAAGAACACATTGGACAAACACCTGTAAGTGATGGTTTAGTTTACTTGGTCTTGCCTCAGCGCCTGGGATTGGTCTTGTGGATTTCTTGAGGTCCTTTCCAGCCCTACATTTCGATAATTCTATTGAAATTCCTAAATAAACACAACATCTACAACTTGTACCATCCAACTGTTAAATTAAAAAATAACACAAGAAGGTAGGAGGAGAAGGGAGCTCTAAGTACTTGCAGGTAGTTGTACTTACTATGAAAAACCACTTTAATCACATCAGCTTGCCTATATCATTTTGAATTAAAATATCAGGGAGGCAACATCATGATATAATGGCAGAACAAAAATGCAGTTCTGCCCTGAAGCACTTTGAAATTCATAAAATATGGGAAAATTAAACTAAAAGGCATGAACAGCCATTTTTTTTCAGATTTTTTCTTTCAAGGTGCTTTTGGGTATCACTTTCTGTAGGCTTCCCAAATAGGTGCCTAAGTAGCATCAGACCTCACAGAACCACTACAGTTGTAACAGACAGTTGTGCTATTTCCTTATTTTGCTCGGTCAGAAATTACATTTTAATCCTCTTAAATGTTGATTGCTGGAATATGCATGAGAATATCGGCAATTTAATTCATTTTCCAAGCTATTTTAGACTGATGCTCATGTCGTGTATGGGAAAGCAAGGACAAGGCCTCCAAATTTATCAGTGACAGCAACAGTCCTTAATGTTGCCAAGACATGAGTAACAAAGCATTACCACCTGTATGAATGGTAATTCACTAACAATACTGTATAGCTTACATGTTTATTTCTTCTACATCCAAAACAGTAAAATAGTTCTTATTTTATTTTCTGTACCTCATGAAAGTATTTAATAACCACAAATATTCTTAAATTTTCATTTCTTGCTTCCTCCCAGTAATCTGCTGCTAATGAACTACAGCTGATCGCAATCAATCCCAACAAATCCAGAGTATTTTACAGATTTTTTCATTGTAACTCATTTAAAATTTGTAAGATTTAGGTTAGCTGAATACATTTAGTAGACATGTTATGCACGTAGTTACCATTATGAGATGACATCAAAGTAATGTTACTTTGACAAACTGGCATGTTTTTTTTATTTCCCTGTCCCAAAAGATATATTAAAAGCTTTTAAGTTTCAAGAAGGCTGTAACCTCAAAGACTATTTCAGAAATAACATTGCATTTCAAACATTAACCACCTGCTTTTCATTCTTTGAGTGCCTCGTTGTCTACTATACTGTCATAATGCAAAAGTTTACATACAAAGCTAACACTTTGATTTACTGCAGGCTCATATTTAATATGCTTTTTAATGCATCTGTTTATAAACAATATTTCATGCTTCCTTTTTTATTTTAAAAGGTGGCCTTATTTGCCAACTCTGGGAACCTGCTTTGTAATCCCATGTGGGCATAACAACATAATAGATTCCATTAAAATTTTTATATATACCTTCTGTTGCATTTGCTTATGTATGGCATTACTATTTCATAGCTCTCCTTTTGACCCGTAGTGGTACAAGTCCATTTAGCCATTTGGCTTTTTGTCAAATGTTCTCTTGCTTTCAGAATGAGGGTCCTGGTAACACAACTCCAACGCTGAAAATCATGTTAACTTGAATCTAAATTCTGTGTTGAATGAGATTTTTTTTAAAGCAAACTGTCTCGTTTTGCCTGTTTTCATACGTTTGTGAGAAGTCTGATTCTCGTCTCAAATATAGACAGAGAAAATATTCATGGGTTGTTCATTTTTGACCCCTTCAGTGATCAGCTAACAATCTGCGGACATGTGATCTAATTACCAGATCATGGTCCCTGTAATTTCAATTTTTGTTTACAAAAATAACCAAAATTCAAAACAGGGTAATGGAGTAACCTTTAGATATTTAAATAATTTTCCATTATACATGATCTGGGAGATTGTTTTCCCTATAAAGGTTGTTCCACGACTACATAAATCTAAGTAAGTGAGATGCCTGTATTTTCTTAAATTATCACACTGCTGTCAGCACCAACAAAGGCTTACTTGTGTCAGTGTGAAGGGGTGCACATATTGTATACCGAGACTTGGTCATGCTACAAAGGTTGGTTGAAATAAGTTGTCTTTTGTCACCAAAGGTTTGCATGCGTTCACACACAAATTTGATTCCAGCTAAGAGAACCCAACTTTTCTGTTGCACAAATAACACCACATCTCCAAACACCACAAGTCTTCAGCAGACATCTTTCCATCAGCTACATGCCACCATGGATGCTGCATTACCTGTATTGGTGAAAACAGTCCTCCAAGCAGCCCCATACTGCCTGGTTTTGGGTTGCTCTGATCACAATTCTGAACTCTGCTACATAAGGGTTACTGTGACCAGAAGCACATCTCCTTTAAAATTCCTATTGTGTTTTGTAAATGCCTCCTTTATAAAGAGGTCACCTTTATAAGCACATTTAGCCCACTTTTGTGAGCAGACAACTATAGCTCCTCAAAGATGAAGCTCCAGCTAAACCTGCCTAAACCAGGAAAGAAGTCCTGGATCTCATCTCCACATGCTGAGAAGAAGCTGTTCAAGAACAGCTGTGGAGCAATCACGGGAGAATAAGGATGTCTATGTGAATATTACAGAGGGAATGAACATCCAGGGCTAGGACAGGGAGATAAATCAACATTATGGGATGTTGTAAAGGAAATTGTGAAAACTTCACTCTGAGTTCCCATAATTCTCCGATTGTATTCCTGGTAATCCACAATGCAAGGCAAAAAAGAATCACAAGGCATTGTGCCAGATGATGTCATAGAGGACACTATGATGCTTACCCTCTGTGTCTTCTGCCAGTGCCAGCTCTCACAGTGATGATGAGCAAACCCAGCACAAGTAGTCAAGTGTCCATGAACTGTACCGTTTTAACGATGGCAGCATCTATAAGCCAAAAAAAGTTCTATTGGCCAAACTTTCTAGCGTAGCCATGGCCTAAGTCAGAGAGTTAAACCTTGCCCTGCCTACAAAGAGAACCAGGCATACTGCCTACTCCACCTCAGAAAAGTTGCCCTAACAACATGCTGGAAAAGAAGGATCCCCATTTGGGCTCATTAAGGCAGGGATATAAAGGGTAAGGTACTATAGGCTGGAGGAAGATATTCTGGAGAAAGGTGAAAGTCCTCCTCTCCCTCAGCTGATTGAGGAAACAGGGTCCAGCAGTTTTGCTGACCAAGCCTAGGCTAGACCGCAAAGAAATCTTGGGAAATTGACTGCCTTGTATACCCAGGCTCCATCCTGAGCCGTGCTCTGCTCCCACAGAGCCAAACGAACAAAAGCCTCCCTGAGCCTGAATCTATTGAGGATTCTCCCAGTGTGGAGAAGTCTCCAGCAGATACAGAGCTGAATCAGCCAACACCCATACTATTTCACCTGAGCTCCCAAAGTATATTGTGCTTTGACTCTCCTTATCTGGAAAACAACACCTTCAGAGCCACAGCCAGCAAGTGTAGAAGTGGCCACAGGACTAAGGAGATGTAATCAGCTGTCTTGCAGCCCCCATCCTATGCTGAGCATCTAGGCCTTTATGTTAAGGACTATTTATTTCCTTTCCTCCCTCCCCTCCCATCCCCATTCACTGAATCAAGCTGTTCTTGGTTTAGCATTTTGCTCTCTTGCTGAGCCACTCTGAAGAAAGTCTCTGTCTTGATTTCCCTGCACACTGGTGCTATGGAGAAATGTTCCGAGTAAAGGCTTATTCCTTAAAGGGACAGGATATGACATTTGATTCTCTTCTTTTTTTCCTACCCTTTTGCTTGTACTCCAGGCTACAGGCATAGACCCCACCTACACACACATGCACACAAACACAAAACAATATCTAGCACTTAAAATGACCTTTGAAAAGAAATTATTACCATCTACACAACATTAGTATTGCAAGTAGCAGTACAGCATGTGTGTTAACTTACATTAACCCTTGTTATGATTATGATGGGCTGAATTCATCACTGGTGTATCTATTATATACATAAAATTGGCATAAGCTAAAATGTTTAACAGAAAAGGAACATGTGGTGTTAATTTTTGTTTGACCTATGTATTGAAAAGAAAATTTAAGTTTTAGCTCCAGCACAGACTGATTACTATGATTACTGGAAACAGGCTTTCGTACCAAACAAATTAATAAATTCAAACAAAACCTCCTACTTAAGAAGGAAAATTATACATATGTCTCTGAATGAAAGAAGTGATACTCTGAGTCAGGATTTGAGCAGAAAAATCAGATTGAAGCCAGGCTGGTGCAGAGTCACAGCAGACTCAGAAGCAAACCAGCAAAGGAGGGCCCCCTGTCCTCCGATGCATATTTGGTATGGATTTGAGTTAGGCAGAACTATGGCATGACTGAACACGCAGCAAGTTTAAGGCTTTGGCTACAAGTGAATGGCTTGTTGACTAACAACTAAGAAAGGGAATGCAAAGGCACCTGGAGGGACAGTGATAATTTAATATGGGATGCAAAGATATGTGCATAATAAGCAATCATCAGCAGGGGAGAAAACCACAGTATGTGGGGAAGGTAGGTAATTGTTTACTTAAATTCAAACAAGAAATGGAACACTCACTGGATACCAGATACAGTGAATGAATCTGTAGTCCAGTGGAAGTAGAATTTGAGCACCATCATTGTCAATGTGTTGATGAAATATAGCATTAGGGTTAGAAGGGAAGTGTTGCACAGGAAGAATGAGGTTTCTCTTCCCCCAACCTCTACCAAAGATTGAAGGTCACAAAGGTTGTGGATTAGATGTTGGGGATGTGGAATGACAAGACCATGGTGGGGTGGGGGAATCCAAGAAGCTGAGTCATGGGGGAGAGAAACAGGAAAAACAAAGTAATGCATCATGGCACTTTAAAGGTACACATGCCCTTCCATGCAGAGCATTTCTCTATTCTGGCCCAGGATACAGGAAATCAGGACTAGGATTTCCTTCATCCTTATCCAAAAAATAAAAAGGGAAAAGTTGCAAACAGCTTCATCATGAGCAGAAAATCAAAGTGCTCAGCTTGATCACTGGATAAGGTGGTTATTTTCACAGCTCATCCTTGTTTCCTATCCCTATATCTGGACTTGGTGAATTTGAAATCCGTCTTCCTCTCAGGGCCCCTTCTCCAGCTTCCCACAGCCTTCTTGATATTTCCCTGCTGTGCTGAGACCCTAATTAATCTCCTTTCTGCCTGCTTTCAAGTGGCATATGCATAACCCCACCACATGATTTTTTTTTTTTGGTAATTCTTCACTAACGCAAACCTACCCCACCCAAATAATAGTAAAAGAGCTTTCTCAGCAAGAACAAAATCAAATTATTTTGATGTTCGCAGGCCAAGTTTTTTTGAAGATATGAACCCAGGAAAATGTTAAGAGTCTGATTTTTTTAAGCATTGTAACTTCAAAAATCCTTTTCTGATATTATTTTCTACATTTCCCAGTAAATTTCCTCTCTGGGATGAGAAATGGCATGCGAAATTTCAAAGGTTTCTTTTGGATGTTAGGAAAGAAGGTTTGGAACTTCGGACTACAATAGGAAGCCAACTCTATGGAATAGCTACTCCCGCTGCACAATAATTAAAGGTTTCCTTGAGGATCTGAAGGATATAAACTAATAGTCTCCTTTTAGAACTGACTCCTGAATGTACTGCAAATTTAATTTAAAACAACATTAAAAATAGAACAGCTCACAGATATATAATGTTATGCCCCTTGGAAAGAAAACCAAAGAGATGTCATAATTTGGTACAAACCTAACTTTTCATATACAGTTAAAGTTATTGAAAGTAAAAGCCATTTGATTATAAATACAAGTAAGAATATAAATTTCAATAGTGCATCTTATACTTCAAGATAAATCCCAGGGAGCTCATTCAGGCCTACAAGTGCTACTGAGAGAATGTTTCAGATACCATTTATTGAACAATGTCTTGGTATCCTTGATAGTGTTTCTGGGAAATCTGACTCATTTAAACTAGAATGCAAGAGACCAGAATGTATTGCATCAGAAAGCAGAGTCAATATTAGGATCATTCAATCATTTTCTTTAAAATAGGCCCCTGATATTGGGCTATCTCCATCTTATTATGCAACATTACTATGGCTGCCTAACAATAAAATATTCCAAGAAATTATTGAGACTGACCTGAATTGTCTATATTTTAATCCCTTTGATTTTCTACCCAGATTCTCCCTATGCAGGGTAGTTGCAACTGGATGTTATTGTTTCCTGGTTTAAGCCAAGTGTTAAGCCAATATTCAAGGCTTTGTCTGATTGTTTCCACAAAGACCAAAAATTGATCAGAAGAGTCAGGTATTTTTTGGCGTTTATTTATAAAGAATGCACACAAAGTCCTGTTTCCCTGAATATAGTAAAAACAGTCAACAAGATACAGTGTCTTGTTCAGAAATCCAACCCTCTCTTCCCAGTGAGTACCTCTGCCCACAAGCTGCTCTTTTTTTGCTTCCTGCTGGGGCCACACTCACACTTCTTCTCTCGCTGTCTGTGCCCTGCTCACTTACTCCCTGCTTTCTGGTTCTTTTCACATACAGAAACACAGGCAGCTGCAACCAAATCAATGTCCCAGCCCCTGAATTTGCAATTAATGTCCAGAGAACATTGGGCCATATGTCTTAGCTTCTATTCAGCCTGGCCACGTTGGTCCATGCCTTTGGCAGTGGCTTCTATTGTTGCAGCTAAACAAAGGAGCTTTTAATTACTCATTCGTATAGCCTGTATGAGTTTTGTAGTTTAATACACCACTGACTTCCATACCTGGTCTATGATTGATGGCTGTCATTAAGACCTGCCAGCATAGGTTCTTCAATATTTTTCTGGAGTTGCTATTTGCTGTGCACTGGTGGCTGTACTAGCAGTAGATGAAGTAATTCCTATATGTACAGCTTGTACAATGGGTGACATTGTCACAAAAGGCACAGAAATGTATCATTTCTAAAAGAACCCCAATAGTTTATACTAAATCTGTCCTTTTTTTGTTTGTATTAGGCATGTTTGATGTTACAAAATGGCCCTGAGAGAGCTTAACCTAACTAAACAGACTGTTAGTATACAAAAAAAGCTGTTTTCCTTTGGAGGCCTTTTTATCATTAAAAATTGATAAAGACTTGACAGTTTATTAAATGTTTCAAAGCATCCAATCTGTTTTGTCTTCTCTGCAATGGATTTTAAGATTTTTTTTAATAATAAAAATAAAAGAATTAACCAGCCTCCCACCAAGCCACTCACAGCACTGTGCAATCTAACAGATTTTCAAAAGCACTCAGCATTGGCCTAACTCTGTTCCCCTTGAAGTCAGTGAAGGTTTAACTTAATTTAAATGGGAGCTACTTTAACGGAGTGCTTTTGAAAATCTTGCTCTAAAAATACAACAGAAACAAATGGAAAAAATTAAAATTCAAGCAGCTAAAAAGGACAAGGGGAAATAGGAGGATAGGGAAGTAAAAATGGTGGCCAAGAAATAACACCATTTTGGGGAAAACAACAGTTCATGAGTGGTTTTTTATAAGTGGGAAGAAATGAACTGAGGGATTTCAAGTTCCACACCATATATCCCATCACAGTGAAGATGAGAGCTACCATTGATCTAAGTCATGACAGCAGAATCCCTAACAGCTGGTGGCATCTACCCTACCCACCTGGACAGTACTAAAGAAGGTCGCAAGGATAGCCAGAGTGTATATCTGTAATGGCTCTGAACACCAGTTGCATGTGCTTATAATCAGTTGGATGCAATTGGAAAACCCAGTGCAGGAAGATGTAAATTAAACCTCCTCACACAAGCAAATAGCCTTGTACCCCAGAGGTGATTTACTCCTGAGGAACTATACTGCTCCTCCCTCCCTGTGAAATTTCTAGTAGAGTGAGTCTCCTCTTACTCCTGCTGAGCCTCCACAGAGGCTCTGCTGCAACATTCTCTAGGCTACACTGGCCACAACCATTTTTGGACAGTACTGTCTATTCATATCATTGTGTCATCCCCCAATGGCTCTTCTTCCCATAACTGACACTGTAGCCATTTTGTGCCAGGTCCAGGAACCTCCATCAGGTTTATGCCCTCCAGTAACTTATACCCTCTAATAAAATACTGAAGTTAACAGCCAGAGTCAGAAAGTCAAATTGTAGCCTTTGAACTAGAAGAAAAACATATGAATGGTACTGGAAGGGATTAAAATGAGAAATAATTACAGGCCCTTCTCCCTAGATAAAGAGAATTGGTAAAACAAAGACAAAGAAGTTATTTCTGCAATTGTTTCTGTTAAAATATCGAGATCTCACACATTTAAAAGTGTGATGTTTCCAAAGCCATTCACAGAACATGAAGTTTAATCAGTTTTCTCACCCTACTGCTATTCAACCTGGGGAAAACTGTCCAAATTAAACATTAAAAATAAACAAACCGAGGACAGAAATCATACAGAGCTACACATAGATCTTAGATCAGAAACTTGAAGCAAGTCTCATCCCGTTTTGTTGTTTAGACATCCAGGATGAGATGAGGGTTGAGGGAAGAGTTCAAATGCAGAAAATGATTTCCCAATATGGACCTTCTGTTCAAGTTAGACTCTTTGTCTTTCTTGAAGATTTGCACTTACTTGGACTAAGAAAATAATAGTGTATTCCCTATCTGCACTGCACTCATTGAACCTTTGTTTATTAATTCACTTAGCCACAAAAAATTATTTCTACAAAAACAAAAAGAGAGAGTGGGAGGGGAAATCTCAGGCTCAGCATAAAGAGAGATCCCTAAGAGTACAAAACTGCATCTTTCAATTCTACAGAGAGGAAAATGCTGCTTTCATATTCCTTTCATACACAGAAGAGTTCCCCTAAGTCATTTCCCTTTAGCTTGATACAAAAAGAATTTATAGACATTAAGATTACATCTATCCTCATATTCCACTGTCAGTACACAAGTGTACTGTATTATTTCTTTTTGAAGGATGGCACCCAAGTCTCAAGACAGTTAGAAGTTTCTACATATCCCTGAAGTCTTATAACTTTGTCTCCATTTCTGTATTGATTAATACCCAGAAGAATGAAAAGAATATTTTTGCTTGAAAATTTTCCCTTCTAGTTTTTTAAAAAAAGCCAATTAACCTTTTTGTCTTTATATCTCATTGTTAATATACTGTACTAATGCTGCATAGTTCCCTGAGGAAACACAAGCATATCTGCAGGGAAAGATCTAATTCCTCCCTGGGCAAAAAGGAAAGAAAATACAATCTAGGCACTTCATAAAAAGAATTAAAACAAAACCCAACATCTATAAAGTTTAAGACTTTGGTTCCTAAGGGTTTCTCTCTTGCTGTACACAAAGCACACACAAACTGACTGAGACAACAGAAGTAGTGAAACTGGTAATACAGGAAGTGCTGTCAAATGCATAATATAAAACTAAAAAAAAGAGAATATTTTCTCCCTCCATTCACTTTTAGTGATAGGAATCTTAAGTTTATTTAATAGTAGGCTAAAATATTCAGTCTGAAATGTCCTTTTTTAGTTGATGGCATCTAACTATTTTGCGGCTTCCCTCAAAAAAGTAGAGAAAAAACACATCTCTGACAGCTGGAGACTCGCTAAGTCTTACATAAAGCAACAATGGAATGCATAATTCATTCTCTAATATAGGATATAATCATCTATGCAGTTCAATTTTGATGAGTGCATGTAGCTGGAGAAGAATATAACACAGTCCTCCGATGTGTGGGATACACATTGCCACAAGTACAGAGATTAGTAGCTACCACATGACCACAAGATCTTGTTCCTTCCCTTCTGCATCTTTAGGAGGGTATTTGGATTAGAATTGGTCATGCTGCAAGCTTGCTTCTCATTTACATATCCAGCATTGTGCAAATTAAAAAGAATGTATAATGCATAAACATAATGGCTAGTGATAATGAGCTGATGAGCCAAATGGTAACCCTACTATGACTAGACACAAACTGTCCTGGATACAAACTCCCTAAAGTACAGTGTGTTCTGCCTTAGCTCATCAATGGAAGAGGGGTAAAGCTTTTCCAAGTTCTATGTCTATTTGATTGCTGAGCTTTGATTCAGAACCATTCCTAATGCTAACGTATCTGCCATAATGAACCTCCACCCTTCAATCTCTCTTCTAACATTGATATTTCTTAGTTTATTGGAAAGCTATAGTGATCTTTCCATATGTAGGGGTGCAACTAAGTTTCCATTATAGGTTTAAAAAATCTACCCAAAAATTTATACTGGCCTCATAACAGGTACCTTTTGTTTGGGGCTGTTTAAAAACAAGCTTTCCTATAAAATTTGAAGAGTACAGGACAAAGAGTTTGTGAATTATGGCAACCTAAAAACAGAGCTGTTAAACAAAGTTACAAAGGAGTACTACAAAACGTTATTGATACAAAGTATGCTTCTTTTTTTCTGTAGTGGCCATTTCTGATATTTTTAATTACCTGAAGAGAAGTTTGGAAGCTGAAGATCCTACAGTGATAGAATTAAGTTAGTTTGGATGCCTTGTTTGAGACATTAACTCTAGACTTGTATTATCTACCATTTGGACTTTGTAAAGTGTATAGACATTAAAATATGCCTTGAAAATATGTTTTTTACAACCTCTCTCTCTCTGCTCTTTTAACTATGTGGTGGCAACCACTCTTACGCAAATGCCATATCTTCTTTGGGGACCTAAAGACAATGAGAATCAACAGGACCATCCCAACAGCTGGAACATAGTGTCTGGGGAGTATTAATTAAGCTAAAGCTAAAACACACAATTCCCAGGAAAGGAAAGCTCTGATGTTTGATAAGGGATTTTCCAACTGTTGTTAGTTTCTCAAACCAAAGAATGCTAATAATTTACTTATGGAAAAAGACTTCCATCTCTCATTGTCCAGCTAAAGAGAACCCTTGCCAGGTGACAGACAAGAGTAAATGTCCTGTTTCCTCTGCAAAGTACCCTATTGTCTCCTATATGTTGATTAAGAACCAGAGGAGAAGAAAAACAAAACATAGATTTAAATCAGTCCGGAATAACTTGTGGGTGACTCAAGAATCTGAAAGTTACAGAGGTCAAGTAACCATATTTTAGATTTTAACTAATGCTATATGTATAGTTTCCTTTCTAAATCCAAGCAAATTACCTAAGAGAATTAAAATAATAACTTTAAGCAACTGCCATTTTGGCATCGCACCTGGCCTCCTTCCTTCACCTTGTGGGTGGTGAGCCCACAAGACAGGTCCATATCACCTTTCAGGGCTGGGCCCAGCCGGGTTACATGGGTGGCCCAACAACCAGATACTCACCTGATACCACCCCTAACCAGGGGTAGGGCCTGGTATCCCTAGTCCAGTTGAGGTTCGTGTGGTCAGGATCTCAGTTATCCAGAAGGGCCTCGGAGTAGTGCCACTACTCATCCAGATCGAGAGAAGGCAGTTGAAGTGGTTTAGGCGCCTGACAAGTATGCCCTCTGGGAGGCTTCTGTTGGAACTCTACCGGGCACGTCCTACTGACGCTGACTCAGGACATGCTGGAGGGATCATTTCTCCCATTTTTTTTGAATTCTAATTCTGCCCTCCAAAGTGCCTGCAACCCCTCCCAGCTTCTTGTCATCTGTAAATTTTATAAGCATACACTACTCCTTTATCCAAGTCATTAATGAAAATATGAAATAGTACTGGACATAACACTGATCCCTGTGGGATCCCACTAGATACACCCTCCCAGTTTGTCAGCTAACCATTGATAACTACTCTCTGAGCAGTGTCGTTTAACAAGTTGTGTACCCACTGTGACAATCTGCTGGGGTTCCGAGAATTGTAAGTTAATTTGTTACCCCTCTAAACCTCAGCAAGTGAGAGTTTTGCTACTACTAAGCTGTGTGACAGCTCTCTGAAACATCAGCTTCTCTGCCTTGCCAACAAACTCTCCAGGACTCTGTGAGTCCAAACCTTGCTTTGCAGGTAACAAACACTGAGCATAATGAAACCAAATAAACTGTAATTCAGTTACTCTGTGTTAGTATAGGGGAGGCAAGGCTCCAAGATTACCGTTACTGCGGTGGATGTTAACAGAACCTTGAGTCAGTACGTAGGAAAACTATTGTTCTATGGCTTTGTGTTCTGATACTTTGTATTTGCTTTTATTATTTTAAAATCATGATTCATGGAAATGATAATAAATAATTCCAAAATAGCAGACCCAAGGAACACTAAACCCTAACTCTGCAATCAACATTCTCGAAGATCCACAGGAAGGTTAGTCTCCACTATGCAGACTGAGGCCTTGCACTGGCCTTCCATTCTATGGGTGTGTGATAAATGAAAAGGGGCAGGGGGTAGCTCTCTTTTATGGACCCAGCCAGCCAGTTAGCTATAAAATCCCTCTTAGTAGCTGTTCTCTACTTGCTTTACCTGTAAAAGGTTAAAAAGTCTCCCTGTAATATGGGCAACTGACCAAAAGAGCCAATGGGAAGGCTAGAACTTTTTAAAACTGGGAAAAAACTTCCTCTTTGTCTGTCTGTTGTTCTCGGGGAGAAGCAGAGACAGAGGTTGAACTATGCTGTAAGAAGCTTGGGGCCAGGTATGAAAAATCATTTGAATCATACCTAGAAACTACTCACCTGAAACCCCCAGATATGTAAGTAGATCAGAAAATGTCTAGGAAGATGCAATTACATTTATTTTTTTTTATTTCTTTATGGCTTGTGGACTCCTCTGTGCTAATCCCAAATGCTTTTGTTTTGCTTGTTTTAAGCTGGACCTCAAGAACTATTCTTGATGCTTAATCCTTGTATTTGGACTTTTAAAACTAGCAATAGCCTGATGTATTTTCTTTCTTTTTTGTTTTAATTAAATTTACCTTTTTCAAGAACAGGATTGGATTTTTGTGTCCTAAGAAGTATGCACACATTGTTTAATTAGCTGGTGGCAACAGCTGATTTCCTTTGTTTTTCTTTCTCAGCTCTCCCCTGGAAGGGGGGGTGAAAGGGTTTGAGGGTACCCCACAGGAAGGAATTCCTAAGTGCGCCTTCCTGGATTCTCAAAGGGGTTTTTGCACTTGAGTGGTGGCAGCATCTACCCATCCAAGGTCAGAGAAAAGCTGTAACCTTAGGAGTTTAATACAAGCCTGGAGTGGCCAGTATTAATTGTTAGAATCCTTGCAGGCCCCCACCATCTGCACTTAAAGTGCCAGAGTGGGGAATTAGCCTTGACAGGGTGAATTCCCCATAATATAATAAAGCAGAGTAAACACACTGAAACGGCATAGAGGAGAACTATACTTCTGTAGATCACAAATATTCTCATTACTTGGCCAAAAGAACTCTTCAAAGCATATCTATATTCTTTACATCATTTCATGTACTTCATTACATCTGTTACTAGAAAAAAAGTCAGTATGTCTTTCATATGCTCTTTCCGTGACTGAATGTATTATATATATTTATGTACTTTGAAACAGATTTTTCCCCATTGTATATTAGATTATCCCTGTTGAATTAACAGTAATGTATAATGTTTCACATTTCAGTTTTGCACTTTGGTTTTGTATCTTGGTGATCAATAGATTTAAATGTTACTTTTAACATATTCATAGATACTTATTCTCCTTGATATCCATATGCACTTCTCCTGATATGCACGTGAACCTCCTCTGAGGTTTAATGAGAGTTACTCATGTGCATAGTGTAGGATGAACAAATACCCCTAGAGAACTTAGCTGTTTCACATGGGGAAACACATTTAAGAAACTATTTTTCCCTGAAGAACAGTCAAGTAACTTTCTTGGAAAAGTCTCACACTAATTTTTCTCTTCTCTACAATAAGTTTCTGATCACTACTAGAATTCTGTGTGGATTCCTGCCTGTTCATAGAATTCACCTTGCTTTCTCATTTTGTGCTGTTGCAATAAAATTAGTAAGCTTAGTCTAACTCTAACTAGGCACAGTAGCCATTTCCCAGATACGTCACCTGCTTTTACTATTTCAAGCTATGTCTAACTTGACAGTTAATTCACTTTGTTAATTTAATTCTGGTGTTAATTGCATTGTAGTCTATTGTAATTCTACCAGAATTTATGGACATAGACTCCTCTGTTTTAAAAAGGGAGAGAACAATGGCCTGTCCCACTTCTCGTCTCTGGTGCTTGTGGCTAAAACAGGTGGCAGTGATTCTTTCTTGATGATTTTCCTGTTTATCTTATGATGATTTAACACTTTTTTTTCCTTAAATGCCTTTTTTATTTTAGAGCCGATTATGTTCAACACTTGTTCAAAAACCTAAAGGTTTCTTCGTTTATGAAAATGATTCGCTGTCAGAGAGCGAATGGGAGGAGTTGAAAAATTTGCATTATTTAATGTTTTCTCATTTACAAACTGTTGTCTTTATTAGATTTTTTTTAAAAGTCTTGACCTCCTAGGTTCCTGACTCAAACAGACATCTAAATGTGTACCTACATGTTCATCTTCAGGCTTCTGCATTAAGATGAGGTCCTTTAATATATGTGAAATATAAACGTATCCAGCAGAGCAAAATCTGGAATGTTAAGTTTTTATTGCACTCTTTCCAGCAGGAGAAAATGAACTATAGCTGAGAATTCACTTCAAAGGTTTACTGGTCTATAAAGAGATGGGGAGTGAACTAATCTATCCTTCACCTGAAGATACAAAGAAACCAAGCACCTTGAGATCTGAGAACAGTCCTGGCCAGAGAGTCTGGGAAGCCATGCTGGTGAGAAACACTTCTGCGAACAAGCGAGTCTGATTTGTTAAATCAGGGTTTAGTCTTAGAAACACATTTTTACTTTTGTTTACATGTATCCCTTTCTTTATTACTTATGCTTGGTATCCTATATCCTTAATCCTATGTCCTTTTGTTAAATAAACTTGTTTTACTTTTACTGTAAACCAATTCAGCGCATTGATTGAAAGGAAGAGTGTGCTAGCCCTAGCTAAGGTAACAGGCTGCAGTGTACACACTCTTTAAAGGAGCTAAGAGCTTAACTTCTATGAGTAGCCAGTAAGGGTGCTGGGACACTGCAGGGAGACATCTCAGGGGAATTGTGTGTTTATTTGGCTTCATTAACTTCAGTGACTCATAAGAGAAATTGGCACTCATGATTTATAGCAAGCTTCCTCCAACAGGAAACTCAAACTAAAGCTAAATCTTACTATCAAATAAATAATAATAGGTCAAATTATAGCTATTCTCTGAAAAAATCCGACCTATTCTTAAATTGTAGCTCAAAAATATGACCAGAAACATTTCACATGTTTATATCCTTAACATAGTCCATCTCTGAGGTCATGAAAATTACTTGGATGTGATGAGCAATGTCTGTCAGCAACGATCAGCTTATACTAAGTGTCATGGGAGTGAACTATAACACTGTTGAGTAACCTGCTTCAAATTTGCCCCTTTCCCTTACACAAAGAAATAACAAGAGGTCTCAACTAAGACAAGGCCCTTTTGTGCTAAATGACAGTCCCCATCAGAAAGAGCTTACCATCTAAGGGCACGTCTACACTGTCAAAGTTACAGCGCCAGCAGTTACATCGCCACTCAGAGAGCGCTGAGGGGAAACCATTGTTGTGTATTCACATTGTGAGCTGCCTACACATTAACGTGTTCACACGTGTGGCACTTGCAACGGTATTCAGAGCAGTGCACTCTGGGCAGCTATCCCACAGAGCACCTCTTTCTCTTTTGCCGCTAAGACTTGTGGGAAGGTGGAGGGGATCACAGAGCATCCTGGGTCCTGTCCCAATGCGCCGTCATGCATTGCTTCACATCCCAGCAATCGCTGTGCTTCTGTCTGCATTTGGCAGAAAAGGTGGAATGAATAGACAAGAATAGACAGAGAGATTGTTGTGTATTTGGTTGTCACGGTTTTTGTTCCTATGGCAACTGAGTTACATTATTAGGGGATAGCCCAGCCAGCTTCGGACGGTTAGGAAAGCTCTGTATCTGTAAATAAATGGTAGTTTTGTTAGCTGTCTGCTGTCTGGCCTCAAGTGATTTCTTCCTAAACCGGCTGCCCCTAAGGATATAACAAGTGGCGACGATAGATGGGATTCCGGTGCTGCTCCAGTAACAGAAGGAAGTAGAAGTCAAGGTAAAGAACAAACAAACAAACAAACAAACTGCTTGTTTGCACTGACTGTGAAAGTGAAACTAAAAATCATGGCTACTCTGACTGGCCCACTGGAACCTTTTGATGAGAATATAGTGCAAAGGCATGTGTATACTGAGCATTTTGAGCTTTTTGTTATTGCAAATGACATTACAGAAGAGAAGAAGGTGCCAATATTCTTAAGTGTTGTAGGGGCTAAAACCTACTCCTGCCTACGCAGCTTACTACAGTCCTGTTAAGCCTGAGACTAAATCTTACAGTGACATTGTGGAAATCCTGGGGTCCCATTTTTCCCAAAACCACTGGTAATTGCTGAAAGATAGGTTCCACAAAAGAGACCAAAAAGAAGATGAAACAGTTGTACAATTTGTAGCAATTTTAAAAAAGCTAGCAGAACACTGTGAATTTAAAGGAGATGTTAAATGATGCCCTGCGTGACAGTTAGTGTGTGGCCTACACAGTGAAGCTATATGGAAGCGCCTACTGACAGAGGCTCAGCTTACATTACAGAAGGCTGTTGATATTGCTGTCTCCATGGAACTGGCTACAAGGGAGGCGCAATACATCGGTGCATCCCCTAGGGTGCAAAAGTGTCACAAGAAACTACCCACAAACTGTGCAGAGTCAGGAATGTTACCGCTGTGGTAAGCCGGGTCACCAGGCATCAGAATGCTGGTGTAAGGACCTGGTGTGTCGACACTGTGGCAAAAAGGGACACATTGAGTGTGCCTGTAAACAAAAGAAAAAGAGCCTGTGGTCTGGCCGACCAAAAAGAGGAACCCTGCATACCCTAGAGCAGACCCAGGATGATCAAGGTGACACCTCAATCGCAAGAGGAAGTGCCACTGCATGTTTTGTCTTTGGCAGTGGGCTCACATGAATACTGGGTAACCCCGTTGTTGGATGGCAAAACCTATATGCATGGAACTGGACACCGGTGCAGCCTGTCTCACTGGTCTCCGAGACTGTGTATGTAAAGAAAAGCTACAGCATCTTCCGCTTAAGGCAACAAAAACTGTTCTGAAGACGTATACAGGAGAAAGCTGTGTGCCCATGTTGGCACTATTGATGTTAAGGTGGAGCTCAATGGACAGGCTGCTAAATTGCCACTGTTTGTGGTGAGAGGTAATTACCCAGCCTTAATGGGTAGGTCTTGGCTTAGGAAGATTCAGCTGAACTGGCAGAAGTGCACCGGATGACTAAAGAAGAACCAGTCTAACCCCTATACTAAGGAAACATGCTGCTGTTTTTGGAGAGGATTTGGGAAGTATGAGGGAATCACTGTGACATTGAACATTAAACCTGACAGTCCACCAAATATGACCTGAAAGCCGAACTGTGCCATATGCCATCAGGCCAAAAGTTGAAAAGCAGACCTGGAGCGCCTGGTCACCAATGGAGTCCTAATACCAGTTTACCCATAGCCCATGGGCCACTCCTATCGTTCCAATAGTGAAGAAAGATGGCTCTCTCCGGATTTGTGGTGATTTTAAAGTCACTGTCAACCAGTGTTGTGTTGCAGCAATACCCGCTTCCCCACATCGATGACCTTTCGCAGGCCTGGCTGGGGGACAAAAGTTCAGTAAGATTGATCTGAGTCATTGTATTTACAGATGCCTGTCGATGAAAAGTCCAAGAGCTGTTGACTATTGTGACTCATAAGCGGGGCTTTATCGATACTGTTGCCTACCCTTCGGAATAACGTCTGCTCCCGACACCCTGTTCCAGAGGGCTATGGACCAGATCTTGTGTGGCTTCCAGGAGTTCCAGTGCTATCTGGATGATATCCTGGTCACTGGAAGGAATGAAGAGGATCACTTAAAGAATTTAGAGGCTACCCTTACAAAGACTGGAAGAGTATGGCCTATGAGTTCAGCAAAAGACAAGTGTGAATTCTTCAGCCCTCTGTTGAATATTTCGGGACCCATCATTGATTCTGCAGGTCTTCATAAGGGCCCTGCAAAGTTAAGGCTATTGTGGAGGCTCCCCCACCTCGAAAGGTAAGCCAGCTGCGCTCGTTTCTAGGACTACTGGAACTAGCTGGAAATTTCTGCTGGCACAGTTGGACTGCTAAAACCACTTATTGCTCCTTGGGCAGAACAAGGAGTGGACTGAAGCCTGTGATGTATGTCATGTCAAAAAGTGGAGGAAATGCCATTGCATTCTGGACTTGGCATAGGCTGAATCTGCCTCTAACCATGGGGATCCCGTTCTGACAATCTGGCCTGCAATGCCTCCCTTAACCAGTGGGGAGCAGTCGTGTCAACCTGTGGATGCCTTAGCCACTAGAGACCTGCACATTGACTTTGCTGGCTCCCTTGAAGAAGCATGTTCTGGTGGGCAGTAGATGCCCATTCTAAATGGCCAGAAGTCTCATAATTGCAGTCCACTACTGCAGAGAGTACTATCCTAAAACTATGGGACTCTTTAGTCATATTTTCGGTTCTGCCGAAACAACCTTGTAGCGCGACATGGACCGCTAGTTTTCTATCAGGAGTTTTCAAATTTTATGAAGGCAAATGGGATACACCCACATCACCATATCTCCTCCACCAATGGTAGCTGAAGATTTGTGCAGACAATGACACAGCTTTGAAATCAGCAAGGACAATACTCCATTCAAAGCTCTGATACCTTCTTACTATCACTACAGAAACCACTCATGCTATGACCAGGCAACCCCAGCCTTTCTAAATGATCGGACAACAGCTGCGCACTTGCTTCGATCTCTGAACCTTCAGAACCCCAACATATTGTGCAACATCAGCAGCAATTAAGTCATTCAGACGGGCACCCAGGCAAAAGACCGTAACTTTAGCCCGGGACAGCAGTTTGGCTCGAATTTACTTCGAGCTAAATGGGGTCCCTGCCCAGTCTACTCAACAGGACCTTGTTTTCCTATACAGTTCGCGACTGCAGAACTCTTCTGGTGGCGACGATGTAGATCAGCTGTGCCAGGTATGGATCTCAGGACCATCTGCAGTGAGTGGTTTCCACCTTTTCCTCTCTTCTTCACCTCTTCTGGTGGACACTAATCACTGTTCTCTGACCTGTCTCCTCCATTCTGCCGCAGCTGTGATACCCCTTTGCCAGACAGCTGATCACCTCCTCACCTGTTTTGTGATGCGGACCCTGAGCCATGGTACTTTTCGGGTGCAACAACACCAGAAGTTCGCGGTTATCCCTAGAGACAGAGGCACTCCTCATCGCCTGGATCTTTAGCTAGGGCGAACCCGAACCCACGGTTATGGGGCAAAATAATCCCCAGGGTTTAGCAAGGAATGGAGGCAGTCTACCCTCCTTCTCTAGTCTAGAGCGTGTTTTATTTAGGGGAGGTGTTCTTATTAGTGGGGAGGAATATGTTGCATATTTGGTTGTCACAGTTTTTGTTCCTATGGCAACTGAGTTAGATTATTAGGGGATAGCCCAGCCAGCTTCGGATGGTTAGGAAAGCTCTGTGTCTATAAATAAATGGTAGTTTTGTTAGCTGTCTGCTGTCTGGCCTCAAGTGATTTCTTCCTAAACCGGCTGCCCCCAAGGATATAACAGAGATGGTAACAAAAGTGGGAAATTTTATTAAAGACTAGCCATGTGCAAAATCTGTGGCCAATCAATAGCCGTAATCACAAACTGCCACCTGTTTAGCCACAAGCACCAGAGACAAGATGAGGGGGAAGAGCCACTGTCCTCCCCCTTTTTAAAATAGAGACGTACATGTCCTCCCACTTTTGAAAGCCTGAATTTGACAGAGGCACAAGAAGGGGGGGCCGGCCACCCCTCTTCCTTTGGTCCCTGATTGGAGCTGGGTGGCGTGACAGCAGAGCCCCTTCCCTGCTAGCATGATGGAGGGGTGCCCCAGCCAAATTTGAGTGAGTGGCATTGTGACCTGGTGCACAAGGTCGCAAGGCTACTCAAATATTGGTTTCTCTCACACAAACACACTGCAGACCTTACAACACCCATGTTTAGCCATTATCAAATGGTAGTTTTCTGTATGTATTATGGATAGGTGGAGTTCAAAGAAAGGATGTGAAGAATAATTTTACTAATTATTAATATAAAATGTACTAATTTTTTTCCCTTTTAAAGACCTTATGTTGTGCTGTCAGGTTCATTAGAAAACACAACCCCACTACACAAAATGCAGAAAGCCAACAAAGAGAAATCTGTGCTGCTTAAACTCTCCATAGGGGCAAACATCTTAGCACAGCACTACCTAGCTGCTAAATTGATGCTATCCTTAAGTTGCAATATTAAGTATTGTCTGGCTAGCTTGTAAATTTCATCTGTCAAAATGACCTGGTATTAGTTTAGCAAAGCTAATATGGGAGAGGAAAAAGAGGTGCAAGGGAGCTTTTCTTCATGGAAATAGCTTCTCTGAGTAAAAGAAAGATTTGATAGATGGACTTCTAAATCGTGCGCTACAAGAGCCTTGGATGCTCCTTGCAAACTAGATTAGATAGTGTATGTAAAAGTAAATAATGTTCAGTAGGCAAAGAGGAGAAAAGGCCCAGGTTAGGGAATTGCTTAAGAGATTAGAAAAGCCAGTTTATCAGACATCTGTGTTACAGAACTAGCCTGGTACAAGATGACAAAAGAAAGAATGAGGAGAAAACTGTGCAAAAACAATTTCTCAAAAGAGCAAACAAAAGTAAGATGAAGGCAAGAACTGCTGCCTCCCAGACAGTCCTTTCAAATCAGGGAACTCTAAAATAATTTCTAATACTGTAGTTACTTGGCACCTTATATACTACAGAGCTTCAAAAGCATAATAAGACCTAAGGGAAATGCAGCAAAAAATGAGATTTACTCTTATGTTCTGGGAATGCTCAGCAGTAAGACAGCTTTAAAAAACACATCTGGTAGATAATAAATGGGAATCAGAACTGTTATTTTTTCCCCCAACTAAGTTATGTTTTTTTGAAGTTCAGAGAACAAGCTAAGCCATCCATAAGATACCAGCTATCCGTTTAACAGATGCTGACATCTTCTCAAAAACTGAAAAGCTACATTCTGGTTTTCAGAGACTGATTATTTTGAGATAATATTTTTTCTCTGTGCAATAGATGACTAAGAAGTATCTATCTGTCATTTGGTCAGATGCAGATACAAGGAATGCATATTCATATCAAGCAGTTAGCATTTACTGTACAGTCTATAGCTAAATCTGCGAGTCTTTCACGGCAGTCATGGAAGTCATGGATTCTGTGACTATCTGGGACCTCTGTGACTTCTGCAGCGGCTGGTGCTGCTGATCCTAGAGCTGCCTGAGCAGCTGGGGCAGCCCCGGGGCCAGCCGCACTGGTCGCTGCTTGGGCAGCCCCAGGCAGCTGTTCCCGGGCACTGCCCAGGAGCAGTGGTCTAATAGCAGCCGCGGCACCCCAAGCCACCATCCGCCCAGAGCAGCAGCAGTGATCCGGGCCACTACCACCCACCCGGAGCAGCAGCAGTGGTGGGGCTCCAAGCTGTCTCCCCCAGGAGCAGCGGCAGGGTCTCAGGCTGCCCCACAACCCCCCAGGAGCAGCGGCGGGTTGCTGGAACTCCCCTCACCCCCTCAGGAGCAGTGGTGTCCACCAAAGTGTCCCTCACCACCACCACCACCCCCAAGCACCTAAGATTTAGTTAGGGGTATTTATAGTACAAATTATGGACAGATCACAGGCTGTGACTCTTTGTTTATTGCCTGTGACCTGTCCATGACTTTTACTAAAAATACCGGTGACTAAATAGTAGCCTTATCTATAGCATTTTTCATCCTCAGAGAACTTTACTAACATTAGCTAATTAACCCTTATGACATCCTTGCAAAGTGAAGTAAGTATTATCTCTATCTTCTTTAGATGTGAAGCTGAAGTTGCAAAGTTAAGTAACTTGCCAAAGGCCTCCGAGGCATCAGTGTCATAGGGTTAGAAGTCAGCAGTTCCTACTGCGCTGTCCTATAGCTTAAATTGCTAAAGAATGCTTCTTCCTGAAATTCTCATGGAAGGTAATAGATGTAAATTTTCTGGCATCATCTACAAAAGAACTCGAGTTACTTCTCAGGAAGGCATAACTCCTCCCAGAGCTCCCTGGTACTGCGGGAGTACCAATACTACTTCACTCTCAGAAAATACTACATATTTGTTCTACTTCCCAGTGTTGTGAAGGGTGGGGCCAATGCCATCACCTGTTTTCTTCTTTCCCTAGGATGTTTTGCAGCATAGGAGGAAGTCCTTCCATTCTGAAGAGCCCAGTGAGTGCAAATAGTGTATGCCGGCTGCTCTGGGGGAATGCTTGCTCCCTCTTCCTCTTTACACACCAAGTATAAGTTCCCCTAATTGAGAATTTTTTATATTCAAATACTTTTGCACTGAATATTTTCCAGGTATGGATGGTTATCAAATTGTCCTCATTATGTCACAATATTAAAACAACCAGGCAAAATAAGCCAGCTACCAGGAAACCTAAGAATTCTTGTAACAGCTTTCTACAGCAAGCAAAGCCCCTCCATAAAGTTCAAACTGTTTGATTTTATATCCTCTCTGTGGAACTTCCCCAAAAGACCCCATGCCATGACCACTTGTCCTTGTAACCCATGACAAGGCAAAGAAGAAATACAACAGTCAGAATGAACAAAAACAAAAAAACCCAATAAATCACTATTTGGCAGTTCCCATATTTATTTAAATGTGAAAACAGAATGCTTTGTTTTTGCCACCATATGATGCTCTGGAGACTATAAATCAACAGCACCCCCTGACCCACTTTCCTGATCAAAGATTTTGGCCAACAAGTGCTAAACGAGAGAAAATCTAGACCTTTTGGCTTTTTAACAAAGACAAAACCTGTCCTTGAGACAAAAGAACACAAGGGGAAGGCAAAAATCAGCTCTGTAGTTTGCAATCTGCAATTGGTTTCTCTGTCTATTTTTTCTCTTAGAACTACATAAGGACAAGCCATCATCTCAAAAATAAAAAAGAGAAAATAGGATACCAATACAACAGGAATAAAGCGTATTTACCAGAATCAGTCAGAAATGTTACTTCTCCCAGGTACAAAATGATCTTTTTAAGATTACAGTTATTTGGCTTTGCCAACGAGAGAATCCTTCTAATGGCTTCCCATTGGTTTTTCTCTTGCTGAGAAACTTGATGTAGCTTTAAAGTATTAGTTCTACAGAGAAAAAAGTTAACTTTCCTAAGGCTATTTATACCAAATGCAATCGATAAAAGCTGGTGGATCTTAATTCAGTTCATAATAGATAATGGTCTACACATAAAAAAGTACAAATAAACATAAAATGAAGCTATTATCAAATTTTCGCTTGTACATCCTGTTCTTGCTGAGACCAGAAAAATTGAATAGGCATGAGAATACTCACTCCCAGAAGTGATTGCTCTAGGTTAGGGCACAGGTAAACTGCTGCAACAGTGTAAGAAAGCTAGTTCTGTTGCTGTCTACACTGTATGTAGTAAGCAGCTAAACCAGCAAGGCTCCTGAAGTTCTCTGTCTAGCTGGCATGTTTCATGAACATTAGCTTTGCATTTTTCTTGGGGGGGCAAAGAGGGTGAAATTAGTGAAGTATCAATTATCTTAGCAGCAAAATTCAGAACATTATTTCAACCAAGAAACTGCAATTACCTTCAGCTATTAAGGTGTTAAGTAACCTATTATCAATGTGATCCTACACTGCCAGCGATATTCCTTTTCACTAATAGGTTACAACAAGCACTCTAATTAGAAAAGTCAATCATACGGTACAATAATTTCACATTCATAGCTTACAAATTAATATGAAAAGGTTTTTAATTGTCCTGTTAGTGCCTTCCCTTATAAAATTACTCTCTTATTGGAGAAAATTAAATTTGATAATATGCTTCAGAAAAAAAATAAAATACTAAAAAAGCTTGTGTAAGACCGGTGTGTTATACTAAACAGTAAGGGAGTAATGACTTTTAACAGTGAAGTTAAACACAAGGTCGATTTTGTCACTCTGGTTTTACTGCATTGCCCACAAAACCTAGAAACTTACTACTCCAATTTAATGTCACTGGTCTGTACTTCATGTAAAGGTGTGGTTTTCTGGTGGTTAGCTGTTTGTTGTTTTATTCAAGTACCAAATATTTGATCTTTGGAACATGATTTTGAGAGCAATATGTAAGCTGGTTTACCCCAAAGAGAGTTGCATAAGCAAAATCACACCAATTCTTTTTCAATATAATATTTTAATCAATATTTGATAATCACAATATGAAATATAACAATTCCTTACATCTCTACCTGATTCTCCTACCTGACAAAACGTACGCTCTTAAGATTTACATATCAACCTCATTTTTTTTCCTTCGCAGGACATTTTGAAAGCCAATGTATATTTTGTATGAAGTTGTTATACTTTACTAGAGACTTGCCAAGCTCAGTCTGCAAGTGTGAGTATTCATAAGTTAATAAATCTACAACTATTACTTTTAAATTTTACAACTGTTCTGCTGCTCAGGAAAACATGAAAGGACAGCTGTAAATAAGCATTTCATCCCATGTTCTACAACTTTATGAGCATAAATTTGAACTGCTGTTTGAAGTTCAACTGCAATAAAAAATGATCTAAGTAACATAATTGCAAGGTTACTTGTTTCTATTAAACTTTTAGAAAACTAATGATATTAGGGTAAATAATTTAATTCTATATTTGCAGTGCCATCTGGAAGATTTTAAGGTTTGTAACATTCTTCACCAATGGTCAGAAGATATTAAATCTTTCACTAAAATTTCAAAACATCATTTCTACTTTACCTGCATGGTGTCTAAAACCTATATGGGTCATCATCCTGCAAACTCTGATTCATGTACGTAACAGCTTTTGTATATTTTTGTGCTGACACCCTTCCTATTGTATCAGCAAGCTTCAATTCTGTTAATTCTTAAGTTGTGAATCTGCAAAATAGCTTTCCTACTAAATGAGCTGTTGGATAATTCTGAGCAGACATGGTCCTTCCCCTTAAGAAATGTTTGATAGATGTGAACTGGTCAGCAGTTAGCATTTCTGTCTACTGATGTTATGAACTGTACTTCAGAAAGTAGTCATGTTTTAACATTCTATTTTCAATTGTTTGATATGTTTCTAAAACAAACAAAAACCTGGTTAAACTTCCAAGGCTGTTATAGGTCAGAAAATAACTGTGATATTAAAATACTTTGCACACGCACCAATAATATTTTTTATTGAATATTCACAGAGTAGAGGAAAAACGAGTCAGAGTTAAGGTTGTTCAGAGTACTTTAACTATGAATGTCCATATTTTAAATGGCTAGATTTCAACATTATTACTTTTCTAGCATTCTAACTGTGGGGAGGAAGTTAAAACTACAACTACTCCATTAACTTCTTCACGGTTCCTATCTAATGAATGCTTTTTGTCTGGGAATTTCCTTATTATTTAAAAAAAGTGTTCAAGAGCTGATAAATAACAGGAACTATGTGGGGATTCCAAGCCCTGCAATGGTCTGGAGGAAGTCTACAGAGGCACCAAAAGAGCCAAATGATCAGAAGAGCAGAAGTTTCACCTTCTCATTACAGAACTGAAGCCTCAAGTTAATTTGTGATGTTAAATAGGGGGTAGTGCTTTATTAGACTGCTAAAATATCAGCAAGTGCTTCTGAGTACACTCACTGTTATTTGTATTGAAGTAGCCCTAGATGGGAAACAAAGGCACAGAAGGGCTAGATGCACATAGGGGACTTAGACTCAGGATTGCAATGCCTAATGTTTAGGTGCCCTGCCACCTAGCTGAATCCACAGCCCTGAGTTAGGCATATAGGCTCCCTATACAATGCATGGAGCAAGTTAGGTGCTAAGAATGGGGTCCACAAAAATCAACACACAGAGAGGTGAGCTGTCTGAGCTAGTCAATAGCAAATGTTGAGGAGAGGGTTGGGTTCTAAGCCCTACCCCTTGAAAGGTCTTAGGCACCTAAGTCCAGGACAGAAGGAGAAATGTATCTTCACTGGTGGGATTCACAGCCGTGATCCCATATAGTTAGATATATAAGCCCTTTCTCAACAAAAAAACAAGGAGGAAGAGGAGATAGTGGTACTGCTGCTGCTGCTGTTGATACCCCATGTATGCCGGAATAATTTTTATAGTGGGGGTGCTGATGATGGAAACCACGTATTTGGTGTTTGTTGTTACTACTTCAAGCCAGCGCATGGAGCAGCACCCCTAGTTTTAGCATCACTGTGGTACCCCCCTTACAATCCTTAATCCAGTGGTCAGAGGACTCATCCAGGATGTGGGAGATGATGTACAGCTGTTCCATGTCATATAAAATGCCTAAACAGTCATTAGAACAGGCACTTGAATGTGGGTCTCCCACATCCCAGTAAGTGCCGTAATCAACAGGCTTATAAAGTCATTCTCACTTTTTCTCTGTCCCTATATTTAATTTCTCATACAAAATGGAATAGCCTCAACAGGAGAGATTGAAACAGACCCTATAGCCAGCAGTTAGGGCACTCACCTGCAATGTGGGAGACCAAGTTCAAGTCCCTGCTCTGCATCAGGTAGAGAGGGAGTGCCTAATCCCTCTGTGGCACTAGCCTAAAGTGATTTATCCAGGGTCACACAGCATATCAATGGCAGAGCTAAGATTAAACCCAGGTCTCCTGACACCCAATTCAAGGGCCCGCGCTATCCACACTGCTTCTCCTACTACTTAACTCATTTTTTTATCATATTTTTTTTAACCAAGCAAAGGTACTTGGTCCCCACATTACTATATCCATCCCAAGTTTTGTGTTTGAGACTTCAGCTATTTTTGCTGTAGTCTTAACTAAAAAGCAAATTTAGATTTTTATTTATAAGGAGAAAAGTAACTATTTACTCTCCTTAATGAAAAATCGTGTGAATGGTCTTTACTCAAACTTGGGAGGGAAAATCATTTTCAAGCAGATATCAACTACGAAAAGTGTCAGTCCCTAAGCTAAATGTTCTGGAAAGTGAGGAGAACATGAATAAGGTGTGGCAGTGGAGGATCTATAATAAATCTCAAGACAAATGGCATATAGCTTTTGAATGTACAGATATAGTTCCTTTATTTTATATGTGTATGTACAGTAAACCCTTCTAATTTTGTTGATCTTAAAATAAATGTTGTCAATATTTAATAAAAGCATACTTTCATGGGGAACTTTCATAATTAAATTTAAAATTAATTGTAACTATGCTGCTACTGTAGTCTTAACTTTTAATCACTGATGATCTTTATCCTCCTCTGTAATGATTTGTCATCTGAATAGATACTAATTCCCTGAGCAAAAACAGCTCATTATTTCTAGTTGAGGGAGCATACTCACTAGAAAGAGATTTAGCCATTGTTGTAATGATATGAAATGATTTTGATAGTATTAACTGCAGGATTTCAGATTTACTAGTTTGTTAAGATTCTTCCACTAATGAGTTTAGGGGCTAATATGATGATAGTCAAAAGATAAATCTACTTAGAGATAGCTCATCAAAATAAGTGATAAATCTCAAGTAGATTAATGTAGTAAATACAGCTGGCCTTGTGCGAATTAATGTTCAGAAATAAGGTTAGGCAAGATGAAAAGCCTCAAGAATGTACCATGGTAGATGATATTCACAATCTGAGTACTGTATAAACCAACTTTCTCCAATTAAACTTTAAAGTGTGTGTGTGTGTGTGTATCTGCAGTGAAAATCCATGTTAGTGTGGTGTAATTGTTTTATCAGCATGAATTTAGAATGACTATATTATTCATAAATAAGGCTGCAATTCTGTCATGGAGGTTGTGGAAGTCATGGATTCCGTGACTTTCCACTACCTCCATGACTTTCACAGCTGCAGTGGCCGCTGTGGCTATCTGCAGGACACCTGAGCAGCAGTCCTAGGGGCAGCCCCAGAGCCAGCTACACCGGCCGCTACTCGGGTGGCTGGCCCTGGGGGAAGCACCCAAGCAGTGGTCCCAGGGAGGCTGGCCTCGGGGAGTGCCCAAGAAGTAGTCCGGGGGCAGCCCTGGGGAGTATCGGAGCAGTGGTCCCCAGGAGCTCGGAGCTGGGGTGTCTGGGGGAACTCAGCCCCTGCGGCCAGTGCAGGGGCTAGCCATCAGCCCCGGGGCCCCCACAACAGAGATATCCTCTCCCCCCCACCCAAGAGCAGCAGCACCCAGGCCCCAGGAGCTGCTAAGTTTTAGTCAGGGGCATTTATACAGTAAAAATCATGGACAGGTCTTGGGCAATTAATTTTTATTTATTGCCTGTGACCTGTCCATGACTTTTACTAAAAACATCCATGACTAAATCTTAGCCTTACTCATAAATGGCAAAGCCACAAGTCATGTAGGTCATCCAAAACCAGTGTCAGTAAAACCTTGATGCCACATCACACTATCACACACTTTCCATATGCCTATATGACATATGTCACCAGAAATACTATCTTACAAACATTTTGGAAATGGAGCCATGTGATAATGTATCGTGCATTTGACCTTCTCACTGTCTTTGCCTGTTAATCATCTCCATCAGGACTACTTCTAAGTCTCTACTGCTGATTAAATATCAGTCAGTAGGAGAATAAATTGTCCTATATTAGGAAGTTAGAGAACTCAATAAGCTCAGTTTCAAATATACCCAAATGTATAACAGATAACATTCATGATGCCTTAGCTGGAATTACATAGTGGCTAGCCTTTAAAACTGGAGGCAACATCTGCAGCTACATGAAACAGGAGGACAGCAAAGCTACCATGGACCAGCAGCAGTAAAGGCTGCTTTGTCCTGCACAACCAAAGCTGTGTGATGGTTTTAATTTCAAATGACTTTCTAAGGAAGCTCAATAACTCGTAGTACAAAATTTGACACATTTCTGCTTCTTAAATCCTAGTCCTCACACAAACTTTTGATTAAATATTGTTTTTAATGGGCATGCAAATAAAATTTAGATGAGATGTGGTATAATTATTTTGAATGTCATATTCAATATAGCATGAGCTATGCTGTACAAAAATAATCTAATCTAAGGACCAATATGTACATCTAATGTATTTAAAGGGACACTGCAGATCAGTGGACTGACAAGCTAGTACCTCATTCCCTTCAATCCACAAGGGTATTTGTAAAGTCTTTCTAACACTTTTGATTAAATCCTGTGTAGCAATGGGGGACAAGAGGGCATAATATCCCCTTCCTGATTTAACTTGCAAACTGAGAACTCCCCCCGGTGTGGTCCTTTCCCATCCCTCCATCTGCCAATTTAAAGAGCAAGCTAGGTTGGGCTTAGTGCGTTCCAGTGATGCCCAGCAGGTGTAATGGTCTCATGGATGCCATTGCAAATGGTGCTACATAGCACAGCCATGAACCAAATCAACCCTCAGTTGGCCGCAAGATCAGGAAACTGCAAAGATGGTTTTGAACTACATTTGTCCCTATTCACCAGCTGAGTTGAGCAGAGCTCTGCTGCACTTTTTCTTTCTACTAGCAATTCTAAACCTAGCTTCAAACCATGCCATGGGCAGAGACGATTATTAGTGGAATCAAAGAGGTTACTTGAAAAAGTTAATAAGATCTTGGATTCTTAATAAGAATTACTTTTCATTGACTTTATAAAATATTTACTCATGAGCCTACAGATAATCAAAATAGGCAACAGGAGGACAAACTGCAATCAGAACAAGAGCAAATAAATTATCTCAGAATGAAGTGGAGGTCAAAGTACAGGCAAAGTTACATCAACCATCAAAAAAAGAACAAAAAAAAAGAGCTTACACTGTTCCTATTGGACCTGAAAGCAGAACACTGTACTACAGCCATGAAGGAGAACTCATCGCTTCAAGTACTCAATTCTGCTGGGAATAGTCCCATTGTTATCAGTGAGACTACTCCCCTGAATAAAGGCTTGCAGGTTTGGGCAGAGTTTTTCATAAGCGTAACCTTCAATTGCTAACCAACACGAGCCATTTAAGTCTATGAGAAACAGGTGGAAGTGACTGGAAGAATTATGCCGAAGTGCTGAGTCCACTCACCTTTTTGTGATTCATGGAAGTCAATGGGATTGCCTGAGTGAGGACTAATTGTGGAAGAGAATGCACGATTGGATATCGAAATAATGGTACCGAAGACTTGTTTACAGTGCATTCACAGAAGAAACATCTGTGTCATATTTGGCTGATTCACCTGCATTTTACAAAGCACATTTTTATTCTTTGAATGTGTCTTGCATTTTTAAGTCTTAAAAATACTCAGTTTGCAAAACTCTATCAGATTATTCTGGCTCTTCCTGAGAATGTGGTTATACCAGTTGTCAGGCACATTCAGGGCCAGATTTAGGGGCATGTGACACAGGCAACTGCCTGGGATGCCGGGTCTTCAGCCCCTGGCTCCAAGTGCTGTTTTTGTTGTTAGTGACAAAATGGAAAATAGAATGTTTGAAATAACATGTTTTGGGTATTCTGTACGTGGATTCATTTTTCACTAACCTCCTAGAACATTCTGGACCTTTGTAGAATCTCGTGGAACCTTCCAGACTTTCTGAGAACTACATTTACCTCAAACCTCCGAGAATGTTGTCGGTCATGCCTTAGTGGGTATATAGGGCGAGACGTCACCAGTCAGTTAATGAGATATAAGAATGAACTGAAGTGAAGTGAGAGCCCAGCTGTGATACTGTCAACCTTGTTTTACTGTGCAATTGCGAAAGTGTACTTGTGTTTTAAGACATGAAGAGTGTAAGTAGTAACTAATAAAGGACATATGTAATGAGATTCCAGAGATATCAATCAAACCCCTATCTACATGAAAGGAGAGAAATGATAAAGAAGAATCAGCCTCACAAGATGACAGCAACACAGTGAGAAAAACTGCACACCACAAGTCGATACATCAGATTTTGATTTACGGGTGGTGATCCTATACGCTGCCGATATTGATTGGACAGTTTTGAATGAGCCAGGCAAAATCAAGCATATGACATTTCCAGTAAATGATCAGAAGCAACACTTCTCATAGTCACACTGCAAAAGCATGCTCGAAAATGATGAGAAACTGAATTCGCATTCACTAGTTTACTCAAAATCAACTCACAAAGTGTTCCATTTTTGTTCCAAAATATTTGACAAGCATGCCAAATGAAAGAATGCACTTTCTCGATATAATTCCTGACATAACTTATCTGATGCTCTGAAGTGACATGAAAAGTCACCCAGCCATTTTACGGACTACTCCAAATGGATGGAGCTTGAGTCCAGGCTCAAGCTGAATAAAATAAATGCATACATACAGAAAACCAGTTAATTATTCATGTAAAAACCCAACACTGGAGGAATTGAGCATCTGATCTCAATTACCCTCTTCCTTGAAAAGAAGACAAGTTGTTCACTGAACACAACAGTAATTTCATTGGTTTGGTAGAGCTCCTTGAAAAATATGACGATGTCATGTGTGAGCATCACGTTGAGTAGTTCATAAAGAAGCTATGGACCATCACTGAAACAAAACAATTCAAAATAAATTGACAGACCTTATGGCAAGGAAGGTGCTTGATAACATATTGACACGTCTTGTCAAAGTGAAGTATTTTGGTGTAATAATAGGCTGCACTCCCAACATTAGTCACAGTAAAAACATGTCATTTACGGTATGATTTATTGATGAGGATGGCTGTATCCAAGTAACAGATCACTTTATCTGTTTTGGTGGACAATTCTACTGGAAAAGCCTAACAGAACTGTTTATAAACATTTTGAATGAGAATAAAATAAAGCTTTAAGACTGCCATGGCCAAGGCTATGACAATAGTACAAACATGAAGAGAAGGAACAGTGGCATCCAGGTAAGAATCCTTGTGCTGAATCCAAGAGCTTTCTTCGTGCTTTGTGGCAGGTTGTGTCAGATGCAACATCATCTTCTTTAGATTCAGTATCTCTCTTGGGAGTACTGCAAAGAACATATGTCCTATTTTCAGCATCAACTATCAGTTAGAAGATCCTCTTGGATAATGTTACAGATCTGATCATGAAGCCACTAAGTGAAACTCACTGGGAGATCCGCATTGACAGCATAAGGCCAGTGAAGTACCAAGTGACAGAAGTTTACAACGCCCTGATGGAACTGGTGCAGTTGAGTAAAGTCGAAGCTAGAATCCGACAGGAGGTGCAGAGCCTGGCAAACCAGATCTCTAACTTCAAATTTCTGGTCTCAGTTTGGTTTGGCATGATATCCTGTTCCATGTAAACATTTCTAATGCCTTGCTTACAACTCAGTCAATGGACATCATATAACCACTACTACTTTGATGAGAAGCTGCCTTGCTTTCATTGTGGCCTACAGGGACAACAGATTTTGAAGATGCCATCACCGCTGCCAAAGAAATGGTGGAAAACTTAGGAGTTGAGCCTGTCTTCAAGGAAACGTGTATTCATTGGAAGAAGAGACAGTTTGGTTACAATTGCGGAGATGAGGTGATGGGATGCTCAGAAGAAAAATGTAAAAGGGAGGGTTTTTTGCTCGCTCATTGTCACTGCTCCAGTGTCCATTGCAGAAAGGTTTGGACAAATGAAGCAAAGGTAAGGGGTTGTATGATCTTAGTAAGCTGCCATCAGATAGGAAAACACTCTTGAACTATTGTACGGACCTTCACCAAATGCTGACACCTGGGGAATGTTCAGACATCAATGATAAAGACCTCTATGTCAAATTGGACAACACCCGTCACATTTTGCCACATGGGAAGCACTCTTCACTCCAACTTCTCCAATTCATTCATGATACACACCTGAAGGACACTTGTTCAAATGTGCGGAGAGCTTTGAGGATTCTGCTCACACTGTCACTGACTTCACAAAGAGCCACTCACCCCATTCTCTCTGCAAGATGTACTGAGCTCTGATAGTGAATTTTCCCCAGATAGGGCAGTGGACTGAAATACAAAAGAAATGTCTACTAATTTAAAAAGAATTTGAAATAAGCTCTGCAAAGCTTGTCTGACTAAAGTATTATTTTTCATATTGGAAGCCTTCCTCAGCTCTTTGCAAATCAGTAACAAAAGGCTAATTGCATAATATATAAGAACTGTTATCAGTTTTCAGGAAAAACTGTTGTCATGACACAGGTAATTGACTTTTATTCTCAGCTTCTTGCTTACATCTTTTCTCTCCTCTTGTAATGATTAATAACTTGTCAAAAGTCAAAAATATAAAAACAATTAGTCTTCAAAAGAAGATTAGTGTTAAAGATTAACATTTTTCTTTGATTCCCTCAGTAATTACTGATCCAGATAATAAGTCTATCTTCAACTGACTCATATCACATTACTATGCAGGTGATTTCATTTTCATACAATGTTAAAGTCATGAGGTACATACTGCTATTTATGCATTTTTTAAGGTATCACTGTTTGAGTAAGTGGATGCCTGCCTTGATACATTGGTAATGGACTATTCTGCCTGCCTCACTTATGACTTCAGTTTGAAGCCAGTCTAGTGTCTGACAAAACACTGTGCAGATAGACCTTCATGTCTTCCTGGGGCTTCTTAGGGGATCAGGGCCTAGAAAGGCCACCATTAAGACACTACGTCAATGGAGTTCTGTGTTCTTAGCCCAGTGGTCAAATTTTCCCATAAGAAAACAATTGCCAGATTTTTTCACGCATAGACAACTGCATTGGCCACCTCAGCAGAGAAGCCAAAAACCTAATGGATGTGAAAATGTAAGATGTGAGGCACATTGTCAGGACATTCTGAGCAGTCTTGCGCTATCATTCTCTGTACCCCATACTTATTATGTAGTTAAAACGAGTAGTTCAGCACACATGGCTATCAATCTAGCACCTTTCACAGGCATGAAACTCAAATTAATTAAACATAATTTCACTATTTAAACAGTGCAGTCTTTTAAAAAACATGAGGAAAAGGTATGTACTGGGATGGATAAAAAAATAAGATCAGTACATGAAAAGAAAAAAATATCTTTTAAATTTAATTGCTGGCTTAGCCTTGCTTTGAATTTACTTATTTATGGATATAGCATAAAGTCAGAATTAGTTAACATGATCCTTATTTCTCAATTAGCAAGTAATGCACATTAAAAATTAGGGCTGTCGATTAATCACAGTTAACGCACATGATTAACTCAAAAAAATTAATCACAACTAAAAATTAATCATGATTAATCACAGTTTTAATTGCACTGTTAAACAATAGAATACCAACTGAAATTTATTAAATATTTTGGATGTTTTTCTACATTTTCATATATATTGTAGTCTGTGTTGTAACTGAAATCAAAGTGTATATTATTTTTATTGCAAATATTTTCATTGTAAAAATAACAAACAAAAGAAATAATATTTTTCAATTCACCTCATACAAGCACTGTAGTGCAATCTCTTTGTCGTGAAAGTATAACCTACAAACGTAGATTTTTTTTGTTACATAACTACACTCAAAAACAAAACAATGTAAAACTTCAGAGCCTACAAGTCCACTCAGTCCTACTTCTTGTTCAGCCAATCACTAAGCCCACTTCTTATTTACAATGTCACCAGAAAGTGAGAACAGGCATTTGCATAGCACTTTTGCAGCTGACACTGTAAGGTATTTACATGCCAAATATGCTAAACATTCGTATGCCCCTTCATGCTTCAGCCACCATTCCAGAGGACATACTTCCATGTTACCAACACTTGTTAAAAAAAATAATGTGTTAATTACATTTGTGATTGAACTCCTTAGGGGAGAACTGTATGTCCCCTGCTCTGTTTTAGCCGCATTCTGCCATATGTTTCATGTTACAGCAATCTTGGATGATGACTCAGCACATGTTGTTCATTTTAAGAACACTTTCACAGCAAACTTGACAAAATGCAAAGAAGGTGCCAATGTGAAATTTCTAAAGATAGCTACAGCACTCAATCCAAGTATCTGAAGTGCCTTCCAAAACCTGAGAGGGATGAGGTGCATGCTTTCAGAAGTCTTAAAACAACAACACTCCGATGCGGAAACTACAGAACCCGAACCACCAAAAAAGAAAATCAGTCTTCTGCTGGTGACATCTGAGTCGGATAATGAAAATGAACATGCGTCGGTCTGCACTGCTTTGGATTGTTATCGAGCAGAATCCGTCATCAGCATAGACACATGTCACCTGGAATAGTGGCTGAAGCATGAAAGGACATATGAATCTTTAGTGCATCTGGCACGTAAATATCTTGTGATGCCAGCTACAACAGTGCCATGAGAATGCCTGTTCTCACTTTCAAATGACATTGTAAACAAGAAGCAGGCAGCATTGTCTCCTGCAAATGTAAACAAACTTGTTTGAGCTATTGGCTGAACAAAAAGTAGGATTGAGTGGACTTGCAAGCTCTATAATTTTACATTGTTTTATTTTAATGCAGGTTTTTTGTACATAATTCTATATTTGTAAGTTCAACTTTCATGATAAAGAGATTACACTACAGTACTTGTATTTGGTGGACTGAAAAATACTATTTCTTTTGCTTTTTACAGTGCTAGTACTTGTAATCAAAAATAAATATAAAGTGCACACTGTACACTTTGTATCCTGTGTTGTAATTGAAATCAATATATTTGAAAATGTAGAAAACATCCAAAAATATTTAAATAAATGGTATTCTATTATTACATAACAGTGTGATTAATCATGTGAGCAATCATGATAAATTTTTTTAATCATGTGATTGATTACAATTAATTTTTAATAGCTTGACAGCCCTATTAAAATGTAAATAATCTAAATTGGTGCATCAGCACAACAGCATACATTAAATCTAATAAAAGGTAAAAGTTTGGGCTCAGAGAGAAAAATAAATTGAGTTACAGGGATTACATAGTCTTTTCTACAAGGAAAAATTAGCTACCAAATGCAAAATAGGTCCTTGCTGTCAAGAGAAAAATGGGATTGTAGTATATTTGACTCCTGATTCAAAGCTCACAGAAGTCAATGGAAAGACTCCCATTAACTTCACAGGGCTCTGAATCAGGCCTTTGGAAACGTGATGTTTGCAATCACTTCTGTGTTGAAGACCCTAGGTAAAAATGCAAAATGGAAATGTCGTGAAGATAAATATACTAATTAGTGGTATCTAAGTACATTAGATTGGGAGTTGGGGAGTATGAAATGGGGGAGACTTTATAATGTCAGGGAAATTTTGAAACTAAAGTGGAAATACGACTAACTTCATTTTAAAGCTCCTAAATAACTGTATTTGTTATTAGAAACATGTTAATTAGTCAGATATCATCTAATTGCTAGAAATCTATTATTTTAATGCTAATAAGAAAAATAAAATCTGATACTTACAAGAGTAAGGCTTTACAGTATCACATTTAACTTCAGGGATGTCACTTCCCCTGAGAAGATTCACAAGCTTAGGTACCTGTGTTATATAGTTAAAACTACATAAACACTAAAATGCACTGAAATTCTGTTCAGCTATTTTTGTATACATCTATGATATATGTGCAAATATCAATTAATAAGGCAGTGTGGTATTTTTCTTGGTACTTGTCTTGTATTTCTCTACCTGACAAAATATTTTTGCCACTCTGCAGTTGCAATGCAACAAAATAACAATTAGTTTTTGCAAATAAGTTTTGTATGGAATGAATCTAATGTAGCTATTAATGAAAATGTTTCCTGGTTACATACAAAATGAGTTTTACTTTAGAGACTTCTGTGTTTGATATATATAGAATTTGCTGAAAAACAAAGAATTATATAACTCTGTATTCCCTTGGCCAATATTTAACTTGTCTTTGAATTCTTACTTACACATCACAGCTAAAATAATGCTCTTGCCACTTCATCTGTTCTGTTTCCTACTACTTCTTTTTCTTACAATTATGCAGTATAGTAATAGTTTAAAAACAAGTAAAATATAAAGTTTTTAATATAATTATTTTAATTGAAAATAATTACACAAAAACAGACCACCACAAAATATTTTAGCCCTAGATATTACTCCAACAAATCTAGCAAATGACAGCCCTCTAGTGGCTAAATGCATTCATGAGCATACAAACTATAATGTACGAACAAACCATACTTAGTACTGTACTTGGTCTAATTAAGGGTATGTCTACACTACGGGATTATTCCGATTTTACATAAACCGGTTTTGTAAAACAGATTGTATAAAGTTGAGTGCACGCGGCCACACTAAGCACATTAATTTGGCTGTGTGCGTCCATGTACTGAGCTAGTGTCGATTTCCGGAGCTTTGCACTGTGGGTTAGCTATCCCGTAGCTATCTCATAGTTCCCGCAGTATCCCCCACCCACTGGAATTCTGGGTTGAGATCCCATGCAAAAACAGTGTCACGGTGATCTCAGTGTAAATGCTCCGCACTGCAATCCTTCCTCCGTGAAAGCATGGCAACATATCCTTTCGCGCAATTTTCTCTGGATTGCCCGCCAGACCACCAATAGTGGGCAACCATGGGCCGTCGCCTTTTAGTCCCTTCCACGATATGTCTGTACTGATGCTGCTGACACCGTACTGCATGCTACACCAGCAATTCATTTGCCCGTTAATTGCAAGGCAGAGACGGTATTCATCCCTATTGCACCGCTCCATCGGCACAATAATGGCCGATGAGATGACAGTTATCATGATTGTCCCGTCGCTTCTGTCATGGGTCTCCCGGCTGCCTCACTGAGGTCGCCGGGTGCATAGACAACAAATCGGAGAAATGCTCCCAGTCATGTGCCCTCTTATTTGTCTTAAAAAATAGATCAGTCCTGCTAGAATATGGAATGAACTAGAGAACAGAGGCACAGCCATGCGTTCAGAGCTCCAGAGATACCACCGATAATGATGATAGCGCATGCCATAGGCGGCCCGCAACGGCACCACACCATGCTTACCTCTATGCTCCCACTCTGCACCCTCCTGACTGAGGCTATGGCAAGGTCTCCTTTGTGTAAATTCATAAGACCAAAATGGCAGGATAACAAAGAGCAGCTGAACATGTGAAGTAATCAGTGAGCATATATGAGAGGGGAGGAAGCTCCTCATGATAGTTCAGGCAGACATTAAAGGGGTGTGAGAGAGAGCCTAGCCTCCCGCTTCTATGATAGTTCAGACAGTACAGAAATCTTTTCTTTAGACATGAGGTGGGGTGATGGAGCTCAGCCTCCAGTTGCTATGATGAGAACGGTTCCAGCTCTCTGTACCTTCTGCCGGGAATGACTGGGAGTCATTTCCATTTTTACCCAGGTGCCCTTGTCGACTCTACTTGCCAGCCAGAAGCACTCACGGCTGTATGACAATGGATAGCAGTCATATGTACCATCTGCACCAGGAAGGATGCTTGTGTTCGGCCGCTGCAGCACCCGTCTACCAGCAGCATGCAGTAGACATAGGGTGACATTGAAAAAATTGAGAAACGTTTTTTTTTTCCCCTTTTTTCGGGGGGTGAGGGTTAAATTGATACATATACCCTAGAACACCCGGGAAAATGTTTTTGACGCTTCAGGCATTGGGAGCTCAGCCAAGAATTGCAAATGCTTTTCCAGAGACTGCGGGGACATGTTGAATAGCTGAAGTCCTCAGTACCCCATCCCTCCCTTCCATGAGCGTCCATTTGATTTTGCATTCCTTACACTTTCACCAGCAGTGTGCATGGCCTCTGTCCTCATAGCCTGGAGATTTTTTCAAATGCTTTGTCATTTCGTCTTCTGTACGGAGCTCTGATAGAACAGATTTGTCTCCACATTACAACGATCAGATCCAGTATCTCGTACGTCATGCTGGAGCTCTTTTGGATTTGGACTCATCGCACCCGTTTACTATCAGAGCTCACGCGGGCAAACAGGAATTGGCATTCAAAAGTATCGTGGCTTTTCCTGTCTACCTAGCCAGTGCATCCGAGTTCAGATTGCTTTCCAGAGTGGTCATAATGGTGCACTGTGGGATACCGCCCAGAGGCCAATACCGTCGATTTGCAGCCACACTAACCCTAATCCGACATGGCAATACCGATTTCAGCGCTACTCCTCTCATCGGGGAGGAGGACAGAAATTGGTTTAAAGAGCCCTTTATATCAATATAAAGGACCTCGTTGTGAAGACGGGTTCAGGGTTATATCAGTTTAATGCTGCTAAATTCAGTTTAAACGAGTAGTGTAGACCAGGCCTAAGAAAGAATGTGTGATGTCTAACAGAACGAAGCAAATGCTCATGCCTTTAAATTAGTCTACTATTGTATCTGAGCCACTTAGGAATGTATCTGATTCCTAATACAGACAGACCAAGGGAAATGGCTGAATATAAGTCCTAAATTATAATGGGGAATATTCCCACATTTCTCCACCATATTATGTTATATTGAAAAAGATATCATTAGTGGCCTGCTGAGTAAACTAAATATAAAGTTCCTAGACACTCAGCATAAATACTTTCAGTGGCAGAAGAATAAACTCACTTCTTCAAATTTAGAACGACGTCTCTTTCATGCACATGTACACACGTTAAGGCAGTATTTAAAACCTGTACTGTTGTCCTGTATGGTTGTGGGTGGTACCCAGAATGAACTAGGCAGCTATAAAAAGTCTATAATCTAGTGTTTGTAATGATGATGGGCCCGGTGTTGGGAATGATTTCATGAGAAACTTGTAAGTAATTTGTGTATATTTAAGCAATGGTTCTGGAATAAAGCTGTTTCAAAGTAATCTTCTGATCATAAGACTTTTCTCAGTTTAGATTATCCAAACTCAAGGATTCAGCAGATGCTCTGAAAATGTAACTCGAAGCAAACATTTCTACATTTCTAACATGATCCAACTCAAGTTAGAAACGGGATATGAAAATGAAGTTAAGTTGGACTCAGCAAATACCTGGGGGAAAAAGAATGCGATTTTTGGGTGTCTCACTTTTCAGTGTTCAGCCCAAAAAAAAAACCCATCACCGGCTCCAAGGACACTAATAAATGTTGCTAAAATCGAATGATTTAGTACATTCTCTTTTGGATTTTCTAGATATAATTAATTGGCAAGGTAGAATTACCAACACGACTTCCCCGCCATTTTCTTTGGCCTCTTCACCATAGAAAGACATAAAAACAATATTGGAAGAATGGCTTGAAGTTTACTTTTCTATTATTTGATGTATATATTATATGGCACCTATCAAACACTCTGGGTTCTGTACAGATGCATGCAATTATCCTTCTATAATGGTGGTTTTCTTATCTTCCTAGCATATCTTAAGTCTGACACAAACAACATTAACACCCTCTTCTAGCCAATAAATCACCCCCAACCAATAAAAAATAAAAAATTACTCTGAAATAAATCAGCCTAGACAAAGTAAATTAATAATCTAATAAAAAATAATAAAATAAAATATTGCATTAAATAATCAATTAGATCAAATAATAAATAAAATAATAATAATCTAAAACATCTGTATCAAAACCAAACCCCTACACAAGCACAGTTTTTACCCTGGAAAGGGAGAAGTGCCAGAAGGTCCATGGAGTCCATGAAGGATTTAGCTATCACTATTGATTTTATGTGGCTGGCACTCAAATATTAGTGATGGGCAGCATAAAATCCTAAAATAATATATTTTTTTTTAGTTAGAGGATATTAGCAAGTATGAATATAGAAATTATATGAGACTAGGATGGATTTTAGGGATCTATATACGCACAATCTTTCCCTGGATAGAACCAGACCAGAATCAGTGCCCTACCAGGACGGTGAACATGTATTCCCTCCCCATAGGTCATCAAATATGTTTTTCTTGCTCCAGATGAACCTAGAAAAGGTGTTTTGTGACAAAGCCCCCTCTTTGTCCAGCCACACTTAGGAAAGCCCTGATGTGTGTCAATAGGCATTTCTGTTTCATTGAACATCCTGTCTATGGACTGTCAAATATTCTGTACAGTCATATCTTTGACAGGAAAAGCCAAATCAGGATCTACAAATAAGTTATGGTGAGTTCTGGTTATACAGAGTTTTTGTAAATTCATCTGGAGTCCTGGCAAAAATATTGGAATGGGAAATCTGATTAGACAATTAAAATAGTATGACATTGCAGTGTAGATAGAATAACACCACAGTTCAGCCATGTTCCAGGCCTAGTGGACACGGCTACAGCAAGATCTCCGCTCCCCCATCCCAAGCCAGGTGTTACAGGGATTGGGGAGGAGCAGAGGATTGGCCCAGTTGCTCAGAAAGGAAAGGGAAAGAAGAGCTGCCATGCTTTCTGATCCCTCCTCCCCATTTCCGGAGAGCTCTGTCTCCTTCCTGTAGCAGGCATGATTGGATGCTTACACCCCAGGAGACAGAGAAGTGGGGAAAGCAACCAATCAGAGAGAGATTTCCCCCAGGCAGAGCTGAAATATGTGCCCTACACTGCAGCACTAGTTGTATTTAAGCAACACAGAACTTTGAGACTAGTAAAGCAGGACAGGCTGATTTAAATCAAAGTGATTTAAATCACGGATTTTAATGATGGTTTAAATCATCAATTTTAATATTGTTTTGCTTTTGTACTTATTAGTTATTTTCCTAAGGAAAGGATACATTCTCATTTGTTGGTAACCATTATTTGATCTGCAAATAAATATACCCATTACACTAAATTTAGTACTACTTTTTGCTAACTAGCTGGATACACTATATCTATGCACATTTATTTAAGCAACTATATGGCTCAATTTACATGTATTCAGATTCTTAAATTTTACTTTTTTATTGTGTTAGAAAATGGTGAATGATGCATTTCTGATTTACTAGATGATGATTTATTTTTTTTTAACCTGTGATTTGTGCCAAGCCCTGTTTGGATGGAAATTCAAATTCAGCTTTTTTTCCTCTCTCTTTCTTTCTTTCTTTCTTTTTTTAAATAAAACTACCTTCAATGAACTTGATACATAACAAAGAGACAGTTTATCAAAACATGTTTTGTATTTACAACTAATTGAATTATTAAACAAAGGAAGTATTAGCCTTAGTGAATTGAACTGTTTGAACACATATCCTTCAAGATTTTAGAACTAGTAGAAATCACCTTCTCACACCTAGTTTTTATTCATAGCTGGGAATCGCTTAATACTATGTTTGTATTTAACAAATTATTTTAATAGATTATAAAACATTTAGGCCTTAACATAGGTTATTAATTTCAAATTTAATTTTAAATAGGTGTATTTTTAAAATATAAACCTGTATTTGATTTAAGTTTAAAAATATGATTTAAACAAAAAATAAATTGCTTTAATCATCCATTGTTATCCAGCCTGTAGTAAACAGACAATACAGCAAGAATAAAGAGACAGTAATTCCAAACTCCTTATTATGCAGTGACTGAGAATTAAATATTTTAAAGTTTCAGTTGCTCATCTTAGGGTGCCTAGGCTCACATTGAAAATGTTGATTTGGTAATGTTCCCAAAATGCTCTGAAATAAGCACATCCACAAACTGAGCCCCCCTTTCTTTGTCTTTGAATCATAAAATATAAACCTCAGCCTAAACTTTTTCCCAAATGTGGAAGTTCCTAGGGTTTCCTTTTTCTTGGTCTTTGTCGTGAGATTCCTGTGTCTCAGAGACACATTTCAAGTCCTCTTATGCTCCTAGAGTGGAGTAAGTTGGACACTTATTATCTAGCCTCAGAGTATCTCAGCAAAATTAGCTCTGTGTTCGTATACACAGTTCAAGTACCTGACACAAAGATTAGTCTTGTACAAGAGTCCTGCATCTAGCATCAGGCACACGGATGCAGACAGCTCTGTGATTTGAAGCTTTAGGTTTTGCAACTTTAAATCTAAATCAGTTTAGGTGCAACAGGTACATATATAAACTTTCTGGTATCTTACCACGTGCAGTAATAAAACTTTGAATACGCTCTGGAAAGTTAATGACACTCAAAGGTAATCCATGAAACCAGTATCACTTGCAACAAAAATGTAGTCATTCATTGGATAGCTTCTACTCTTCATAAGAAAGAATGCCCTCTTATGTGAAGCTTTGCCCTGAGCAAATAAGCAGACCTACCACTTATCACTCATACTAGCTTAATGTATGGTAAATTTTAAGAATCGCATGCAGGGCCGTCCTTAGGATTTATGGGGCCCTACGCAGTACCATTAAACTGATGCCCCTATGCTCCACTGAAAGCAGTCCCCAGCTGGTGCCAAAGATCCCAGTGTGTCGAGGGGGCACAGCCACCATCCCCGCCTGCGGACCCCCAGAGCCCCACCATTGCTGACACACACCGAGCTTCATACACAGCAGATGCTGTGGCACTGGCTCAAGGCGGGCTTCGCGCTGTCACATGGGGGCTGCATCTTGCCAGAGCCCACAGCCCTCCTGCAGCCCCTCGGCACTCCTGGCTCACCATGAACATTTTGATAGGAAGTACAAAGCAGTAATAACAATAACACAAGTGTGAGTGTGTATGTGTGAGAGAGACAGTGTGTAACTAACTGTGTGTTGGGGAACTGCGTGAATGTCTGTGTGTGTGTGTGTGAGAGAGAGAGAATCTGTATTGGGGGACTGTGATTCGTGAGAGGCACAGTGTATGTGGGTGTAAGAGCCAGTGTGTGTGTGTGTAAGCAGAGCCAAAACGGGCTCTACCCTAACATCTGGTAGTGAGCTGTAGAAAAGGACTTCAGGGGCTGATCTCATTTGCACGGGCACACCCACCCTGCCTAGCATGATGAGACTGCTTGCCCAAATGGTCACTTTTGCAGTTGTGGGATCCCCAGTCTCTTTGTTATTGGGGCAGGAATAATAAAGTGTTGTTATCCTGGTTATGTGAATCAAGGAAGTTATGAAAAGCCAAAATAACTGAGAGCTGTGTTAAGTTGGGGAGACCTGAAGACATATTGGTGACCAGCTAGTGAGGAGGAGTGGTTTATGGTGAAGACTGCAGCAGAACCCCACAGAGAGGCGCTGCAATGAAGATATTTGTAATGCATTTCAGTGAGACATTTAAAATCTCTCTCTTTTTTATGGTCTCACTCATTTTAAACTGACATTTCTCTGCACTCCTGTGGAACTCTCCAGATATTTGCTATGAGTGACTATGTGTGTGAGAGAGAGACTATGTGTATGAGTGACCTTACAGTACCAGCCATCCTATTCTTTTCTTAACCAAGAAAGATATGCAGCTACCCTTACCTTCAACAGCAGCAGACAGGGAGACCAGACAGTAAATGTGAAAAATTGAGATGGAGGTTGGGGGGGTAATAGGTGCCTACATAAGACAAAGCCCCAAATATCGGGACTGTCCCTATAAAATCAGGACATCTGCTCACCCTAACAGCAGATGATCTTTATTTTAAAATTCATTCACTCATCCATATGTCACAGACATAATCATTGTCTGAAGATCTGTACTATGGATCTACCAATCTTGCACAATTGGAGGGAAATAACTTTTTTGCAGTTCCCTCCCTCTTGTGGTAAATTATTTGGCAATGTAAGTTAGCATAAGACTGATTTTTTACAAAATATTTTAAAATTTTCTTAATTTAAATTTTCATGTACTGCCCCATAGGCCTGGTAACAAAAAATACTAATACTGGTGTCATAAAGAGCAAGTACAACTGTATTAATATGTAAATTACGAAAGTGGAGTATGGTAGGGAACTAATCTGAGAAAATCAAGTGTAACCCACACACCTTCTGGGTGTGGTGTTCTGTCCCATCTAGTGGCACCGAGACCACTTAGAGATTAATGAGTCTGTTCTATAGCCTTAGCTAAGGACCATATGGCTTTTAGCTTAGGAAATAGAGGCTCATGCATTTTGCTCCAGACATCCCAGGTTCAATCCCGCCCACTGACAAACGAAGTCTGTTAGTGTTACACAAGCAGGTTGGTTTTTTTTAGTTTAAAAAAAAAAAATCCCACTTACCACAGAGCTGGTAATATGCAACAGTTTGGAATACACAATTCTAGAGAGGATTTGCCAGATCACAGCAGACAACTGCTCCAGCAGGTCTGGTAAATGAATGCCACCTGAAGGAAGGAGAAAGAGCTAAACTTGGAGCAAGTTTGGGGGTTTACTTCCCACTTCAGATATGGAAGATTTGGGGCATCTCCCACACTTTCATATAAATGAAGGAGCTGTAGGATAACGCTGCCCAAAGTTGTCCATCTGCCCAAAGGAGCCTGGGTGATGATCCTATGCTAAGTCACAATTCTCCTTCCACGCTCCCAGAGGGAGACTTGGGCAAGTCTAGAGAAGAAGCCTTCACAACTGAGGGAGATTCAGGAAAAGTCTAAAAAAATTACACTTATATTGCAGGAGATTGGAGGCAAGGTTGTAGCTTCCCTTTGCCCCTTACCATGTTAAGTTTTGTGCCAACTCTGAGAAGCCTCCTTCCCATTCACTCACCCCTAAAGGCAGTCTGGGGGGAGTCTTCTCTTACTCTTAAAGGACAATGAGCAGTTTTTTCTCCCAAGATCAGAGACTGAGAGGCCAGGGCTGGATTAAGGCACAAGTGCTGTTGGCCTGGTGCCCTATATAATGGGGTCACCTGATAGAAACAGAACCTCAGCTTTCATTAAAAATATATTTCTACCCCCCCCCCCACACACACACACACATGTAAAGAAAAACTTGAAAACGTGACCCAAGATACCTGGCTGAGTCTGCAGACAGCCTGAAACAATAGCTCCAAGGGGTGTGAACTTTCTTATTTATTTTACCTCTTCAGTTTGCTGCCTGAGTCCTAAGGAGGGGCATACCTACTTACCTAGGTCTCCAGATTGCCTTCATTCCTCCCTTGCTGTGGGTGGCTCTGTTTACTCTTTTCTCCCTCTCCCCAGGAGGGAAGCTGTGAGGTGCCTCCGACCGGTAATTAGTCAAAACCCCAAACCCAAGGTTTCATCTCTAAAACAATCATGCCCTTGGGACCTGTCTCCTGCACATCAGGGATCTCCACGCTGCAAGGGGACTGGAAGGGTCTCAGCTCGCCCGCCCCCCGAGGGAGGCTTGAGAGACTGAGTCTCTTTCCTCTCCTCTCCTGTATGGACTGGGGAAGGGGGTGCGGCTCCTCCTCTTCTTCCTGCTCGCACATGAACACGGCTGAGGCTCTGCGGAGTTACCTCCGCCTCCTCCTGCCCCTTCTAAGAAGCAGGCTGGGGTTGGAGTTACACCTTGGGGGCCAGGCGAACACACACCCCTCACCCGCTCCTCCCTCCCCCGAGAGGTTCCCTCCCCTCTGGCGCTTGCATCCTGCAGGTGGCGCTAGTGCAGCAGCTTGGCGCCCGTCGCTAGCGTGAGGAGCCTTCGCCTGGCGTTTGGGTTAAAGGCAGCGGGTTCACTGCCGCTAGTGCGCATGCTCTGTTCTTTTCTGGGGCGCGCGAGCGCAACGGCTGCTAGTCTGCCAGCGCAGCCGGTCATGGCGGCGGTGCTGGAGCACGAGAACCAGGTATTCCTGGATCTCTTCCACCAAGATGGGCTTGTGATCTGCGCCCGCGGCCTGGGCATCGATCGTATCCTGCTGCGCTTCCTCCGCCTCTACTGCGAGCCGGCCAGCCTGGTGCTAGTGCTCAACACCAGCCCGGCCGAGGAGGTGAGGGGCTGCTCTCCGGGGCGTGGGGAGAGTCACTGGCTACTGGGCTCCTCTGAGCGGGAGGACACTCCCTCTGCTCTCTTCTTGGGGGGCAGTTCCCTCGACCTGCCCCCAACCACCTCTCCCCGGAGTGGGAACCTTTCCTCCCGTCACGGGGAGTGGGATATGATCGTCCTGACACACACATGCGCACCCCTGTCCCCAAAATCACTCCCACGGCGAGTGGGATGCAATTTAAATCCCTCCCTCACGTACACACCCACCTACCCCAAATCCCCCTTCAAGGGATTGGGGTGCGATTTCTACCCCCAAACCTACCCCCGTGTTTCCTCATAGTCAGAGTGCATTCTCCTTCCTCAGAAGTGTCAGGTGGTGGCCACTTTCTAGACTGGGTATGTCAATCATCTTGGTACCCAGAACTAGTTGTGATGGGGAGAGAGAGTTGCCTTGAGGAGTTGTTGCTGAACCAATACCTCAGCAGAATGGTAGGAGATACGGGGCTCCTGAAGTTGCCAATACACTTAGATCTTGATCAGTGGTTATTAAAGATTGTGTTTCATTGACAGAGATGTATGTTGAACGGAATTGGGCAAATACTGTACCCAAGTACTAGTGAACAGTCAATCAAATAAAAACTTTGTTTGCTTTACTGTTAGTAACCTGACCTATTAGCTACCTGTAAACATTTTGTATAAGCAAATACTTGCTATTAATTAGTTACTACATTTCACTACACAGCTGGATTTCAGTGTAGAATAAAGTGACCCTTTTGTTTAGTCTAGTAGTTTTCAACCTGTGGTTCATGAACCCCTGCTGGTCTGCAGACTATGTTTAAGATTTCCAAAGGTGTCCACACCTCTATTCAAAATGTTTTAGGGATCTGCAAACAACAAAAGATTGAAAACCACTGGTTTAGGCTATATCTACACTACAGACCTTAGAGCCGGACAGCTGTGCCTTTGTAAGGTCTCCCATGTAGCTGTGCTTTGCCAGCAGGAGAGAGCACTCCTGCCAGCATAATTAAACCTCCCCAATGAGCAGCATTAGCTCTCTCCACAGGAGAGCCTCTCCTGCCAACATAGTGCTGTCCGCACCAGCTCTTTTGCCATTGAAATTTATGTTGGTCAGGGGTATGGTTTTTTCACACCCCTGATTGACAAAAGCCTCAGTTTATATGTGTGTATTTTTAAAAGCCCTATATAAATAAGATCATTATCATGTTATTCTCTGATTACGTATTACAATATTACATTTGTCTGAGGTCCTTCATCCTAAAGGATGTTAAAACTTTTTAAAAACAGGTACACAGACTACACAAATGGGTCACTTTATTCTCTGCTGAAATACAGGTATGTGGTGAAATATATTCTTTGTATTGTGATAGTAGCCCTACTCATGGATCAGGACCCCACTGTGCTAATCACTGTACAAACAGAACAGAAAGACAATCCTTCACTCTTCTATTAATCTAAGTTACTTTTAAAAATAAGACTTAGGGTCTTAAGTCAGTTGAATGCTTTTGAAAATGTTACCCATAATACTTGACCAGAAAAATATATGTTGCATCTAGCTATGTAGGAAATCATGGCTACTACTTTGTAGATTTTTTTGTGGCAGCCCCCAAATAATCAACAAAGAATATAGAAATCTATAATTGTTTGCATCTGTTTAATCAAAGCATTTATTCTGGTGAAATACTGTGTTCTAATCATGTGTTTGGTTTAGGAGTATTTTATTGATCAGCTGAGGTCAGATGGAGTTGTTCATCTTCCTCGGCGTGTTACCAATGAAATTACAAGCAACTGTAGATATGAAGTTTACACACAAGGTGGTGTCCTCTTCGCAACAAGTCGAATTCTTGTAGTGGATTTCCTGACAGATAGAATTCCTTCAGATCTTATAACTGGTAAGAGTTTAGTGAACGCAACCTAAGAATTTTCTATTTATTCTGCTTTTACTTCACCTGTACACAGAGGGATTAGTTTTGCAACCCTTACTTATGGGTAGTCCAACTGATGGATGAAAGGGCTGAAGAATTAGGCCTTTGTGAAAGTTGCAGTAACAATGCCTGTGTTAAAGGCAATGTGAAAAGCTTGTGGCCTTTTATTCTGCTTTATATAAATTAGACTTGAAAGTTGTGTGTTTTTTCTGGTTGTTTTATGAATATCAGAATTTTAGATCTTGTCTAGCCTAGAAGACACTCATGACTGCAAAGCTAGTACGATAATTACACAAGATCCCCAAAATTCAAAATTTGGAAGAGGAAGGAATTTTTAGCCAGAAAATAAAATTCTGGATTTTGTTAATGCTTAAACATAATTGATAAATGCACAGTTTGGAGAAAGGTGAATCTTTGTTACAGATGCAATATTCCATCCCTTCAATAAACGTGTGAGAGCTCCCACTCTGTTAGAACCTTTAAGAGGTCCTACAGCAAAACCGGGGTAGATGAGTCTTGACAGTCTTGATATTTCTAGTTTTGAAGAACAAATAAGAACCTTCCAACTCCCATCTTTTAGGCCTCTGTACAAAAGAAATAACAAAAGGTACAAACCAATTTTTAAAAAATCCTTTGCAGGTCATTTATAACTTTCTTTTCTTTTGATGCTATTACCACTAGATGTCAGTGTGACCATAGCTATTAGAGCAGCAGAGAATCCTGTGGCACCTTATAGACTAACAGAGGTTTTGGAGCGTGAGCTTTCGTGGGTGAATACCCACTTCGTCAGACGCAGAGTTTCATTTACTGCTACACACGTTGGTTGGAATGTTAGAAATGGTATTGGATATAATGGAAAGGATGGAATAACTCTAGAAAAACTGTATGAAGTTCTCATTTCTTTTTAAATATATCTGATATCTCTAGACATGCAAACAATGTATCCATTTCTTTTGTGAAAAAAACTTACATTTTATTATCTAAGCATAGATTATAAAGCCAGAAGGGACAGTTGAGATCTAGTCTGAACTCCTGCATAACACAGGCCAGAGGACTTACGTGAATTTAATTCCTGTTTCAAGTCCGATAGCTATGGCTGAATAGAGAGGGTCTTTCAGAGAAAACATCCAATTGGGATTTAAAAAAAACTTCCGGTGACAGAGAATCCAGCAAAACCCTTCGAAATATGTTCTAATGGTTAATTGCTCTCTCTGTTAAAAAATTGCTCTTCATTTCTAATCTGTCCAGCTTTAACCTCCAGCTATTGAATCTTCTTATACCTTTGTCTGCTAGACTGAAGAAACTTCTGATAGATATTATGAATACATGAGATATTCAAAGATTATTATATGAAATGTATACATCAGGTTTTCTCAAACTTCTTTGCACCACGACACCCCCCCCACCCACCCACTTCTGACGATAAAGTTACTACATGACCCAAGGTGAGGCCGGGGGGAGGCGGGGGTTGGCACCCAAGCCCTGCCACCCTGGGTGAGGGGAAAGGGGGCTGCAACCTGAGCCCCATTACCCTGGGTGTGGGTGAAGCTTGGGCTTCAGCTTCAGCCCTGGGTCCTATCAAGTCTAATGTTGGCCCTGGCAACCCCATTAAAATGGGGTCACAATGTATTTTGGGTTCTCAACCCACAGTTTGAGAACCGCTGGTATACATTGTATGTATTTTGAAGAGCTTGGATTATATTCTGGTCCCATGAGGGAGTTACAGGAGTTTCCTTCAAGAACTAAAATCACTGGTAACTTGTGGTGAGGGAGGGGTAATAAATGTAAATTCCTAGGCAGATAAAGAAGTCTGGAGAAGTCCCACACACCCTACCCCTGAGGGAAATTGCATATTATAGTTTGACCTGATTGAAGAAACCTGGCAAACAAAGAAGTGAGAAATGTATAATGTGACCACCCTTACATAGAGACAGGGATCACTCTTAACCAATCCAAAAACCGGCATGATGCTGTGATGATGAGGAACAGGCCTTGTGGAAAGGGCCTTAAAGACTATGAAACATTCCATAGTCTCCATGTGGAAAATGGATGACTGCCAGCTAAGCTAAGGACTGCGTGTAAATGGTTTATTGTTTTTAAGATCTATTTTTCTCTGTAATACTTTTGTTCTGAATAAATAATACTTTACTTTACAAAAGCTGCCTGGTCACTGGTTAATTCTGTCATTACCCCCATGAGAGAGAAGAGTTGCAAGTGCTGAACTAAACTCAGACCTGCTGGAATAACTGTAATGAAGTGAAGGAAGAATTGGAACCTAAATACCCAATCTAAAAGAAGAGAGTCACAACAGTTTGCTCCAAGTAAGGTGACGACTAGAGGTCTGGGTCTTAAGCAGATGCCTTTAAAGAAAGGATAAAGGGTGAAGTTTCTTCAGGAACAATGACACCCTCTATTTTCAAATTTCTGTTCTCCATGGAGGTATTGCAAGACTGTGATAAAGTCACCTTCTGTCCTTCTCTTTGATAAGCTAAACAGATTGAACTCTTTGAATCTTTTACTAGAAAGCATGTTTTACAATCCTTTAATTGTTCTTTTGGCTCTTCTCTGACCCATCTCTAATTTATCAACATCCTTGAATTGTGGGCACCAGAACTGGACACAGTTCTGGCAGTGGTTGCACCAGTGCCAAATACAGAGGTAAAATAACCTCCCTACTCCTACTCATTATTCCCTTGTCTACCGATCCAAGGATTGCATTAGCCCTTTTTGGCCCCAGCAGCATACTTGGGGGCTCATGTTCAGCTGATTATCCCCAGGCCCCCAAATCTCTTTCAGAGTCACCGTTCCCCAGGATAGAGTCCTCTCCTGTTGTAAAAATATGGCTTATATTCTTAAGTGCTAGAGAACACAAGCAATTTTATTACAAATTCACACAGTAGTAATAGATGAGATATAATCAGCATTGCATGAACAATGAAACAGATAAGTATCTTTAAGCAGTTTATAGGAATGTAGTTTTTAAATCTATGTAGCATATATTAAATTTAATTAAATTGGCCAATTGACATCAAATTAATTGTAAGTGCACATTCTGTGGGAGCATTTCTAGTGGGGTCCTACTGGTTCTTGGCCCAATGCTATTCAGTATCTTTATTAATGAGCTGAAAGAAAATATAAAATCATTACTGATAAAGTTTGCAAATAACACAAATTGGTGGAGTGGGAAATAATGAGCATGGGTCAGATGTACAGGGTGATCTGGATCACACTGCAAGATGGGCTTTTTTGGACAACATGCATTTTACTATAGCTAAATGCAAAGTCATATATTCAGGAACCAAGAATGTAGGTCACACTTATAAGATTGGGGGCACTCTATTTTGAAATGCAGTGACTCAAGGAATTCAGGATCATGGTGGATAACCAACTGAACATAAGCTTCCGATGCAATAAGGTAATAGAAGAGAGTAAATATGATCTTGCATATTTAAGCAGAGGAATATGGAAAAAAAGTAGGTGAATGGTGTTATTGTTATGTACAACATTAGTGAGACTATTACTGAAATATGGTCAGTCCTTTGCAAAGGAAGTTGAAAAATTGGAAGGAGTTCAGAAAAGTACTAGAAGAATGATTAGAAGTGTCAAAACTTAATGTACAGAGGCATGACAAGATCAATGGCTGGAAGCTGAAGCTAGTCAAACTCAGACTAGAAATAAGATGCAATTTTTTTTAGAAGGAAGATGGTTAATCATTAGAACAACTTACCTAGGGATATGGTGGATTCTCTGGAGTTTGAAGTCCTTAAACTATAGCATCTCTTTTAAGTCCTTGGTTTAACTGGCCTTGTCTTCACTAGGAGAAAATACTTTTTAATGTGTGTTTAAATAATGGGTTTAAATCCTAGACAAGGCAAGGTGTGGTTTCAACTGGGTGAGGTAGCCCCTAGGCTTATCCATATGGTTTACCTCAACCACCTAACACATGTTTAAAGTACAACTTGCCTTGTCTATCCTAGCATTTTAACAGTTGTTAGAAATACGCCTTTTTTGGTAGCATAGACGTTGCCTTGGTGAAATTCTACGGCCTATGTTTTGCAGGAAATCAGACTAGAATCATAGTGATTCCTTCTGCCATTAAAATCTATGAAAATCATAGAAAATATGCTAAAGAAATGTCTCGAGGGGTTCTTTAGTAATGAAAGAAGCTTGAACAAAATGGCATCAGGTGTTTCAGTTCTGTAAGTTACAACCTTTTGTAGATAAATTAATAATGTGGCCTTTAAAATCCCTACATTGCAATTTGATAATACTGTGTTAACATCTAACTTACTAGCATCTTAAATTTCTAGGATAACTTCCAGAATTTTCTAATGTAACTCTAAGAATCCAAATTAAGCCCTACTGTTTTCCTTTTTTGTCTCCTTTCCATTTAAGTATTAGTATTTTTTGTCTAAAGATGTCTTATTATCACAGCTATAATGTTCAGGAGAAGGGGTTGTTTTGTGGGGTTTGAGAAGTGTTTCAACTGGTCCTACATGATGCCATATTTGCAGCATATGATAGATTTTAATTCTTATTGCTGTTTAATTGGCAAAACGTTTAAAGAATAAAACATTCTTGTGGAAAAATAGACACAATATTTTAACTTTTTTTTCCATTTGTGTAATTTGAAAACCTCATCTTCTGCCAGGCATTTTGGTATACAAAGCACACAGAATCATTGAGTCTTGTCAGGAAGCATTTATCTTGCGACTCTTTCGCCAGAAGAACAAGAAAGGGTTCATCAAAGCTTTTACAGACAATGCCATTGCCTTTAATACTGGCTTTTGTCATGTGGAAAGAGTGATGAGAAATCTCTTTGTACGGAAACTTTATCTTTGGCCAAGGTAAGATGCCTTGCTACTGCACAATGTATTTTTATTAACTGTGAGTCTTATTTTTTGGATTGTGGTAGTTTTTCTTAGGTTTATGTCTTCAATATCCAGCTTTAAATCAAAAGCTAAGATCTTTAAATGTGTATATAAAGCCTGAAGAATATCTGCATATGACTGATGGAAACTAAGGCACAGAGTTTGTTTTGCTTTAGGTCCCATAGTGAGTCAGAGCAAGGCCCAGAACAGTATTGAAATCTCTTTTCTTACTCCAGGTGAGACAATGAACATTGAAAATGCAGAGAACATTTTTTGCATTGGATAGGAAAGTCATCTTTCGTATCCCACTTTACTGTTTCTTTAGCCCACTCTGTCAAGTGGTCCACTCACCTTTTCCTCCTTTGGTCTGTCACATGCCACTGTAAGCAGTAACTTCAGAAGCTTTTGCTCCCTTCTACAGCTAAAACAAAAGTGGGCCTAATTGGAGCAGGAAAGGGTGAACGGGCTATGCACAATGCTCTCTTGCTTCTAAATCATGAAATCCCCTCTACAAGTTGGAGCTTCAGTGGGTCAGGAAGATGGGCACTTAAGTTTGGAGGGAGCAGATAAGATGAGCAACTGCTCCTCATACCATACCCCATTATCAACATTAATTCCCTTCTATGTACTGGGGTATAGAATAGCTGAGAGGAGCATTATAAAGGTGTCCTGATACTTATATGGACAGCTGAGGGTCTACAGGATTTACTGGGCTATTACTGTGTACTAATGTATGCAGTGTTGTAGTTGGGTTGGTCCCAAGATATGAGAGAGAGAGAGAGGGTGGAAGAAGAGCTCAAAAGCTTGTCTTTCTCACCCACAGAATTTGGTCCAATGAAATATATTATCTTACCCACTGTGTCCTAATAGCATTTTAAAGATTTAAGATGGCTGTACAGTTTCTGCTCAAAATATGTCCTTAATATTAAAGAGATAATAAGGTGTACAGTACTTCTTTCCTGACAACATGTTCATGTTCTTATTAGTAGGTTCTTCTTCGAGTGATTGCTCATATCCATTCCAGTTAGGTGTGCGCGCGCGCTGCGTGCACGTTCGTCGGAAAACTTTTTACACTAGCAACACTCAGCGGGTCGGCTGGGCGCCCCCTGGAGTGGCACCGCTGTGACACCGAATATATACCCCAGCCGACCCGGCCATCCTTCAGTTCCTTCTTACCACCCGTATCGGTCGTTGGAACAGTGGAGTGGGGTGCCAGCTTAGCTGACCTCCACCTCCCTAGCTACGTCGGTAGTTTCTGTTTGGTGTATCATGTATATAGTTATTAATTGTTCCTATGGTGTGTGTGTGTGTGCATGTGTGTTTATATATATTATATTAAAAAAAAAAAAATTCCCCTCTCACCCCTATGGGTGTCTGTGTCTTTCCTCACCTCGGTGTCTCCTCTACCAGAGACCTGGATTTGAGGTTCTGCGCAGTATCTTAGCTGTTCCTAGCACTGCACTCTTCGGACAGAAGTGAGCTCTTGATGTTGTTCCTGGGATGCTGTTGATGAGCCACTCACCCCAGTTAGGAGTCACAGCCCGAGGCTCCCACCATCCTTCTGGACCACTTTTGGCCTTCCACTTTCCACATCCTCTCTAGTTCCTCTGTCAGGCCCTGGTTACTTCTCCAGCTTCTCATATTCTTCTTCGCTGATGTTGCTGTCACTTGGCACTTGCTATATCTTATCACCACGCTGTCTTCTCTCCTGTCTAACCCCGGATGTTGGCTGATTGGCCAGTACCTGCGCTTCCGTCTGGATCTGAAGTCCCACAGACTCTTAGCCCTTCTATTTCACAACCTTCCTGTGGAATCTCCCATCTGGTCTGGAGGGTCTAGCCCATACGCTTGTGAGATGTTCCTGTACACAATGCCAGCCACTGTGGTTGTGCCTTGGTTCAGTGTTATTGCTGTGCTGCTGCATCTTAATCCTGCGCCACTATGTGTTGGACTGTCTCTGAGGCCTCTCTGCACAGTCTGCACCTTGGGTCCTCTCTAGTGTGGTAGACCCCTGCTTCAATGGATCTGGTGCTCAGTGCCTGTTCCTGTGCTGCTATGATCAGTGCTATCTGGATCTGAGCACCAGATATATATATATATATATATATATATAATATAAGATTTTCAGAACTACTCCCCCCAGACTCTCACCAGGAATTCGCTGCATTCCTTGAAAAAGGTGGCTAGAACCTCCCTCCAGGCTTCTCTAGATGCGGCCGACTCGGCAGCCAGAACTCTGGCCTCCTGCATCACCGTGAGGCGTATCTCATGGCTACAGGTCTCCAACCTGCCGCCCAAACTGCAATACTCCATCCAAGACTTACCCTTTGACGGCAAGGGTCTGTTCTCGGAGAAGACCGACCCCAGGTTGCAGAGCTTAAAGGACAACAGGGTCATCATGCGCTCTTTGGGCATGCATACACCCGTGACCCAGCGCAGACCCTTCCGGCCCCAGCCCCACCGGCCGTACTTTGTGCCCAGGCACAGGCAAGACTTCAGCAGAAGGCGCGGGCGGGGTGGCCGTAGACGCCAGTCCGGGCCCCAAGGGGGTCAAAACCACGGCCCCTCAAAACCACCACCAGGGCCTAAGTCTGCCTTTTGAAGGTACGCACGAGGACAGCGTACCAGTTTCAGGACAGGATCCTTCTCCTCCCTTCTGCAACTGCCTCTCCTACTTCCTCCCGGCGTGGTCCCAATTGACCTCAGACTTCTGGGTCCTACGCACGGTGAAACAAGGATTCCACCTCCAATTTGTTTCAACCCCACCTTCCCACCCTCCAACCCAGTCCCTCTTCAGGGACCCCTCTCACGAGCAATTCCTCTTACAAAAGGTACAGGCTCTCCTCTCCGCAGGAGCAATAGAGGAGGTACCACCAGACGAGAAGGGAAAAGGGTTTTACTTCCGTTACTTTCTGATCTCCAAGTCCAAAGGAGGCCTCAGGCCTATCCTAGACCTGCGAGGCCTCAACAAGTTCATGGTAAAGTTGAAGTTCCGCATGGTCTCCCTGGGGACCATTATCCCATCCTTGGATCCTGGAGACTGGTATGCTGCCCTTGATATGAAGGACGCATACTTTGCCATCTTCCCTCCACACAGGAGGTATCTGCGCTTTGTAGTCAATCACCAGCACTTCCAATTCACAGTCCTCCCATTTGGTCTCTCCACGGCCCCAACGGTGTTTACAAAGTGTATGGCCGTAGTTGCTGCACACCTCTGCCAACGTCGAATACATGTATTCCCATATCTGGATGACTGGCTCATCAAAGGTACCTCCGAGACACAGGTCAGACAGCAAGTGGACATCATCAGGGACCTGTTCACACGTTTGGGTCTGCTCCTTAATACGGAGAAATCCGCACTGGTTGCCACACAAAGGCTAGACTTCATAGGGGCAACCCTGGACTCCAGTCTAGCCAGGGCCTACCTACCTCAGCCACGTTTCCAGGCAATCACGGCGATCATTCGAGATCTGCAGAACTTCCCGACAACCTGGGCTTGCACGTGTCTCGGTCTCCTAGACCACATGGCTGCCTGTAGTTGCGTAACCAAATATACCAGGCTCCACCTCCAGCCCCTCCAAACGTGGTTCAATTCAGTCTACCGTCCGGGACCCAATAGACACATTGGTCACCGTTCCCCCGAACACCCTACACTCCCTTGATTGGTGGCTAACTCCCTCCCTGGTGTGTGCAGGGTTACCGTTCCATCCACCACAGCCCTCGCTGTCCCTAACGACAGATGCGTCATCTCTCGGTTGGGAGCTCACCTCGGATATCTTCATACCCAGGGCCTTTGGTATGAAGGCTCCACATAAACGTCCGAGAGCTGGGAGCCGTCCACCTTGCGTGCCAGGCATTCCAGCAGCACCTACATGGCCGTTGTGTCTCAGTGTTTACAGACAACACAACGGCCATGTATTATATCAACAAACAGGGAGGGACTCGATCTTTCCCCCTATGTCAGGAGACCATTCGACTCTGGGACTTCTGCATAGCCCACTTGATAGACCTGGTAGCATCCTTTCTCCCAGGGGTTTGGAACACTCTGATGGATCAGCTGAGCAGATCTTCCTCTGTCACGAATGGTCAGTAAGACCAGACGTTATTCTTTCGATCTTCCAGAAGTGGGGCTTTCCCCGCATAAACCTGTTCGCCTCTCGCACGAACAGGAAATGCCAGGCGTTCTGCTCCTTCCAAGGTCTTTCACCGGGATCGATCACGGACGCATTCCTCCTGTCGTGGAAGCACCGCCTGCTCTATACCTTCCCACCATTCCCTCTAGTTCACAAGGTCCTGATAAAACTCCGCAGGGACAGAGCGCATCTAATCATGATTGCGCCAGCGTGGCCCAGACAGCACTGGTACACCACACTGCTCAACCTGTCCATAGCCAGCCCAATTGCTCTGCCACTCGTTCCGGACCTCATAACACAGGACCACGGCAGTCTTCGCCACCTGGACCTGCAGTCCCTTCACCTCACAGCATGGCTCCTGCATGGCTGAACAGATCGGAGTTACGCTGCTCCGCTCCGGTACAGCATATTCTCCTAAGTAGCAGAAAGCCTTCCACTCGGTCAACGTACCTGGCCAAGTGGAAGCGTTTCTTCTGCTGGTGTGCAACGCAGAATACTACTCCTTCTGAGGTCTCAGTCCCCACTGTTTTGGACTACCTCTGGTCCCTTAAGCAGCAGGGCCTGGCGATATCTTCTTTGAGGGTGCACTTGGTGGCTATCTCCACATTCTATCCTGGAGAGAGTGGCCACTCCGTGTTTTCCCACCCCTTAGTTACTAGATTTCTTAAGGGCCTAGAGCGCCTCTACCCCCCAGTGCGCCGCCCTGCCCCCACCTGGGACCTCAACTTAGTCCTAAGCAGACTTATGCATCCGCCTTTTGAGCCGTTGGCAACTTGCTCACTGCTATACCTGTCATGGAAGACAGTCTTTCTAGTGGCCGTTACATCGGCCAGAAGGGTCTCCAAACTTCAAGCCCTTACGGTGGACCCACCGTATACTGTCTTTCACAAGGACAAGGTACAATTGCGACCTCATCCAGCATTCCTCCCTAAGGTAGTGTCGGCCTTCCATACCAACCAGGACATCTTCCTCCTGGTCTTCTTTCTGAAGCCTCACTCTTCTCGACAGGAGCAGCAGTTGCACGCCTTAGATGTCCGTAGGGCGCTCGCTTTTTATATCGAACGGACGAAGCCCTTCCGGAAATCCCCCCCCCAACTCTTCATTGCAGTAGCTGAACGGATGAAGGGACTACCTGTCTCCTCCCAGAGGATCTCCTCTTGGGTAATGGCATGCATGCATACATGTTATGACCTGCCTCATATTCCTTCGGGCCATCTCACTGCACACTCAACCAGAGCTCGGGCTTCATCAGCCGCCTTCCTGGCCCACGTACCTATCCAGGAGATTTGTCGCGCAGCTACCTGGTCATCGGTCCACACCTTTGCTTCACACTATGCTCTGGTCCAACAGTCTAGAGACGATGCAGCCTTTGGCTCAGCGGTTCTGCACGCTGACACATCTCACTCCGACCCTTCCGCCTAGGTAAGGCATGGGAATCACCTAACTGGAATGGATATGAGCAATCACTCGAAGAAGAAAAGACGGTTACTCACCTTTGTAACTGTTGTTCTTCGAGATGTGTTGCTCATATCCATTCCAAACCCACCCTCTTTCCCCACAGTCGGAGTAGCCGGCAAGAAGTAACCGAAGGGTGGCCGGGTCGGCTGGGGTATATATCCCGTGCCATAGCAGCGCCACTCCAGGGGGCGCCCAGCCGACCCACCGAGTGTTTCTAGGGTAAAAAGTTTTCCGACGAACATGCACTCGGCGCGCGCACATCTAACTGGAATGTATATGAGCAACACATCTCGAAGAACAACAGTTACAAAGGTGAGTAACCGTCTTATCTCTTCCTATGCATGGAAAGCAGCATATACCCTAGTGTATTTATTGAGCTACACAGGATTTACACCCTATTCTTCTGCCTGCGATATGGGATTTTTCCTTTCCACTGGATTGCAGGATTTGGCCCATCCATGGTTATTCTGTGGAATACAATACAGTCCCTTTTATCTGACCCACACTTAACCATCTCTCCGTATTTACCAGACAACCAGGACTAGGGCCAGAAGCGGGTGATCTCTCCTGTGGCCTATAGATGGTGCTGCAGCATTGCATTCTCTAGTTTATCTGGAGTTTGATGATCTGGCCCCAGTCCCAATTAGACCAGATAATTGGGGGTATACTATATAATGTTGTAATTCTCCATCTCTTTGTTTGTATGAGCTTTTGTTATTCTATTGATACTTGACAAGGACTAATACAGGTGTGATCAAAGCATAGTTTTTTGAGGCTGGTAATACACCCTGGCAACTGCCCTCACTTCTATAGAACACTGTGCACTTTTCAGTTAGCATGGTGGTTTAACTTACACTGATTCTAAACCTCATTTTATGTGAATGTATTAAATAATTGTGGCACTAAGCCTACAAGGATTCTGTACTGCTTCATAAGCTATTTTCTCCCTAGGTTTCATATAGCAGTGAATTCATTTTTAGAGAAACACAAACCTGAAGTGGTGGAAATACATGTATCCATGACCCCTGCTATGCTCACCATCCAGACCTCTATACTGGACATCCTGAATGTGTGTCTGAGAGAACTCAAACGCTTTAACCCAGCTCTTGAAGTAGAAGACTTATCATTAGAAAATGCTATTGGAAAACCTTTTGACAAGGTAAATTTTGTTTTTGTTTGCTATGACATAATTATAAAGAATGCAGGTCACTTTACTAGTTAGCATTCTCTAAAATAATGTACTGTTATAATTCCAAAAAATATCTAGAGGCAATTTAAAACCTCACCTTCAGCATGCTCATTGCCATTGTAAATTGAGAATTGTAGTAATCTGTAGTGTTGATTGTGTCTAGTTGCCATTGTAAAATTAGATTATAATCTCAGGGACTATCTTTTTGGTCTGTTTGTACAGTGCCTAGCACAGTGGAGTCCTGCTCCATAACTAGGGCTATGGTAACACAAATAATAATAATGGGGCAATTTTTAACATTTTAAAGACTAAATTATTTCTCTGTAGCTTAGCTATTTAGTCTTAGGTTTAATTCCTTATTTTTTGTAATTAGCTATATCGAATGGGAAAGTAAGAGTTATAATTACCATCTATTACTGTGTACTAATGTATGCAGTGTTGTAGTTGGGTTGGTCCCAGGATATGAGAGAGAGAGAGAGAGGGGGTGGAAGAAGAGCTCAAAAGCTTGTCTTTCTCACCCACAGAATTTGGTCCAATAAAATATATTATCTTACCCACTGTGTCCTAATAGCATTTTAAAGATTTAAGATGGCTGTACAGTTTCTGCTCAAAATATGTCCTTAATATAAAGAAGAGATAATAAGGTGTACGGTACTTCTTTCTTGACAACATGTTCATGTTCTTACTAGTAGGATCTCTTCCTATGCATGGAAAGCAGCATATACCCTAGTGTATTTTTTTTTTTGTATCGAGTTGCTGTATATCGTTAACAATGTTTTATATTGCCGTAGGTAGTAAAGCTGCAACTTAGTTGATGTACTTTTGCAGAGTACAACCACATACTTCAGCATTCACTTTGTGACACAGTTTACTTACATTCATTATCTCTGCTTTTATGTTAACATGAGGCTTTCTGTAGAAAATGTTTTTGTTTTATAAAGATACCAGAATTGCCCATGTCTAGGGTATTCATCTATTCTGAGAATAAGATGATATGGTGCTTTCTTCTTTCACTGAATAAAGTGTACTGAATACTAAGGCCGCAAGGCAGCTCAAGTGAAATTAGATAGGTATGTTTCCTTCTCCCAGCAGCTGTATTTGAAGAAAAATCTACACTTAATGCAGTAGAGGATGCAGATATCTGTTAATTGTTCAGTTATGTTTTATATAAAATTGCATATATTTCACTAAATTTCCAAGATACTCGTTTACTTATTGTAAATATTATAACTATTAAATATATTTTTATTTGGGTACTTTTGGCAAAGTAACTATAATGTGTTTTATAACAAAACTTATGTACACTTGTAATGATACCTGTATTTGGACACTATGGGCCTAATACAATTACTATAAAATCACAGACTTGTAGGACTGGAAGGGACCTTGAGTGGTCTTCTAGTCCAGTCCCATGCACTCAAGGCAGCATTAAGTATTATCTAGATCATCCCTGACAGCTCTTTGTCTAATTTGCTCTTAAAAATCTCCAATAATGGAGATTTCAGAACCTCCCTCAGCAGTTTATTCCAGTGCTTAACCATGCTGACAGTTAGGAAGTTTTTCCTAATGTCCAACCTAAACTTCCCTTGCTGCAATATAAGCAAGCCCATTGCTTCTTGTCCTGTCCTCAGAGGTTAAAAAGAACAATTTTTCTCCCCCCTCTTCCTTGTGACAACCTTTTATGTACTTGAAAACTTTTATCATATTCTTCCCTCAGTCTTCTTTTCCTCTGACTAAACAAGCCTAATCTTTTCGATCTTCCCTTATAAATCATATTTTCTAGACCTTTAATCATTTTTGTTACTCTTCTCTAGACTGTATCTCAAATTTGTCCACATCTTTCCTGAAATGTGGCACTCAGAACTGGACACAATACTCCCAGTAAGGCCTAATCAGCTTGGAGTAGAGCAGAATTACTTCTTGTCTTGCATACAACACTCCTGCTGATACAGCCCGGAATGGTGTTTGCTTTTTTTGCAACAGTGTTAGTGTTGACTTATATTTAGCTTGTGATCCACTATGACCCAAAGATCCCTTTCCAGAGTATTCCTTCCTATGCAGTCATTTCCCATTTTGCATGTGTGCAGCTGACTGTTCCTTCCTAAGTGGAGTACTTTGCATTTGTCCTTATTGAATGTCATCCTATTTACTTCAGACCATTTCTCCAGTTTGTACATTTTGAATTGTAATCCTACCCTCCTAAGCACTTCCAAACCCCCCCTCCAACTTGATGTCGTCTGCAAACTTTATAGGTGTACACTATGCCATTATTGAAATCATTGATGAAGATATTGAACAGAACTGATCTCTGGGGGACCCCACTGGATATACCCTTACAGCTTGATTGTGAACCACTGATAACTACTCTCTAGGAATGGTTTTCCAACCAGTTATGCACCCATTTTATACTTGCTTCATCTTGTTTGTATTTCCCTAATTTCTTTATGAGGTCATGCAAGGCTGTATCAAAAGCCTTACTAAAGACAAGATATACCACATCTACCTCTTCCCTTCTATCCACAAGGCTTGTTACCCTGTCAAAGAAAGCTGTTAGTTTGGTTTGACATGATTTCTTCTTGACAAATCCATGCTGACTGTTATTCATCACCTTATTATCTTCTAGGTGTCTCCAGATTGCTGCTTAAATATTTGCTCCATTATCTTTCCAAGTCCTGAAGTTAAGCTGGCTGGTCTGTAATTCCTTGGATTGTCCTTATTCCTCTTTTTTTATAGATTGGCATTATATTTGCCCTTTTCCAGTCCTCTGGAAACTCGCCCATCTTCCATGACTTTTTGAAGATAATTGCTGATGGCTCAGATTTCCTCAGTCAGCTCCTTGAGTATTCTATGATGTATTTCATCAGGCCATGGTGATTTGAACACATGTAACTTGTCTGAGTAATTTTAAACTTGTTCTTTCCCTATTTTAGCCTCTGATCCTACCTCATTTTCACTGGCATTCATTAAGTTAGATGCCCAATTGCTTCTAAACATTTTGGTGGAAACAGAAACAAAAAAGTCATTTAGCATTTCTGCTATTTCCATATTTTCTGTTGTTGTTGTTGTTCCCCTTCCCTCATCCTTGAATAATGGGCCTGCCTTGTCCTTGATCTTCCTCTTGCTTCTAATTTATTTATAGAATGTTTTCTTGTTACCCTTTATGTCTCTAACTAGTTGAATCTCAGTGAAAGTCACTGGAAACATTCGTGGATATTGATTCAGGCCCTAAATCTATTACAAAGAAAAGGGGCTGATGTGTAGAACACTATGGTTTTTTGCAGATATGAAATAAAACAAAGATTAAAACAAAATAAAATGAAAAATTTACCCTGCAGTGGCAGCTCCTGACCTGCAGGGCTGAGCGCAGCTCCCAGCTCCAGGCACTGAGACCTGGTGTACATATCCACAGCACCACTGAGGTTTGGCCTGGCTACCTTTCTATCATCATGACAGAAGGGGCGATCAGGCCAAATTTGAATGAGTGGTACTGCTTACCCATATTACAGGTAACAACACCTGGAGCAAGATGCCAGGCCCAGCCCCATAACACAGGTTCCACTGTTCCAGGGTGAGTGGGGGATAGGCTTGCTCTGCAACCACCACCTCAAGGGCCTTTCACACCACAGAGGCAGGAATCAACACACATACACTCAGGGTCTCCTCTCCTCCCTCCTGGGGCAGGAACCACATACACCCCCAGGGCCTTTCACACCCCTAGGGGGCTGGAGCCATACTCCCTCCCCATGGGAGGGAAGAATGAACAATAAATTCCTGAGCAAAAAAAACAAATGTTAAAAGTTTCATAAGGCTCTACTGATGCATTCCAGCATAGATTTCTGCAGTTTGTGTTTTTGCAACACTTAACTTTCCAATTTATATTTCTAGACAATTCGTCACTATTTAGATCCTCTTTGGCACCAACTTGGAGCTAAGACGAAATCTTTGGTTCAGGATTTGAAGATATTGCGTACTTTGCTACAATATCTAACTCAGTATGATTGTGTCACTTTTCTTAACCTTGTGGAGTCATTGAGAGCAACTGAAAAAGCATTTGGTCAGAATTCAGGTATGAGGTGAATAACATCCTAGAAGTTAATATGAGTGAAACCTTGATTTTTATTTTTTGAATAGTCAAAAACCCATACTAAAGTTTCTAATTAAGCTTATGTACTTAGCCATGAGGACAGAGGTTTTATAGACAGTTAATGCTTTCACCCTCCCACTTAACTGCTGTTAATGTATAAAATATATCAGAAACTTGCATTTTTGTATCTTGCAAAGACAGTAATTATATAACAAGCATGTAGTACAACTGTTTCAGAGGGAAGATTTTGGGCTTTCTTTTTTTGAGGGGGTTGAAGTGATCATGTTGCAAATGCCTAATTGACTATTAATATTGTCTTCCTCCACGTTTAGGATGGCTGTTTCTTGATTCGAGTACTTCAATGTTTGTAAATGCTCGAGCGAGAGTTTATCGCATTCCAGATGACAAAATAAGTAAGAAAAGCAAAGTATCTGAAAAAATGGATATGAAAGAGGGAAAAGGTATTGTGAGCATTTCTAATGCTGACTTCATTGAATTTGAGTTTTTGGTTCACAAAGAATTTGTTTTTATTCTGAAGTATGTTTACTAAAAGATCCCTTCAAAAAATCTTCTTCAACCAAGTTACTTCATCTCTAAATGTCAGAGTCTCATCTGTAAAAGGGGGATTAGTTGTGCTTTAGCCACTTTTTAAAGGATATTTTGGTCTACTACTGGAAAGCCTCATATAGGTGTTAGGTAACATTAGTAGTTTGTAAGGAGTTCTAGAGGCAAAGCACACACCGACTACCTAGAAACATGAATTTACTCCATGCAGGACTATCTGCTGTTGCTAATTATAAATCCAAAATATAAATCAAAAGTTAGATTCATAACTTCAGAAAGAAGGCATGAATTCACTGGTTTGTTAGTTCAGTTTACAAAACTATGCTATTTCTAATGTTCTGTACGTTTGTATAACAGTATCTCCTAGATACCCCAATTGAGATCAGGATGATGTTGTGCTCGGTGCTGTACTAACACATTGAGATATAGTCCTAGCACCAAAGAGCTTACAGTAGACAAGACAAGACAGAAAATGGGAGGGGAAGCAAAGGCACAGAGAGTTAAAGTGACTTGCCCAGGTTGCACAGCAGGTCACCGGTGGAAGTCCTGTAAAATTGTTCTTGAGCCACTACAATGTTTAGTTTAATATTAGTCTGATGTTGTTTTCTGTGTGTGTGTGTGTGTAACCACAGTTATAAAAGCAATCTTATAATTAAGAGTTTTTAAATTAAACAAGTAAAATATGAATGTTTATCTTTGTTTCAAAATAGTATTTGTTCCTATTTATAAATAGGTTTATATGATAGCTATTGCCTTCCTCCATCTCCCAGCATAAGTTGCAAATGTGGGCTATTGTTGAGTTTGCCAAGAGCCATTACATTATCAGCATCTAACTCATTATTTTGAAGCTCTTAGGAATATGTTGACTGTGAAAGCTGCTATATTAAATTAATTCTCCTTTATTGTATTTCAGAACTGAAAAGGGAACTGGTCTTAGAAAGCAACCCAAAGTGGGAGGCTTTAAGAGAAGTATTGAAAGAGATTGAATCTGAGAACAACAACAGTGAGCATCTTGGCGGGCCAGGTGAGAGAAGACTAAATGTTTCTCATTTGGTTAATCTGTTTTTTAAGAGAACAGAACTGCAATTAAGTTTCTGAAATATATCTTACCAAAGGACTAGATGTGTAATATTTATGAATTTGAGAGAAGTTCTGTGTAAAATAAAAAGGTATGAGCTTTTGAAAGCACTGTAAATTTATGAACTTGAAATGTGCCTTTGAACACATTAACCTGTGAAAGTCCATAACTTAAAATCAGTGTTGCAACCAACATTTTGTGTTGACTACACCTTTATGATTGGCATGTGGGCATCCTAGCCCTCTCCCACTCCTATCCCCTGGTGCCATGGTTGCCACTATCTTATCTGTTCACTGTCCATTTTCTTATTCTCGTTTCATTTCGGATATGCCTCTTTTTTTCCCATCCCCACTAGCCCTGGTGACTTCCCCCGATCTTTCCTTTCTCCTGCCTTGTTTGACCTGGTAGGGGACGCTCTCTGCTCCCTGTCAGGCCCTCTTCCACCCTTTTTTGCCACCAAGTACTTTAAGGAGCAACCCTATGCATATCACCTGGAGGACGCTAAGAATGCGCACAGGGACTCTAACCTGTGGACATACCTACAAGTTGGGAGCATGCCTGCCTTAAAAAAGTAGCTCTTAAGCCAACCAAACATAGATATGGTAGTCAAGCGGATAAAACAGTACAAACTATTACATTTTTTACCACAACTGTCTTCTCCTCCCACCACCACCACCTTCACTCATCTCTTATGGTTTCTGATTAGAGACATCTGTGAAGTGAAACAGGTTAGGAGCCTATATTCCTAATCAATTAGATTCTAGAGGTAGCACCACTGCAGATGTGTCTACTGTAAGGGTGTTTTGCCAGGATAGGAATGCTGATATATATCAGCAAATTGGTCCTAGTGTGGATACTGCTATACCAAGAAAGCAGTGGTTTGTAACGATATAGTATAACCTTCTGCCCGAGCGGGGAAAAAAGTTATACTGGTAAAAGCACAGTTATGCTGGTATAATTGCCTCTATGCTACGACATAGCTGTGGCAGCAAAAGTCTGGTTAGGGCTCACACCTCTTTGAGCCCCTGAATGACGCAGTTATATGGGTAGAAAGGCTATGTCTACACGACAGACAAGTGACTTAGCAGCACAAGGTCCATTGAGTTTTAATGGAACTTGTGCTCCTAAATCATGTGCTTTTTTTTTTTTTTTTTTTTTTTTTTTTTTTTTTAAATCCCAGCCACAATCTACCTAGGTTGAGATATTTCCTGGACAGGCAGACTCTGTTTTATACCCCTCTAGTTGTTTGTATATAGTGAAATATCAATGAAGGGATGGACTAGGTGTGTAGTCTCTGCAAAGTTAATTAAGTCTTTTGCATACAAGCATATCTATATTTCAAAGAGGGTACAGGTAATAAAAACTGGTCCCGACAGAAGCTCCTGAGGTGAAAACTTTCCTCTCCTCTTCATTGCTAAGTGTGAGGTAGAGGATATATGATTAAGCCATATGTGGAAAATAACTTTTCCCAGACAAAACACTTAATTAACCTGTATTCAAAGATTAAAGACTCTAACTTCATCCCCCAAATCCTTGAGAATAGCTTTCTCAATAAAAAATATAAAACGAACATTATTCTGGAAGTTCAACATTAACCTTCCACTTTATCCTCAAAAAATCCAGACCCAAACATTCAAGTGATGCCAATACTTAATTAAGGTCACCCAAGCACCCTTAACCCTCATTGTGCCACCGTGAAAACAGCTAAAATCTTTGAAATAACTATATTTGTCTATTGTTACATGGTCATGTCAATTACCATGACAATTAGTATACCTTATTTGTAAGCCTGTAGTAGTTGTACATACTCCAGCCTTCTGAAGAGGAAGTCCTACAGTACTTGTAAACATTTGACAAGTAGATCTCCCCCTCAATAAATCCTCCAAAGCCATAGGAGCTACACAAGAGTGTGTGTGACTCACTTGCACTTCCTAGTAGTGTAGCTGCCTTTCCAGGTTTGGGGGGACACCATGATCTTGCTCTGGGTTTAAAATCTGGTGGAGCTGAGCTACAACTCATTCCATCTTGTAAAGCTTGGAACATTGTGAGAGTGCAGCACCTTACTTGGCACCCCTCTACCCCCTGCGTGCTGTAGATGCTGGATTGTGGGGGTGGCGCATAGTTGCTCTTGACTAACTCCTTTACTGTCTCACCTCTTTGTCGAGTTATCCTTCCCCTAAACGGTACCAAATTCTATTGGGAGAAAATGAGGGGGCACAAGTGCTCTTTTCTCCCCACCCCTCGTGCTCTTATGGTAGCATCAGCTGGCCCCACCCCTTGCTGAGGAGGAGTCCACCTGAAGCAGCTTGTGGGGAAGCTTCAGTCTTCAAAAAGAGTTAGTCAGGGACTTCAAATGACAATAGCATTATGTGCTTTTGTGTGTTCTGGGCTCATTAATGCAAATGGAAATGGTTGAAAATTAGAACAGGTTCAGTTAATGTGGTGTTTTTCATTTCACTCCATGGTGCAAAAAAAAAAAAAAAAAAGCATACACTATATGCTACATCTGTCTCATTTCAATTGGTCAGAAGAAAAACATTTCTGATTCTGACAGTTTGGGAGTAAAGAACAATGAACTTCCATTGACTTTCTGTGCTTTGATTTTTGTTCAGTTCAAAACAAAAAATCACGCAACTTAAGACTGTCCCCAAAATTCCAGAGCAGCAACTAGTAAAAAGTGTAAAGACATTTGGCAAGCATACTCCTGAGATTATTTTAAAACAATTTATATGTCCGGCCAAGAGGATTCTTGTAATTGGATATAAAAAAGTGCAGTGTAACAAATTATAAACATAATATTATTTCTTGACTGCAGGGCAAGTGCTTATTTGTGCCAGTGATGACCGAACTTGTGCACAACTGAGAGAGTATATTATTGCTGGAGCAGAGGCACTTTTAATGAGGCTCTATAACAAAACTTTTGGGAAGGATGAAAGAGCTGCAGAAGCATGGATTAAGGATAGAAAAGCTGTCAAGTCCAAAGGAAATGCCAAATCAGACACAGGACCTCAAGCCAAAAAAGCCAAAGTAGAGGCCTCCTCAAAACAAAACAAAATCATGAAGAAACAAGACTTGACTTTAACCCAAATGATGGGAAAAACAGAGGAGGAAGACATAGCAGAGGAGATGGAGGGATATAAGGAATTAAGCAGCAGTGAAGAAATCAATACAGAGGAAACCAAACCTGAAGATTTCCATCTAAATTTAGCATCAGATGCTTATTATGGTATCTTCAAAAACCCCCTAACTATTATTCATCCATTGCAGGGTTGTAGTGACCCCTATGCTCTCACTCGGCTGTTGCATGAAGTGGAACCAAGATATGTAGTGATGTATGATGCAGAACTAACTTTTGTTCGGCAGCTGGAAATCTACAAGGCAAGCAGGCCTGGGAAGCCCTTGAGGCAAGTTGACTTGGTAATAGCAGAATGCTGTTGCTCTAATTTTAGCTCTTTAAAAAATCAAAACCAAAAACAAAATGTTTGTTGTTTGAGATCTTTTGGAAGTGAACCCAGAAAATCAATTAATGGCTTTATTTAGTTTTCCTCTATCTAATTCCTAATCTGTCTCCTTTTCAGTTTAAAAATTGAACATGTAGACTGTAATTTACCCTTCTTAAAAAAAAATTTATATGTATAATTTTATTTCTCCAATGGATGTCAAACCCCCTTAACAATTTATCAATACACCAGTAATCAATTGCATATATTGTACCCTGCTTTAGAGATCTCCCATTTAATCTTGTAGATATTCTTCATGGGTGGTGTAGGGGAGGTTTAGTACTAGGTATGTATAAAGCATTTCATGTTGGTTGTACATCCAAAGGGAGCTTGCTACATTCTCTCTGCTTCCCGACTAAGCTTCTCCATTTTCATATTTGTGTGCTCCTTCTGAGAGTTTATTCTTTACACTCATCCTGAAGCCTAACCCTGCTGTTGGGCAGATTATTCAGAAACATTGTTAGGGCAGGTACAGGAAAACATGATTAGGAAATTAAGATCATTCTGCTTCAAGTTTTCTAATGTTAATGACGCTTCAAATATGTCATCAAGAAAACACTTGGCTGTATCTTGAACATGGTGAGGAGGGAGGAAGAGAGATGATGGAAATAGCTCTATGTAAGTTGTTGACTGTGGATAAATGGATAAAATGCAAAACTTGCGTTTATTGTAGCATAGAGAATACAAACTTAAATGCAAAAGTTAAAATTGAACACAGTGCTCTCTGCCCTCTTGAGCTAGTGCAATCTTCTTGATTTGAATTACTGCTTGACTTCTCACATGCAAGGTTAGGCTATAATTTACTAGAAGTTAATCTGCAATAAGGTAGGGTGTGAATTTAAAGAGGATTTACTATACAAGTATAAATATGTGTACACCTTGCAGTTGAAAGAACAGTTTTTTATAGAGAAAGCAATGTATATCTAATACTGAGTTAAGCTCCAACTGGGGAGGGTGGGGTTAAAATTGTACCTAAAATTGCAGAAATCATAAGATACCTTAAATGTGTAGCTGCTGGGCCATTAGTTGATGTATCTTATTTTTAATTATCCAATTTATTGCTCCTGTTTTTGGAGTTGCATGCAGTCAAATCATGTCAACCCTAATCCTTCAGGAGAGGGCAGGAAAGCCAGATGCAGTAAACATCACATAGGTGCAAGAACCAATAGCTTTTCCCACACAATGTTGGAAGAGGTGCAGAAGTATATCAGCTGACATAATTGCCTGACATTTTGATACAGCAAAAATTGAACGCTGCTCTGCTGAAGACATTTGTTGATAGTTTTATTAATATTTCAAACTAATTACAGGAATCAATATGAGTTGTTTATGTGCATGTTTATAGAATAGAAACTTAACTTGTCCACGTGTGTTTATGCAAAATACATGATGGCTGTGGTGAATGTGACACTTACTTGCAAAATGGGACTCGATGATTCCCTTTACAGAGAAGTTATACTAAATCTGTTTGTTGTTTTTCTCATAACTTATGTTCTTTCGTAGTGCTTTCTTTAAAGTATTCCCACCTCTTCATTTATTTCATAAACATCATTCTGAGAAGACTGCATGTAACTGCAAGGAAGACATGACCTCTCAGTTTTTATTTCCTCCTTGCTTTTTGTAAAAGGACTAGCTTGTCTTATAAACCAGCTCTGAGCAGGGCACTGTCTCATCCACTCCAGTTGCATTCCAGAGTTTAACACTTCCCCTTCTTTTGAAAAAAGGGGAGTGTTTTGGATAGAAGAACTCTAACAGATGAATTTTAATCAGTTTAACTTTAGAAGTGTAAATAATGGGGTCTATTTTTAGTCAAATATTTATTTTTCAAGCACTTAAAGCTGCTTATCTCCAATACTGATGTTCATGTTGGTTTCAGGATAAAATTGTGTGTTTTGTGACCTGAAGTACATTATTTCCTGACCTACAGGGTTTATTTCCTTATATATGGAGGTTCGACAGAAGAACAGCGCTATCTCACTGTGCTGAGAAAAGAAAAAGAAGCTTTTGAAAAACTCATTCGGTAACTTAAGTGGGCTTGCTAGCTTTCTAGTACATCAACTGTTTCATGTTTATGTCCACTTCTTAAATATAGGGTTTTTTCTTATTTATGTAAAATGTCTATATAAGCTTCCAATTTTACTAATTTTTCGACATTAATCAGAGAATCTTCCACAGTCCTCTTCTGAAACACCTGTTTGCCCAAAAAGTCAGAAATTTGACAGGCTCAAGCAGCCTTTTGGATGATATTCACAGCTGTGTACCAATATTGTAAGGGAAACTAGCTTAAAGTTTGTTCTTGGTTTCCAGAATAGTAAGTTTTGCAAGATACCAAGCAACTTGTGCGGGTTTTCATGGCTTTATATAGTTTCATGGGAGGAAGAGAGCATTAAATTTTGGGATGATACCACAGAGTTTAATGTTTGTGCTGATACTTAGGGCTAGATTATGCTAATATCACGTGTTTAGTGCCTTATTTCAGGAGGAATCCCATACACATCAGATGAGGCTCCTCACAGAGTGAAGTACTAATCATGATGAATAGGGATATCAGAATCTGGTCCTTAATGACCTGGAAGATAAAATAAATTGTAATTCTGATCAGATTTGCAGGCAATGCTAAACAATGTGAATTCTTTGTTCCTGTTAGCCAGATAGAAAATGTTTTTGTCATACTTTTATCCTTGAAAACCCAGGCCTGAATAGCTATGAAATATAATGCAAGTAATTCCAAATGTGTCTGTTCCTCTGGTAATAATTCTTTAGAGAGAAGGCCAGCATGGTTATCCCTGAGGAAAGAGAAGGCAGAGATGAAACAAACTTGGATCTCGTAAGAGATTCTACTTCTGCAACTGTTTCTACTGACACACGCAAAGCAGGTGAGTTTTAGCAATTCCTGGAGCTACTTGTAGGGCTTTGGGTTATATAATGAGAGATGTTTGACAGAAATACCTTGTATATTGTTATTTCAGAAATCTGTCGTGCATGCTCTTAATGGTCTAGCAGTAACACATTGGCATTTGAGTTCAGATCTCTGTCCTCAGAGTCTAGAAAGTGCTACAGAATCAGTGCACCCTGCTCTTTAGAGGTGAAAATGGAGAACCTTGGATCACTGTAGAAATGGCATGTAGTAAATCTAACCATCTTTGTGGCTGAGTATTGTAGAAAGTCACATCCTACCCTCCTGGATTAGAGGGAAGATGTCATGACTTGCAGTTATGCAGTTAATGTTTCAAATTGATTGATAAGAGCTCAATCCTTCATCTGTTAAAGTTATAGTAAAACTCCAGTTGATTTCAGTGGGCAAAAGAACTTGTCCCTTCTCTCTCATTATGAGATTTTAAGACAGAAAGAGAATGGGAATGACAGCAATATCTTTCCGCAAGATGCTTCTGTTTTATAAGTCAGTGCATGGAGGAGAGTGAACACAAATCGGTGTAGGGATGAACTCCTCAGGGCAAGGCTACAGGTGCTGCAGTAAGAGGGAAAGTGGCTGGCTTTTTTTTTTTTATTCAAAGGTTCAAATTTATAAAAGACATGCAGAAGTTAACTATTTACAAGATCAGCTCATAAGGATAAAAGAACAAGTTAGAATATGATTAAAGTGTAACTAAATTCTTGCTTATAGTCATCTTGTGTTGTATCCTTTCTCTGAACACCTTTGTGAATGTGTTATCTACATATACCATGTGCATTTCAAGGCAAGAATCTGTCTTATTTTGTGTCTATAAAGTGCTTAGCACACCTTTTGGGTGCCATTTAAAAGGATTTTTGTATAAAGCCTGGCGTAATGCTCCAAGATACCTGTCATAGCATTTAAAAATACATAAGGCAAAAATCAGCTCTGTTGGCAGTGGGTGCAATTCCCATTATCTTCATCGAGAGCTGAACTCACTTGTTCTGGGACTAAATTTGGTCCAATTTGCATGCAGAGCCAGATCTGTCGCTTAAATGTCCTGCACTGCCTTATAAAAAAAAACAAAACTCTCTTTTGACTGAAAGTCTAGTTGCCTGGGCAAGTAATGTTTGGAAGTGCCGCAGAAGCGGTGCTATAAGTTTTGGAAGGTGGCAGGAAGCAGTGCTGAGCAGCTCACACCGCCAGCTCCTCTGACTGATAAAGTAGCTGTATTAACTGATTCTGTAAAGAGGCCTGTTTATTTCTTCTTAGCCAGAGTGAATGATGCCTGCTGTGTGAAGACTTAAGAAGGGGGAGAGTTTAAAGTGATGCTGTTCTTTTAAAGCAATAAAGTTGGGCATCAGAGCCTTCTGTTCCTTTGATAGATGTGCAAAATTCCCATTGACTTATAGAGTGAGTAGGTTTCATTTGCAAACTGAACACAGAATATACTACTTAGAATGTAGAAAGATAAACATATATAGGAAAACTAATATGAATATCCAAAAACTTGGTAGAAAGGACTGTGCTTATGGTAAACAGAATTCAGTCAATACCTAACAAATGAGCAAATACAGCCAACTGACAGCTCTATTGATGGAAGATTAAGGTTTAGTTTTCATCCTCAAAAGCAAATGTATTCATTTATTTTGAGTGTTCCACAAATACTTTCTTCAAAGAAGAGAAGAACCCAGTGATGGGATTCAAATAAGGGGGAAATATTGTCAGAGTGGTTGCAAAAGGAAGGAGATTTTTGCTGCAGTGTTTTGGATACAAAGTAAAGAATAGATACATAATATATCCTCAATATGTGTCTCGTCTCTTATCTTTTCTATCCAAAACATTGCAGAAAAAAAATCATCATTTTTTGCTGTCACTCTGACAACGTTTGTCTTTATTTCAATCTCTTCACTGTTTTTTCTCTCCTTTCCTTAGAAATTCAAATTCCTTGTTCTCATCTTTGCCCCTGCCATTATCTTCACAGCTCCCTGCCTACATCTTGGCTCTCATTTCCTTCAGCATTCCTCTCTTGCCATATGCTCTACCTAATCTGTTCTTCATTATGCTCCATTTGTCTCCTCCCACTTTCAGTTTAATAATGACCACCCTCCACCCACACCTACAACTTTAGTTTGTGTGAGAAACAAAATTGCTTTTATCTTTTAAATCCCTCTTTAAAACTTGCTACTTTCACTTAGCTTTCCATCACTTATATCTTTCCCAGCCCCATCTATACCAGTTCTGGAGCCAAACTTGTTTATATTCAAGGGTGGGATCTTGTCCTCCTGCAAATATGTAAAGGCCCAGATACATCAATAATATGATAAACTATCCCATTTGGGTGGCGGACGGTTGGGAGTAAATATGAGCAGGTACATACCAAACTGTCAATGTTCCTTGCTTTTTAGAGTTTAAGGTAAGGTAAGCATAATTTTCTTTGAGTACAACTTTTTTTGTCTACATTTGCCCAGTGTGTTTAATAGATTTTTGTCTACAGATGGATTAAAATTCTCATTATCAGCCAGTTGAATCATAATTATTCAATAGCCATTTACTGTAGTTTAAATTCCTCTCACAAGGCTCACAGGTCTTGCAAAGCCTTCTTAGTAAATTCTTATATATGCTCAATACAGCTGCATTTTAAAACTTTGTCTAGCAGGTGCATGCTAGTTTGTTTTTTAATTAGTGATAGGCTGATTCAGTGGTATAGTAAATCCCATACTAAACTTGGGATCTCTAGGTCGAAGGGGTGGTATCCATCCATTATGAAAGCAATGAAAATATCTTTAAGGTGTTTTTCCAATTTGAGATTTTAAAAAAAAACCAACACTCAATGTGATGTTAGTGCCCTGATATTCAAACTATACAACATATTGGCTTGTAGGATTTTTCTAATTTGTTAATTAAATGACAAACTCTGAACAGTGAGATTTTATAAAAGTATTTGCAGAATTTTAAATGTGTGGTCTTATGCAAAATACAATGGTAAATATACATCTGTATAGATACAGATGTAAAAGACCTAAATCAGAGGTCACTCATATGAAAGAGATTCACTATAAATTGTTTACTCATTAGGTGGACAGGACCAGAAGAGCGTTCAACAGACTATAATAGTGGATATGCGAGAATTTCGCAGTGAGCTTCCATCTCTGATTCATCGTCGTGGTATTGACATTGAACCTGTTACTTTGGAAGTTGGAGATTACATTCTCACCCCTGATATCTGCATAGAGCGGAAGAGTATCAGTGATTTGATCGGTTCCTTAAATAATGGGAGGCTCTATTCCCAATGCATTTCTATGTCTCGTTATTATAAGCGACCAATTCTTCTGATTGAATTCGACCCTAGCAAATCTTTCTCTCTCACTTCACGAGGCTCTCTACATCAAGAGATTTCCAGTAACGATATTACTTCTAAACTCACCCTCCTTACTCTTCATTTCCCAAGGTTACGTATTCTGTGGTGTCCGTCTCCCCATGCCACTGCTGAGTTGTTTGAGGAGTTGAAACAGAACAGGCCACAGCCTGATGCAGCAATAGCAATGGCCATTACAGCAGATTCGGAAATCGTTCCTGAGTCAGACAAGTATAACCCTGGCCCACAGGACTTCTTATTAAAAATACCAGGTGTAAATGCCAAAAACTGCCGTGTCTTAATGAACCACGTTAAGAGCATTTCAGAACTGGTTACTCTGTCACAGGAAAAACTCTTAGAAATTCTGGGCAACGCTGTCAGTGCTAAGCAGCTTTATGACTTCATTCACATATCCTATGCAGAGGCCATTTCTAAAGCGAAAACCAAAAGATGATTGATTAGGCCATACTGATGTGCTTTAAATAGTACTTTGGCAAAGTTTATTAGATATTAATTATTTCTTGGTATAGACAGTCTTGTCCTTTTAATGTCATTCCACCATATTTCAACATTCCTGAGGTCTTTGTTGTTGAAAACAAGTTTTGTGTACAAAAGGCAAGTTGTCTTTAAACAGGATTAATTAGTGCATCATTTTATTCTTCCTAATGTCTTTGCCATCTCTGGAGTAGTTCAGCTTTAAATGAAGAGTGTCTTAGTACTTACCAAAATCAGGTGCTAAAAGATGAAGAAGAGTCTTAAAATAAGAGAAAGTAGCTATAGATATGTACACTAACTTATATAAGTGAAGATGTGTTAAATTTCAAATTGGTGGAATATGAGTGCCATTTTGCATAATACGTTGCTTTTACCCTTAATATTTATAAACCACCCTTTCTGTCAACATATGAATTCCTTAAATTACAGCTTTTCCATTGACAGTGGGGCAGCTGTTAAAATGCTCATAATTCTGTGCTTCTGTTGAAAGAAAAATAACTGTGGATGACTCATTAATTTGACAATCTTCCTTCCTATCAGAAGTTTCTGTTTTGGTCAGAAATATGAATACATAAAAGTGGCACCTTCTTGGGTTTGTTGGCCTTTCTGTTGTTTGAAAGGATTCTTTTTTCTAGCATATAAAATTATTATTCAAAAGTGAAGCTTTCTTGAAAAGGGAACAGTTTTTAAAACCTGACGTTTATTAAATGTCTTAATACTTTGCACTTGAGTGCCTTGAATGGAAGATACGTACATAGATTCAGTGCTGCTGCTACTTTTCACCTGAGAGCTGACTTCTAGCATTTTTAGGTAGCACAGAATAGGAGTAGAAATCTAATTTCTCTCCAGTAATTTCTGTGTCACTTTTTATAAAAGAGGTACGCTCTGTGCAGAAGTTTGAAATGACAGTTGCATCTCAGAGCCTGCTTTTGCCCATGGGGATAAATGCAGCTTCCAGTCACTAAGCCCTAATGCAGGGGTCAGCAGCCTTTCAGAAGCGGTGTGCTTCATCTTCATTTATTCACTCTAATTTAAGGTTTCATGTGCCAGTAATACATTTTAACATTTTTAGAAGGTCTCTTTTTATTAGTCTATAATATATAACTAAACTCTTGTTGTATGTAAAGTAAAGTTTTTAAAATGTTTAAGAAGCTTCATTTAAAATTTAAATTAAAATGCAGAGCCCCCTGGACCAGTGGCCAGGACCCGGGCAGTGTGAGTGCCACTGAAAATCGGCTCGCGTTCCACGTTTGGCACGCATGCCATAGGTTGCCTACCCCTGCACTAATGCATTAACACTTGACATTTACAAAGTCTTGACTGTGTGCCACTTGAGAGTAATATATATTTTAGCAATTCACTGATTTGAAACCTGCATGTACTACAGTACAGAAAAATTTATATATTTGCTGTGTTTGAGTTTGACGTTTTTGGCCTCATGATTTTTACTGTGCACTGTCTTTTAGTGTTTACTGTACATACCTAAATATTTAAATTACCTATGAATTTGTCATTAAATGCTTCATTCAAGGACTCATCTAAGTGTACTATTTATTGCAGGCCTTCAAATGGAAAATTTTATTCTGCAGAAACCAAATTCAACATTAAATATGTGTTGGTTCTAGGTGAAATAGGCCAAAAACAAAAGCTTTGCAATAACAGCTGTAATGCTGTGCTTCGGTCACCCCATTTGACTAGTTATTGCAGGGGTCTGCAGGATTTTTGAACGTGTGGAATGTGATCCTCCATTTCCTTGCTTTTCTCAGCTTTTTAGAACTCTAACAGTCTAACTCTTTTCCCCTTTGCATAAAAAGGTATTGCTTCATGGCTAAATGTAAAGCTCTTAGGCCAGGAATCATAAGTAGCTGCTGTTAAGTATCATAAATCACACAAGTGATTGTAAGAAGAGAAGAAAAATCATGTCTATTAATCTTATAAAGATTATGCTGTCATGAACGTTTATCCTTCAGCCTCCTTCAGAAAAGTAAACAATGGAACAAAACCAGGATGCACATCTGTATCTTCTGTGTGTTTGGATCACTAGGGAGTATAAGAACTGTCATTTTAGTTGTACTGCCTGCCAGCTGGATAAGCTCCCTCATGCATTTCTCAGAATTGCACATGGTGAAAGTGAAAGGCATGAAAATGTGACTTTGACAGTGATACAATAAAGGTGGTATAAGTAAATCAAGTATAATACTTAAGTTGCTTTTTGTTTCTATAGAGTAAATTTAGCATAATTCTATATTGGACTTCTGTTTTTTAAGGAAAAATAGCATTTAGTATTGATACAGCATTATTAGTAACATAGTTACACCCAAAGACCCCATTCAGGACCCAGTTGTGTTAGGGTGTAGACATATCCTTAAGACACGTTCCCTGCCCTGAAGATCTTATTCTGTTTACCCACAAATTAATTAAATGTGTTAATTTAAAGGAATTAATTTGGTGCTGTTGTTCTTACCAGTCCCTGACCTTTTTTTCCTATTTATGTTGTGCGTTTACAATGGTCAAACTTACCTTTAGTTTGGGGATCTCTGAGTTCTAACTCCACATTTTTGAAGACTATATACATCTAGAAGTGTTGATAATGTATAACACTTTCTAGAAGAATATGCCAGTTGGAGATGAGCTAGTAACTGGCTGTTGTAATCTTATTTCTATAGTCTGATTTAAGATTTCGTCTCTAGAAGGGGTTTGCTGGTAAGCTATACTAGCAAATCTTTTAGTGAAGACACAGCTTATACCAGTGAGTTCTTTTGCCGTTGTCCTGGACATTCAGGAAAAAAAGACAAGATGCAAGAGATTTCATTTAATTACACTGCAGCTTTATTAATTTAATTCATCTGGCAGCTACTGGCAATAACTCATACAGTGCTTTTCCATGATTGTTTAATCATTTCCTGCTATCAGCCCCCCGCCCCAGCCTCCACAGCTGGTTCCCAGCCCATTGGTGGGACACCACCACTGTCCCCTCATATGAAGGTAAAGGGGTGTCTCTGCTCACTCTACCAGACATTAGAAGTCTTAACCCTGTTCACCAGCTTCTTTGAGGGATTTCTTCTCCATAGTCCACTTCCCTATCCAGTTTATCAGGGAACCAGAAACCCTATAGAATAAGTATCTAGTCAGTATAGGTGTTAGAGGGGCTCAGGCTGAGGGATAAGGTTTATATAACCTCCCCCAGCTGTGCAGAGGCCAATGGCTTAGTTTTCCCGTGCCCCCAGGTGATACTTTCCACCCATTTCCCAGCCATCACCTCCTAGTCCATAAGGAGGGGGAGTTCTTAAAGGAGCCCACTACCCTGTCTCCTGTCCAAGCAAAGCCCCTGCCTTGAGGTTGAGAGAGTTGCAGTATAACTTATTCTATTTCCCCAAATGAAATAAGCTGTACTGGCAAAAGAACTTTTTTTTTCTTGGTGTAGATGTGTCTACATTAGGGCTTGTGCTGGTTAACAGTGTCTAGAGCTCTACAAATCTGCGGATATCCACTTTATAGCAGTAGATATCCACGGGCCATTTTTGCAGATCAGATGCAGATACAAATTTTGTATCTAGAGCCCCGCAAATCTGTGGCTATCCACTTTATATCCATGGATATCTGCATCTGTGGATCGTTCTTGTGGATAGGATGCGGATACAAATTTTGTGTCCATGCAGGGCTCTAGAGGTGTCATTTTTCCCTGCGCCATTTCTAGCTGACATAGCTATATTGGCAAAACTTTTAAGTGCAGACCAGATCTTGGTCTGACCTTAATATTATTTGTTTAATATCTTGCCTTTAGTTACCAGTATGCAGTCACCTTCTAGTACGGGAGTGACATTGCCAAGGAGAAAAAGAATAGGAAGTTCAAATATAATGGGGTTCGTTCCCCTTTGTCTGATTCAAGATCTTGTTTTAAACATAATAGTATAAACAAAAGCTAAGTAGATCTTTTTAGAGGAATTTGTCTCGCCACACTACTTCAGTCATGCAGGATTCCAATTCTTTGAGTATAAGGTGGGCCATAAAGCAAATATCTGTTAAAGAAACAAGAATATTAAAAGAATACATTCTCCATGTGTTAAATAAAAACATAGTGTAAGCAAAAGTAATAGAGGACTGTTAGCAAATTTGCCTGTATGCTCATATTCTTTGTCAGGGAATGTTGTGAAGGCCAAAACTATGACAGGGTTCAAAAAAGAACTAGAGTGTCGGTAGCCTCAGTTTGCCAGAAGCTGGGAATCGATGACAGGGGATGGATGACTTGATACTGCCTGTTCTGTTCATTCCCTCTGAAGCACCTGGCACTGGCCACTGTCAGAAAACAGGATACTGCGCTAGATAGACCATTGCTCTGACCCAGTATGACCATTCTTATGTTCCAGTACCAGTCTTCAGACCTTTTTTTTTCCAGTTAGGTGTAAAATCCTTAATAGCAAAGTTTATAAAGAAAATTCTGACCCTTTCATAATAATTCTGTTAAGTGCTGTTATAAAAAGCTAGATGCATAGACTGAGCCTAAATTAATTAAGTGATGAATATGGGTTTCCACAATATTCAACTTTAGAAAATTTTGTAAGGTCCTGAGGCCATGATGTCTTTTAGAACTCAGTAGTGTAAAATAAAAGGTAATTATGCAGCCCCATTTATACTCGTCAGTCACTGTGGCCATAATTTTGATGACTGCCAACATGATCTCAAATTGAATTAAATCACTTTCTCTTTGATATAAAGTCCAGATGTTAAATAGCTGTGAGCTGTGTGTTTCACAATGAAAATCTAATTTGTCTAGGTATGGAACATATTTTCATAATTAGCAATTGTACAACACTTTTTATCCTTCTCAAATTATTTTACAAACATTTATACTGAAGCTACACATATTAAATAATGCATCCATTACCCTCCCACATAGTTGGTTAATGAAAAAGCCAGGAATAAAAACACAGAGGACATTCACTATCCTTGGCAATGACTTTTCTAATTTCTAATGTTTTATTTGTTTCCTTTTTGGTTTCAAATTGCATTGACAGGGAGCCTTTCTCTTCAACTATGAGGGGAGGAAAAAGTTAAACCTGAGTCATGTCTCAGCTTTTCATCTGTTAAACTAATAAATATGGCAGCTTGACACAGTGTTAAAGGTAAGTCTTGTAAGGCTAGTAGCATAGAATAATTAGGTAACTTCTCTAAGCAGTAATGATATTTTGCCAAGATCAAATTTGAAGATTTATAAATCATCAAGTGTCACATGCTTTATAGTATGAAAGAAAACAGACTGGGAAAAATCTCCAAATATTGGAAGAAGATCCCAAGTTATTGTTTCTGGCCTCTAAATAAGGTTATATCTACACTGCAATTAAACACTCATGGGTGGGTCATATCAGCTGATTTGGGCTGTGGTGCTGTAAAATTGCAGTATTGACATTTGGGCTCCAGCTGGAGCCTGGATTCTAGGCCTGAATGCCTACACTGCAGTTTTACATCTTTGCAGCCCAATGTCTGAGTCAGCTGACATGGCCCAGCTGTGGGTATTTATTTGTAGTGTAGACATACCCCAAAACCAAACGGGGAGGGGATGAGTTAGGGAGCTCAGCCACTCTATGAAATTTCACCCAGAACCTACTGAGACTACCTGTGGCTCCAGGAGCAATTTGATAAGTCAGCTGTGAGTTTAGGTCTACATATCTTCTTATTGGCTTCAGTGGGAACAGAAGTGGGCCTCTTAATTTGTTCATTTCCTAGTGTAAACCTATGTGGGGCTCTCACAAGGAAAAAGAAAAGGACCGTGGTAAGGGATGATTAAAAACACACTGTCTTTGCTTGTGGGCTAGCATTTGCATAAGGCAATGGAAGTTTAATGTGTTTTCACTAATTTACTGCAGCTAACTTGGTTGATATGAATGAAAGAAGCTCAGCGAAGCTGGTGCTAAATAAATAGAGAGGAACTCTTCTGAAATGAAGTTGCTTAGCATTATTGTCTCCTTTCTTTTTTTATTTGCTGTATTAATACCATCTAATAGAAGTGTCTGCAAAAGATACGTTCTTCTAAGTTAATTGCATTTAAAGTAGAATGGCAAACAGAGAGAGTTGTATAAATTGACAGCTGTGATATAGTAAAATTGTATGAGGGAATATTCAAATACATTTTAAAGCTTCAGCGCTTAATTTTGTTTTGATTACAAAATAGGAGTGAAGCTCTGAGTCCTTGATATAAGTTGGCTCTAATGAGCAGACTAGCCATCTCCATTTCAGTTTTGATCTGTATTTTACAAGCTTCTCTGCAATAAATTTATGAGGTAAAAAAATGTGCTCAGCAATGTTGTCTTGGAAACTGAGAGCAAATGTTCAGCAGTTTAGCCAGCCAATTCTCAACCAAGAGTAGTGTTCTTTCGTTGTACTGATCTTACGGTAACCAGGGCTACTGCGCTGCTATGGTGATTTGTTATTGTCTAAACAGAAAATGGTGCTGCAATGTATCAAAATACGCAGTATATATGTTAATTTTACTGTGACTCAAACATGGAAAAGGTACCCCTTCAACACCCAGCGCTACTAATTTAGCAGCTTTTTTATTATCTAAAATTGCGTTTAAAAGGACACTGGTATTTAGGTTGCAAATTTGACCTATATTCATTTGGCAATGGTCCCATCTGTAAGTTCCCCATATGGATTTGCAAGTTTGTTTCCCTTATAGGGTCCTCTCACTGAATGTCATCTTTTTCCTCAGTCTTTGAAACATACCACTTACTATTCTTCTAGTCAAGGAGAAATAGACCCCTCTCTAACTCATTCCTGCTGCTCTTTACTTTCCAGATGGGACTGTTACCCAGTAATGCAACCTCTTCTTCCAGAACTAAATATACACAAGTGAGGAATGAGAATTGGAGACAGGGAATTAGGTGGAAGTGTGGTGTCTGGAGGTGGGGGAGCAGTAGGGAGAGGGAAAAGATCTGCAACTGGTCCTTGCTTGAGAACTCTTTTTTAAAAGATGACTTTTGTTGTCGCTCACTATAGACAAATAGGTGTCTGTATAGTAAGCCACGGTATCTTCATAGTGCATGCACTACTTTGTTTATAGTGATTCCAAAGAAAATCATTCATGTCCCTTCTGCTTAGTAAATGGTTATATTTAGCAAGGATTAGTTCCAAAACCAGTGAAGCAAGTTTTGGAAATAAGAAGGTACAGTCTTTTTAGATGAGATCTTTACATGAAATCAAATTTTACACCTCTGTCTTTAAGGTAAGATTTTCAAAAGCACTTGGTGGGAGCAGAGTTTAGGCCAGCGCTGTGAGAGATTTTAAAAATCCTACCGTAACACCAAAAGCATCTCACCTAAATGTTCTGTAAAATGAGTTTTAAAAAGGTACAGTTCTTTAAGGTCTAAAATTTTCCATCAGTAACTGTATTTTAATCACTTGGCTGCTTCCATAAACCCCAATTCAGCAAAGCACGTATTTCAGTCCTGTAGAACTTGACTGGTAAGAATAAAAAGTTTAATTTTATTTTGTGTCCTTAATTGTATAATTCTGATTCATGCTTTCTTAGTGACATACTGATGCATCTTCCTATTAAGGAGCAGAAATCATATCATATGTGTCTTTTGTAACACACATGGATTCAAATATCAAATGCATGCCACAATCTGTACTGCATTATTTGCATACTGAAGAAATAGGCAAACGATGACTACATTTGAAAATACTATAATATTTGTGCAGGCACTTTTGTGCATCAACCTTTTGGCTCCAAAAAGCAAAAAATTTTAAATAAATTATTCTAATTTGTTCGTTCAGCTCTGCTTTTCCCATTCAGTCCTTTTGCTTCTCCCTCGGGGACATGTATGTTCTGTCAGCTGTTTTCTACAGAATGTCCACTTAGATTAATGGAATGTTACAAAGATCTATAGTAACATGATGCAACAGCTGCACTGGCGGCCTGCTGTGTGTCACACCCTGGCACATCTTTTAGCACTGAATTGTCATATTTTACAGTTGCTCTAACACTACTTATATCTGACCTCTGCTTATGTTCTTCCTCAACTTTGTTCATTTTTCTTACATTTTTACTTTTGTGTGCCATAATCCCAATTTTTCTGTTCAGTCCTGACCCCAGGCCTGTTTCCTTGTACCATCGTCTCCCCTTAGTAATGCTGCTTCTGCATTGCTGTGATCTCTAGAAAACTGTTTCACCATGTGCTGAAGGAGTGAAATATTTAAAGTGGAATGGCAGCCACTGAGCTCAGCTCTTAACTATAGCGGTTCCATCCGAAGGCCTTGAAAGGATCTTTTGTAAGGAATCATGGAGATGGTGTGCTGTCCCAGATTCTCCCTCTTCTATGTGCATGTTATTCCACTGTAAGCAGTATGATAAATCCACACACAAAGCAGCCAATTAGCCATCATAGAACAGTGTTTAGAAATTCAACTGTCAAACTGGCTAATCTTGCGAAGTGCAAACTGCTTCCTACAAAGCACTCACAGATGAGGTACAGCTCCTCACAGGATTAGCCTCAATAGAGCCGTCTCCAGTATTTCACATCTTGAGGCATGGATCAAAAACATATTATGCTTCATTTTCACTTAGTTCATAGTCCTGAGACTAATCACAGTGGGAAAATTGACATAGAGAGAACACAGAACAGCAGGTTGGCAGTTCTTGCAAGCTGTACTTCTGATTTTTTTTTTTTTTCATTTTGAAAATAGTGTGAAACCAGACTGACCTTAGATATAACGGAATTACAAACAACTGTATAAAATATTCAGAGCTCTAGAAATAATCAAACCTCCAAAGCATTCTTCTATGTATAACAAAATTCTGGGGATCTATTTCACATGTAATGCACTGGAGCAATATGATAGCATAAAACCAGTTTTCAAAGTCAGCAGTAAGAATTATTCCTTTATAAATTTATATAAAAAATTATTTCAGCACACTGACTAGGCTGGTATGTGGTGGTACATCATACTAGCATTACTTTAGTTATACTGCCACCTTGTTCTCCAAAATCTGTTTGCTTTTTATGTTTTAAATGAGTCTCTAGCTGTTTTTGTTGCTAAGATACACTTTGTTCATGTTTTTTGAGTGTAAGTGATGCAGTGAGAGCTGCTTGCATTTGCAGAACTTGAAACAAAACCTATGAGAGGTCTGACCTACTCCATTCACTTATTGAAATTAGTACTAACTCAGATTCTTATATTTTAAGTGTCAATATCATTAACTATTTCATTGCTCTTCAAAGCATGCAAGATAGAAGAGAGAGGATCATATTATGAACAATTTATTACATGATAGCTCATTTTGGCACAATGTATGAATAGGTTTGGGGAAATGCCTACAGAGGCCAGTAGGACCTCTGAGCCAATGGGGAACCCATACAGAAGACCAAGCCATATAGGGTTTTATATAACAAAATCAACAGCATGAATTTTAGAATCAAACTGGAAATCATATATTATGTGCCATGTGGCAAACACTTCTAAGTAAGCAAGGAGCCATGTTCTGTACTAGTTGGAGTTTTCAAGTAGTCTTCAAGTTTAGCTCCGTGTAAAGCTGTGACCGGAGTCCCAGGGGAGCCAACTGAGGTCACTCAATTAGGGTGAACTGCAAAGAATGGGGCAGACAATCCCCAAAGCTGGTGGATTTTCCAATATTTAGATTTACCAAGCCAGCACAAAACAGCTTCTCTAGTACCTCACTGGTTACCCAGAAGCCAACAACACAGTTCCCTTAAAGTAACCCAGCCTTAGACCTCCACCCAGACACCCAAGTCAAATATGACGAGGATTACTGAAAATCTTATTCATCATATAAAAAAGTTCTACCAATCCCAAAGGATTGGACACATTACCTCCCAGGTTAATAAATATTTCAGATCTTACCCAAATACACATTTACAGCCAATTCTAACTAACCTAAAATTTATTTAAAAAGAAATTAGAGTGAGTATTGGTTAAAAGATCAGTATATATACAAACATGAGTACCGTTCTTGAGATCAGATTAATAGCAGCAATGGTGATCTTTGTAGTTCCAAAGCGTTCTTTCAAAAATAGTCCATGGGTTATAGTCCAATGTTCATATTCAGAGTGATTCCAGATTAGGATTGGAGATCTCTGTTTTGGTTTTAAGATTCCCCTGCATGAAGCATCAAGCAGATCTGAGATAAAAAGAATAAAGATCGAAGCCTTTTTTTATACAGTTTCAGGCCTTCTTTGACAGCTTGGAGTCCTTTAGGCCCCATCTACACGACGCGTGAAAATCGATTTTAGATACGCAATTTCAGCTACAAGAATAGCGTAGCTGAAATCGAATATCTAAAATCGAGTTACTCACCCTTCTTCACCGCGCCGAATCGATGTGCGCGGCTCGCCATGTCGAATCCGGAACTCCGTTTGTTTTGGTGGAGTTCCGGAATCGATGTAAGCGCGCTCTGGGTTCGATATATTCTCGTCTAGACGCGATATATCGAACCCCGAGCTTTCGATTTTAACGCGCCGAAATGGTGCATCGTATAGACGTGGCTTTAGTGAACAATAGGCACTCATGGGGATTTTGAAGTAGACCTATTCTGAGCATCGCCAGTAATTAGCTACACAGATTAACATAAGGCAATTGCTGGTTTTTTCCACCATTCGCAGATGATTTGCTATACATTTCAAAGAGAGATGAATACAGTTATGTTACTATGTTTACAGTCCATCTAAATGTTAATATGTCCTTTTGATCTCTGAATCAATAGCTATCGTGACAGACAAACTGTCTGTTTACATGGCTAACATTCTACAAGATATAAGTACACACATACAATTAGTACTACCTCCAATTCTCTAACAATTCAGGTTTGCAAGTTCTAGCCTATCTAGCATGGAGTGGCCCTAATTACCATTCATATACTTTTCTAATATGTCTCTAAAGGTTGAATCTGGGTCATTTTATCCTTTCTGGCCATGTGTTACATTTTGTATAAGCAGCAAAGAATCCTGTGGCACCTTATAGACTAACAGACCTTTTGGAGCATGAGCTTTCGAACACCCACTTCGTCGGATGCATGTATTCACCCACGAAAGCTCATGCTCCAAAACATCTGTTAGTCTATAAGGTGCCACAGGCTTCTTTGCTGCTTTTACAGATCCAGACTGACTCGGCTACCCCTCTAATTTTGTATAAGATTTGTTGCAATTATAGAATAGTGGTAGCAACAATGGTTTGCATGGTTATATTTTAATTAGATAACATCACAAAAGCATATGCTATTTGTCTCAAGGTGAGTATAATTCTTCTTTGAGTGCTGTCTCTATGAGTGCTCCATTTTAGGTGTTTGTGCGCCCCTGTGCTCATAATTGGAGATTTTTGATAGCAGTGCTCAGTTTGGTCACACGTGTGATCCCTGTCTTGCGCCACTTCAGGCGGTTAACCGGCGCTGTGCGACCAACCCCGCCCTTAGTTCCTTCTCTACCCACCTTTGGCCTCTAGTCAGAGCATTAGCAGCGTTCACTGCTTAGTTCTTTTAGGCTTTTTACTGTGGTTATTTAGTTTAGTTCATTACCTTGTCCCCATCACCCCCTTCTTGTAACCCCCCCCTCCAAAAAAAACCCCTTTCTTTATTGCTATTATTTCATCTGCCCCTTTATAATAGTCATCCTCTCTGAGGGCAAAAGCCTTTCTCTAATGGGAATGCCCAGTTCTCTGGGCTTTAAATGCTGCCTCACTTGCAGGCTTTCTGTACCAGTCTCAGATGGACACAATCAGTGTGTGCACTGTCTAGGTGAAACAAACATAACGCAGAAGTGTCCTCATTGCCACAAGTTAACTGCTTGGACAAGAAAAGCTAGATACTTACAACTAAAGCTCCTCCTCAGGGAGAAGTCTCTCAAGCCGGTGTCTGAGCCCAAACCCCGAATCCAGCCTGGACAAGCCTCCCCAACCACGGCTTCTGACAAAGGTCCCTCCTCTACCATGCTGGCTTTGGTTCAGCCCACTAAGAAAGTATCCAAAAAGCGGGTAACTACTCTCCCAGTGCAGGAATTGACTAAAAGGCGCCGTTCCATTAATGGGCAAATAGCATTGACACCAACCACACCGGTGCCTGGATCTGAGCTGCCGGAACCATTCAGCACAGCCGGTGCCGCAGAAGCTAAGGACTCTAAAAGAGCCAGCTCAGACACAGGCTCTAAGGGGAAATCAAAACTTCATGCCTCAGCACTGATGCAGTCAAAGCTGCAATCAATCCACAGCGGCTTGGCATCAGAACATACGGTGCTTCATTCTTCAACGCCCAATGCACACTCAGTGACCACTCCGGTACAGGCCATGGTGCTGACATATGCACTGCTGCTTGCAGCACCGACGCTCATGCAGCATCCAGTGCAGATCATGCAGACACCATAGCAGTTTCTACAGCAAAAAGATCTTTTAGATCTACGCCTGACTCTCCCATTCTTGGCACTGATGCAACCCCAGCACAGTCGACACCTATCTTTCAGTCATCAGCCTCCCCAGATGATACCGTCATGTGTCCTCTCCCTAATATGGGGGATGATTTCAAGCAATTCCAGGACCTATTTAGCTAGCTCTCTGGGCATCTCTCTGGAAGAGGTTCAAGTGTCACAGCACAAACTTGTGGACATTTTTGAAAACCTCCTCTTCCTCCAAAATTGCTTTACCTATGAATGAGGCAATAATGGAGCCCATCACAACTATTTGGCAGATTACTGCAGGAGGTCTAACAAAAAGTATTATGTGCCAGCAAAGGGCACAGAATTCCTATTCTCCTATCTTGCACCCAGTTCACTGGTGGTCAATGCAGCCCATGAGCTCTTGGACTGGGAGGCATACCTGCATCCCTCTGGAATTCCTTCTTCACCTAACTCTGTTAGAGCTGTGACCCATTTGCAATGCCTGCTCCCATTTCTTGCCAATCATCAAACACAAGGCCATTCAAATCCCTACGGACAACATAGCTTATATGTTTTATATAAACAGACAAGGGGGAGCACAGTCGCACTCCCTATACATGGAAGTCATGAAACTCTGGCAATGATGCATCAGACACAATATCCACTTCACAGCAACGTATCTATTTGGATGCCAGAACATCATGGCAGATACCTTAAGCAGACACTTTTCGCAGGACCACGAGTGGGAGCTTGACAACAGCATGCTTCTGTACATACCTCTTTGCAAACCCACGCAATACCAAATGCCCCCAGTTTTGCTCCAGAGCAGGTCTCGGCACACACAATCTAGGCAACACCTTTCTCCTAGAGTGGAATGCCTCCCTCCTTTATGCTTTCCTTCCCATTCCCCTCCTGACCCGAGTGATCCATAAGATCAGACAGGACAGAGCCACAGTAATCCTAGTAGCCCCTGCAAGGTCCTGACAAATCTGGTACCTTACCTTCTCAGGACTGTGGTGCATCCACCACACACCCTCCCGCTCCTGCCGCATCTATTGTCACAGGGCGCAGCTCGCATCCTGCACCCGGATCCGCAGACTCCACCACAGGGCGTGACTCCTCCATGGCTCAAGGGACCTGCTGAGAAGACGTTAAAACATATTACTTAAGAGTCAGAGAGCAACGACCCACTGCATGTACTTACACACATGGCGGTGATTTGATAACCTGGTACCAGCAAAACCAGCTGGCATCCATTTCAGCCTCCTTACCCTTAATATTGAACTACCTCTTAGAACTTAAAAGGTCAGGCCTCTCTATCAACTCAAGAGTACACTGCTCTGCTATCACAGCTTTTCACCACAAAGTAGATCAACTTTCTGTCTTTGCGCACCCACTCACCAAACATTTCCTCAAAGGCCTCACTAACATCTACCCCAACCTACGTGATTCTACCAAACCATGGGACCTCAATCTAGTCCTTCAGGCCCTCACCGGTTCCCCATTTGAACCCATGGCCACATGCTCACTACTACATCTTTCCATGAAGGTAGCATTTCTCGTGGACATTACATCTGTTGATGTGTCAGAGAGTTGAGTGCTGTCATGGCAGACTCCCCTCCGCCCCCATATACTACTTTAAAGATAAAGTATCCCTGAGACTGCACCCCGAGTTTTTACCTAAAGTCATCTCAGCCTTCCATCTTAACCAACCTATTTACCTACTAACGTTCTATCCAAAACCCCAGTCCATACTTTTATGCAGCACTATGCCTTAGAACAACAGGCAGCTGTTCAATGCCTCTTTTGGACTCACTGTACTGTCTTCTCTTATGACTTGAACTCTGAAATCCCTTCCTTCCACTGGCGGGCACTGCTCTGAAGTTATCTAAAGTGGAGCACCCACAGGGACAGCACTTGAAGAGAAGGTTACTTACCTTGTGCAGTAACTGGGGTTCTTAGAGATGTGTGTCCCTGTGAGTGCTCCACTACCCTCCCGCCTCCCCTCTACTTTGGAGTTTATTGTTCAGACTCTGTGGTAGAGAAGGTACAGAGGGGGTTGGTCGCACAGCGCCAGTTAACTGCCTGAAGTGGTATGAAACAGGGACTGCGCATGTGCAATCCCAACCAGGCACTGCTACCAAAAATCTCCGATTATGAGTGCAGGGGCACACGAACACCTAAAGTGGTGCACCCACAGGAACACACATCTCAAAGAACCTTTAGTTACTACTGCACAAGGTGAGTAACTCTCTCTTTTTACTGAACTCAACAGCAGCTAATCAGGATGTATGTGGCTAGTCAGAGTCAGGGATTTCTGTGTATGATTTGACTGGTTCATATTGTTGCAGACTTCAATATTTTTATATATGAAGTGGTAAATAGTAGAAACTCGTGCCATAACAGTTTTCAGCCAGACAAGGTGGATGAGGTAATATCTCTTATTGAAGCAATTTCTGTTGGGGTGAGAGAGAAGCTTTCGAGCTACACAGAGCTTTTCCTCAGATCTGGGAACGGCAGTCACTGTCATAGCTAAATACAAGATGGAACAGATAGTTTAGCATAAGTAGTTGGCACATATTCTAAAGTGAAATGTCCCATTAACATCCCTGTAGTCAGAGGACAAAAAGGGGGGGATTAGTGGATTACAGATTGTTGTAATTAAGACCATGACTTTTAGTGTCTAGCAAAATTGTAAATTTTAGCTCCCAGGCTCATCTTTTGAAAGTGTTGTGCAGGTTCCCTAAGAAGATGGGGACTGAGAGACAAGATATAGAGGTGATCACTTTGTCCAAAGTGTTCACCCACAGGTAGTGTGATGTTTTTGTCTTTTATTATTTTCCTGTGTGAGTTCATTTAAGAGTGTAGTGATCATCTGGTTTCACTCACCTAGTGATTATTGGGGTATTTAGTGCACTGAATGAGGTACACCACATGTTGTAATAGGCAAGTGTAGGACTCATGGCTCTTGATAGCTGTGTTGTGGTGGATGTTGTGCTGGAGCACCCAAGGAAAAAATTTAGTGGGTGCTTAGCACCCACCAGCAGCCAACTCCCCCCGCCCCATCAGCAGCCCAGCCAATTAACTCCTCCTCCTCCTCCTCCCCCCCAGCGCCTGCTGTGATCAGCTGTTCCACAGCTTGCAGGAGGTGCTGGGGAAAGGGGGAAGAGCAGGGATGGGGCATGCTTGGGGGACGGGTCAGAACTGGACAGGAAGAGGCAGGGTGGGGGTGGGGACTTGAGAGAAGGTGTGGAGTGGAGGATAGGGCTTGGGGCGGAATGGGGGTTGAGCGCCTCTGGGTGAAGAAGGAAGTTGGTGCCTGTGATGTTGATCATTGTAGCAGTGGAGAGATGTCTGCAGGTTTACATCTGTTGTTCTGGCAGGGTCTTGTGCTGCTTTGAGTTCATGTGTCCTGGTCTGTGAGGTGCTTGCTTCTGATGAAGAGCTTGGAGAAATTGGTGGGGGGATTGTTTGAAATCCAGAAGGTTTGTTACAGGATGGGGTCCCCATAAAGTGTGGGTTGTAGTTGTTCGATGATACCCCATATGGTATCATATGGGTTCCAGTGTGAGGTGGCCGATGACAAGTAAGGGTGTGCAGTCAGAGCAGGGTTTATTTCTGTATCGAAGCAGGTTATATCGAGGTATTTGGGTGGCCCATTTCATGATGCGATCTACTTCTCTGGTGAAATGTACTTGTTTTGAGTATGTTAAGGTGTATATCCCAGACTTTCTCCTCGGAGCATAATCTGTGGTATCTGAGTGCCTGACTATACCTAACAGATTTCTTTGTGTGTTTGAGGTGGTTATTGGATCTATGATAGTAGGTGTGGTGATCTGTAGGGCTCCATTGTTGAAGCTAATTGTGGTGTTCAGGAAGTTGATGTTGGTGTGGGTCAGAGCACAGGTACCACTCCAGGGGTGCTCTGGGACTCAAGCACCCACAGAAAAAAATAGGGGGTGCTCAGCACCCCCAGCCACACCTGTTTGGTGGGGCCGTCAGCTGTTTTGCAGCTGGTGGGAGGCACTCGGGGAGGGCGGAGAGCAGCGAGCGGTGAGTGGAAGGCCTGGGGGGGGAGCAGGGAAGGGTCTTGAGGAAGGGGACAGAGTGGGTGGGAAGAGGTGGAGCAAGGGTGGGGCTTCAGGGGAAAGGGCAGGGTTGGGGCAGGGCCTTAGGGCAGGGGAGTTGTAGCATCCCCCAGGAAAAATAAGTCAGTGCCTATTCCCCAAAGAAAGTTTAATGGATGGGCGGTGGTTGCTGAAGTTGTGGTGGAAATCCGTGAGGTAGTTTTAGTCGTCCGTCCAAAGGATGAAAATATCATTGATGCATCCCGGGTATATCCTTGGTTTCAGGTGCAGTTGTCTAGAAATTCTTCTTTAAGGTGGCCAGTCAGAGAGCCAGGGTTTTCTTTCTGTATCTAATAATAATACTTTACCTTAAACAAATATTTGTAAGGTTTAAAGTTTGTAAAGGGATTTGAGATTCTGACACACAAAGCTCAACAGAAGTTTTAAAGTTGTGGGAATTTCTCTTTTTCTGTTTTCCACTGCTCTGATAGATAATTCAAGTGGTTTGGGTTTGGAAGGCTACAGTAGTAGATGCACAGTTGTCACAGACACATGAGTTCTGACTCATATCCAGCAGGATCTTTGACTTCCCTTTTATTTACCAACCTTTACTTTGTTTTACTTTTCCAAATAATTCACAACAGTGTACACACAAACACACAATCTGCTGTGCTGGGTAACTTGAGCCTGTGCATTTTCAGCGTCTGTCTCTGTGAAAGCGACCCCTGATAAAGTGAACTAAGCCCATCCCCTTTTATATATAGAAACTGTTTGTTTAATTTGTGGACTGCACCAAGAATAAATAATGAGGTAATCCTGAAGATGATCCCAGAACAGTCGGCTTATGACTGTTCCTGCAAATCATAGCCATCTTTTTTTCTTTGTTTTTAAAAGTAGTTTAGTTATCCAGAGTAGAATGTATGTTTAGGAATAGTATAGTGTTTCAAGGAAGAAGCATGAGGGACAACATTGTGCATATAAAGGTCCTCCTGAATGCTTTGTTTATTGAATGTAAAACATGGTAACATTGAAATACTAAGGCCAGATTCAGGATTCAAACCACTTTGAACAAGAAGTTCCTTCCATACAGAAGAGAGAAACATACTTTCTTTCAGATATTCTCAATCAATTAGTGGAACCTGCAGTCAGATTTTTCTCAAGGTACGGTACATATGTTTATTTTTGTGTGGCTACAGTTAGAACTGGAGACTTACTTGAATTAAAAATCTGATAAGCCATGTCATTATTTACATAGTAAGCCTGACAAAAAGATTTATTTGGGCACAGTCAACTCCCTTTTATCACTTAGAATTATTCTGTTTACTTTTCATTGGCTGCAATAGCCCATTAGGAGCTTGATGATAAAAGGTCTTTCCCTCCTGACTTTGCTCTGTGGTATTTTGCTGTGTTCCATCTAATATATCAGACATTTATATGGTTTTCTTTTTGTTTGTCTTGGTCTGTACACAAGCAGAAAAGATGATCTCATCAGGATTATGCATAGCTCAGGGAGACTTATTAGATAACTGCACTGCAGAGCAGCATTGGATAGGTCACCCAAAACCTGTGTTGGGGTTATTTTTTTTATTTGATTGGGAGTTTTCTAATGTCCTGATGATAAAAGTTAATTTTAAGAAACTAAATAATGGTACTTCACAGTGATTGGCATAAAATCTCCTCTCAGCAACATCATTTAACCAAATTACCCAGGTGTTGCTGAGAGCAGAATTTGACTTTCAATACGTTTTACAAACATAAATGAATCCTGATGATCCCATTTTACATATGGGGAAATTAATAGAGAGGTATTAAGAGCCTGATTCTGCAACTGGTACAGTGAGTAGTCCCTGCTCAAATGCGTAGTCATCCTTGGGGGCTATTTAGGGACCAGTTCTGCCACTCCTTAATCACACTAAGTGATTTGCCCACGACACGAAGTTAGTGTCAGAGCTTATCAAGCAGTGGAACTCAGGAGAACATGGCTTCTAATCCTTTCCTCAAGTTACTGAACCATAACATATTATCGTTCCAGAAAGGAACCCCATAACTCCCCCATCAGCTCACCAAACTCATTAAAATTAATTACTGTATCCTTACAACCAACTTCTTCTTCTTTTTAGATACTTTAGGCATATATAGAAAGGGAAGTGGGATGTGAAGGGATAGCACAGTTTCATAACTTCATCATGTACTGTCCTTTTTTTATATAAGGCTTGTTATACAACTTTTTCTTATGTGAGTTTATTGGTGTTGAATGATATTGGATTGGCAGCCATAGACACTCAAGTTCTCTATCCACAGAACAGGACAGCTACATTCTCCCTTCTGAATCTAAGTTTTAATTAAAAATCTTCCTAGACAGCGATGACTTGTCTGCGCACAAAAGTTGTATCTTTTTAATTATGTTGGTGTTATGAGCTGGGTGAAACCTTGTTAAGGGTTGAGTTAAAACCCCATTGAGATTGATACGTTGTCACTCACCCTCCCTTCAATTAACATAATTGTAAGCATAAGCCCCCACATAAGAGATAAGGTATGTATGTGTGAAACTGCCCAGGAGCTTTTGTCTTATTGCTTTGGGTGGGGAGGGGGGAGCAGATGAGGAAAGAGATCACACAGAAACTGAGAACAGAGCAAGAAGGAGAGGCAAGAAATCCAAGCAAGAGCCTGTAAGCACAGTGAGACCCTGGAAAAAAGGTAGAGAGAGAGAGAGTGCATTTGGGCTGGGTGTTGGCTAAGAAACTGGTCCTTTTGTTCTTGGTTTCTTCTGCATTCAGAGAGACAGGATTCTGTACATTAATTGTAAATAAACAAGATGGCATCAAAGAAAATACCAGACTTCCATCAATATTCTGCTTCTATCCGGAACATCTCCAGGGCCTCAAACTTTGACTAGCCACTCATGTCAAAAAGAAGCAATGCTGGTATATTTAAAGCAGTACAACCCCTATAGCATGGACATAGTTATACCAGTATAAGTCTGCTTATATAGATTTAGTTTATTACCATACAGGAAACATTATAAATTATATCAATATAAAGTACCTTTATTTCAGTATAATTGTGCCTACCCTAGGAGTTGTACCATATAAGTAAAAAAATCACCCTCCGAACTGACTATTATACAGTACAAAATTCTGCATAGACCAGGCCGGAGGACGAGATTTTGATGCCCCTGTTCGTTTAAGTAGCATCTTATTCTACGAGTAGATCTACTGACTTCAATCGGACCTCTCAAGGGGAAAGGCACTATTCACTTGGCGTGCTTAAGCACCTTCAATCTCATTGAAGTCAGTGAGACTCCTTGAGTAAGCAAGAGACTGTAGAACTACTCCATGTGCTTACAGTAAAGCACATGCTTAAGTACTTTGCTAAATCAGGTCTAAAGTCAGCCCCTATCCCGGGTAATCTGTAAAAGCCTGAAAAAATGTATCCTTTTGTATTCAGCAAGAATCTAGCCCTGGCTAGGACTGTAGAGTTATCTCTCTCTCACTCAGATAGCTAAGCCAGGAGCATGTGACTGTTCCCACTCAACCTTCTCTCAAAATTCACCATTACTTATTGTAAAGTAAATATATAAGCACATTTGATTGGCTATAGGAAGTAGTCCATTTATTACAGGCACACACAGAGACAAAGAACCACCACTTCAAAGTTTCTTAACTTTGAACTTACACACTGCCAACCAGTTCCCAAAGTCCCATGTCAGCTCTTACTGATACTTTTAATCCTGTCTGTCCAAAGTATGTATTGACTTAGAGGAGGAACAGGAGCCTTGAAATTATGGCTCTGTAATAGTCATCTAGTGATAGCTTTCTAATTTGTTCTGTCCTTAAAGATATGTTGCATGAAGCCCTGACTTATGAGGGGAGGCTGAGGGAACTGGGATTGTTTAGTCTGCAGAAGAGAAGCATGAGGGGGGATTTGATAGCTGCTTTCAACTACCTGAAAGGGGTTCCAAAGAGGTTGGATCTAGATTGTTCTCAGTAGTACCAGATGACAGAACAAGGAGTAATGGTCTCAAGTTGCGGTGGGGGAGGTTTAGGTTGGATATTAGGAAAAACTTTTTTTCACTAGGAGGGTGGTGAAGCACTGGAATGGGTTACCTAGGGAGATGGTGGAACGTCCTTCCTTAGAGGATTTTAAGGTCAGGCTTGACAAAGCCCTGGCTGGGATGATTTAGTTGGGGATTGGTCCTGCTTTGAGCAGGGGCTTGGACTAGGTGACCTCCTGAGGTCCCTTTCAACCCTGATATTCTGTGAAAAGGTGAGTAGCTCACCTTTACTGCCAACTCTCTAGGAAGAGCTTTCTGTTGCCTGTATTAGAATGTAGGCCATACTTATGGGGGTGAGACTCTATCCTGTGAAACAGTGACTCTAAAAATGATTTGAGGGTTATGATGAGCTCCCAGTGAAACACTATGGCCAAAAAAGCTAATGCAATCCTGGGATGAGTAAACTGGGAAATCTCTTATTTGGCACTGGTGTGACTGCTGCTGGAATACTGTGTCCAGTTCTGGTTCCTACCGTTCAAGAAAGTTCCTGATAAACTGGAGAAGGCCCAGAGAAGAGCCTCAAGAATCATTAGAGAATTGGGAAACAGGCCTTATAGTAATAGACTAAAGGAACTTAATTTATTTAGCGTAATAAAGAGAAGCTTAAGGGGTGACTTGATTATAGTATATAGGTGTCTGCATGGGGAACAACTATTTAATAATGGGCTCTTCACTCTAGCAGAGAGAGTTTAACACGATCCAATGACTGGAAGCTAAAACTAGACAAATTCAGACTGTAAATAAGGCATACCTTTTTAAGTCAGAGTAATTAACAATTGGAACAATTTAGGAAGGGTCATGGAGTATTCGCTATCACTGAACATGTTTAAATCAAGATTGTATGTTTTTCTAACAGATATGCTCTAGTTAATTTAGGGACGTTCTATAGTCTGTATTGTACAGGAGGTCAGACTAGATCGGGGTGGGCAAACTTTTTGACCCAAGGGCCACATCTGGGTGGGGAAATTGCATGCAGGGCCATGAATGTAGGCCTGGGACAGGGGGTTGAGGTGCAGGATGGAGTGTGGGAGGGGGTGCAGTGTGCATGAAGGGGCTCAGAGCAAGGGGTTGGGGTGCAGGAGTGCTGTTGGGTGTACAAGGGGGTTCAGGGAAGGGGGTTGGGGCGCAGGAGGGGGTGTCGGGTGCAGAAGGGGGGCTCGGCAGGGGGGTGGGGGGGGGCTTAGGGCAGGGGGTTGGGGTATTGGAGGGGTGCGGCAGGGAGCTCAGGGAAGGGGGTTGGGGTTCAAGAAGGGTTTGGGGTGTGGGATCCGGCCTGCCGCCGCTGCCGCTGCTTACCTAGGCTTCTAGGGGTGGTGTGAGGCCTGCAGCACCATGGGAGTGGCAATCCCACAGGCCGGATTCAAAGCCCTGAAGGGGTGGATTCAGCCCGTGGGCCATAGTTTGCCCACCCCTGGACTAGATTATCACAATGGTCCCTTTTGACTTCAGAATCAATGAATCTAAGGAGTATAGATCTTTGGTCACAAAAGGCCTTATTCTACCACCCCTTTATGTTGAGTAATACCTTTACTTCAGATAGATCCATTAGTTTCATATTACTCATAGAATGAAGGGACTACTCAGCATGAATACGGGCAGCAGTGGGCGCTAACTCCATGGGTGCTCTGGGGCTGAAGCACCCACATAAAAAAAATAAGGGGTGCTCAGCACCCACCAGCCATAGTGGTTCTGGCAGCCCACAAGGCTGGCCACCAATCCACTATTCAGCAGCCCCTGGGGCTGGCGGGAGGCATTTGGAGGAGGGGATGGAGAGGAGGAGGAGTCTGGGGACATAGGAGGTGGGAAGAGGTGGAACGAGAGCAGGGCCTCCAAGGAAGAGGCTGAGTGGAAGTGGGGCTGCAGGGCTGGAATGGAACGCCCACTGGGGGGAAAAAATAGTCGACACATGTGAGCAGCAGAATTGGGTCCAGAGTGAGTAACCATTCCTTTACAATCAGTGAGGTCTGCAGGGAAGGTGCCACCAGCCGCTTCATTGCAGAGGGTGGGAAAAAGAAAAGTGCTACCACTAGCAACCTCAGATTCTGATTCCCCATCTCCCCCCCCCCACACACACACCATACATACACTTTTAAAACTGCTGTAGACTGTAGCACGTGACAAAAAAGTATAAATAAAAAAGGTCCCTATATATACTATCTGTATTTCTTTTGCTGCCTATTACTATTCAATGTTTACATTTTTGTTACACAGTGTATGCTGGTAGTTACACAAGCCAAAAAGGTTTTCACTAAGGTAACAGATTAGTGGAATGCAGAAATGTTATTAAAATAATAGGCTTGGAAGGTTACAGGACTCATATTCTTCAAGAAGCTCTAACATGCAAATTCCTTGCACGTTTTACTTGGCCTGCTTGCTCAGAAGAAGGGATCCAAAAGAGCAGTTTGCAATGCATGTTTATTCATATGTCTGTGATCAATACAGATTTTTGACTTGTTACCAGCGGGCTGTACACCGTAGTTAAAGTCATGCAAAGTATTAGATGCATCTTCAAAGGAGAGTAATACTATTTCTGAGACAGGTACAATTTTGGACCTGTTAACCATGATGTCCGAACCTTTCTAAACTCATCTTTTACAGGAGTGGGTGGGTGAATTTTTGTGGCCTGCAACATGCAGAAAGTCAGACTAGATGACCATGATGGTCCCTTTTGGCCTTAAAGTCTGTGAGAATCCACCCACATAGTGGAAATGAAGGGTAAGTTTGAGAACATTGTGGTTTAATTTACTTTAACCTAAAGATACATTAATAAACCAGTTCTTTGAAGACAAATTAATTATCTTGCAAAGAGTAGCCAGTCTGGTTGTCCACTTTATATCATGTTGATATTTTTCATCAAGACAGTAACTTTTGCAAACTTAATTTAGACATTGGATAGTTAAGTTCTCTATTTTTCCCTTCATAAACATATGTGACTTTTTCTAGCTAGGATCTAATATGTCCCTTTAATCCTAATTTTGATAAAATGTAACTTTTGTAAAGCTGGTTGACTTGTGCAACCAAATTTGATTGTTTTCTTTTACAAATATTTTTGGAAAGACAATTGTAATAAGCTTGAAGGAGAATCTATCTTTAGACTTTATTTACAACAGTCATATAATGAGTGTGGACTCATTTCTCTGGGCAGTCTTTCAAACTTTTTTACATATTGTCTCAGTGTTACTAATGGTGAATGTAATTGAAGTTTCCATTGGGACACATTGGTTTGGTGTTTTATGTCTCTGAAATGCAGATACTAGAAATATGCCTTGTACCATAAAATTGCATGGGTTAGAACTTTAATTGGCTAAATAAATTTAGGCCTCTCCATTTATAAAACATAATTTTCATGGAAATCCTCCAGGTTAGGTTATAGAAAATCTCATCCTGGGAATGATGAATTGCAATTAAGACACTATAATCTTTAGTACAATACATGTGTGAAAGCTTTAACAAGCTAACAAGTTCTTGTTCATATTTTTGTAAGTCTCAGTGATTGAAGGTATCAAATTTATTTGACCTGAAATACTTATGACCACTGGAAATTCTTTAGAAAACCTATTCAGAAATGTAGTGTTGTGCAATGGATGTAATACAATCATTCTTTGTAGTTCAATAGCATCTTCCAGCTAAAAACCTCAGTGTTTTACACACATTAATGAAGTCGGTCTCAAACACCCCTGTATTATTTTCTCTTTCTCACAGATGGCTTATCTGAAGAACTGAGAGATAAAGTGGCATGCCCAACGTGACACAGCAAGTCAGTGACAAAGCCTGAAATAGAACCTAGATACTGACTCCTGGTTCTGTATCTTAAATAGAAACCCATCTTTCCTGTCCCCGCATCTGATTCCTTATTTTGAGGGTACTGTGCTTTATTGCCAGCTACAGGGCTAAATCTTAGTTTTACTAAGGCTCCAATACTTCATCAAGATCCACCAGCACAAACCTATGTATCCTTGTGGAGTCCCATTGAGATCAATGGAACTCTGTAGGGATGTGAGCTGGCAGATCCCAAAGCAGGCCTAAGTACTTCAGTTCTGACTCGGTCCTTAGCTAAAATGCTCGTTAACTACAATGGATGATTTGCCTGGATAAAGAATGTATTTAAATTGGGCAAGGACATAAAGATTTTAACCTAATGAGGAAGAGAGAATGAAATTATCTCATCAATTTTAAAGTGTCTTATTTGATTATACACTCAACTTCCAGAGCTGACACAGGACTTTTAATATGTAATGCTTAACTTTTTCAAATAAGTGGAAACCCCTTAATTTGGATACTCAGATGAGCGGTTAGGCACATAATGAATGATTTTTAAATTAATCTACCTAACAAATTAGGAATCTAGATATTCTATAAGCAGGGTTTAAAGTAGACTGGAAAAGAGTGGGAACTCTCATCACCAGCCAAGGAGGAGGGGGAGCTGTAGGGGAGAGCTGCTTACTCAAAACAGGAAGAAGAAGAAGGGAAGCTCTCCCACTACTTTCAGCAGAGAAGGGGGAGTTGTACCTCACACCACCTCTGCTCCATTCTTACTTTATCTGCACCCTGTAAGGTATTAATATTTGAAAACTGGGCCCAGAATGTTAGTTTATTGTGAATGTAGGTGGTTAGGTCTACCGTTGGATGTCCAGGGATTTGAGGCTGCACTGCCATCATTAAGCTGATGAGACTTGTCTCTTTTTCATCATACCCAAATACAGTAACTCATCACTTAATGTCCTCTCACTTACCATTGTTTCGATGTTACGTCCCTGCTCCATTACAGAACGTGCTTGTTTAAAGTTGTGCAATGCTCCCCTATAAAGTTGTCTGACCGTCTGCTTTGTCCATGGCTGGCAGCCCCCCTATCAGCTCACCTTCCCTCCCACCCACTCCCCCTGCCTTCTGCCCACAGCAATCAGCTGTCTTGCAGCATTCAGAAGGCTGGGGGGAGGAGCGAGGACAGGGTGCGCAGGGTTAAAGGTTGTTCCAACTAGAAGGAAAAATTGGTGAGTCTGGTATTTCTTTGGTGTAATTTTGTTTATTTAGCAAGAATGTACAAAGTCCCTGTTTCCCCTGAATGCAGGAGGAATTAAACAATGGGAGACTGTGTCCTTGTTCACAGGTCCAAACCTCTTTCAGCTGGCACCCCAACCACACCGTGCTTTCAGGCTGTTTCTTCTTGGCTTTCTTTTTGCTTCTGTCTCTCTGGCTTGCTTCTCATTAACACACACCACCCTCTTACCCCAAAAGACCTAGCTAAGCCTCTGCCCACATAGTTCAAATGCCCGAGTGGTCTTGGATGTGCCTCTATTTTGGCTAGAGATGTGGACTGTTCTTTGTGGTGGTGGAGACCACTTAATCCTTTCAGCCACCTGATTTCAACAGCTTCTTTACATTTATCTTGAATGTAATGTGACCTTTATGGCTGACAGCAACAAGGTGTAAACCCCCCAAAACTAGTATGCTTCCAAGTCTATTTCTAACTTTTTTGACTTTGGTTTGTAAAAATCTATGTGGCTACCTTTTTGTAAAAAAAAAAAAAAATCAAACAAACCTTAACTAGCTATTTCCTCTGATCTTTTAAAGTCTCAATGACAGTAACTGTGAAGAGGAAAATTAAAAATGAATGAGAAATACATGATAGTTTGCAATATAGACAGTAGAAGTCCCCTGCAATATGTTAGCCATTGGAAGCCTTTTATTCCTGCTGCAGAAAGGGAGAGGGAGACAATACATTTGACCTTCAGAGTGACCTTTTTTCAGCCTAGCATGTAAGCAACATTTTAAGTTATAAATGCCCACACTCATTAAAAGATAACACAACTCTTATGCAAAATGGCAAAATTGAAATCCTGAATTGAAATTGAAATCCATTATTAGTAACAGTGCAAACTTGAATTATTGCAAGAGGATAAATAAGAAGCTCAAGATGCAAATCATAGAATACCAGGGTTGGAAGGGACCTCAGGAGGTCATCTAGTCTAACCCCCAGACAGATTTTTGTCTCAGATCTCTAAAGGGCCCCCTCAAGGATTGAACACTCAACCCTGGGTTTAGCAGGCCAATGTGCAAACCATTGAGCTATCCCTCCCCCTCTATCTCTTCTAAGAACGAGTGAAAATACAGCAGTTATTAACTGTACGTTACTTTACAGTTCTTGCTAATGTATTTTTTCATGTCAGTCTTCCCTCAAATTTAGGCAGACAGTCTGCACGTTAATCTATATTTTATTTCAACTGTAAAAAAAACCCCACAAAAAATAGGTGAGTACTGCCAATAACAGATGATTATAGAATGAAGTATGTAAATACAATAGTTGTTACAACACTCTTTGCAATCTATGGGCTGCATCCTTTAGGACTGAAGCCCGTTTCTCTCACTCTCTCTCTCTCTCTGCTTCTGTGGCAAAGTACTTCTCAGAAAAGGGCAACAAAAATTATTAGGGGTATGGAACAGCTTCTGTATGAGGAGAGATTAATAAGACTGGGACTTTTCAGCTTGGAAAAGAGACAACTAAGGGGATATATGATAGAAGTCTATAAAATGATGACTGATGTGGAAAAAGTAAATAAGAAAGTGTTATATATGCCTTCTCATAACACAAGAACTAGGGGTCACCAAATTAAATGAATAGGCAGCAGTCTTAAAACAAAACAAAGGAAGTATTTCTTCACACAACACACAGTCAACCTGTGGAACTCTTTGCCAGAGGATGTTGTGAAGGCCAAGACTATAACAAGGTTCAAAAAAGAAATAGATAAATTCATAGAGCACAGGTCCATCAATGGCTATTATCCAGGATGGGCAGGGATGGTGTCCCTAGCCTCTGTTTGCCAGAAGCTGGGAATGGGCAACAGAGGATGGATCACTTGATGATTACCTGTTCTGTTCATTCCCTCTGAAGCACCTGGCATTGGCCACTGTCGGAAGACAGGATACTGGGCTAGATGGACCTTTGGTCTGACCCCGTATGACTGTTCTTATGTTCTATAACAGATGACTGTTGGAACAGAAGATTGAAGAAGAAAATTCAGTCATCTGCTTCTACTATATGGTCCTGCCATGTCTCAATCCCCTCAAGCAGAAGTACTGGAGATTCAAACACCTCTGTTCTATAGGCATCCAATCAGCAGTTAAAATGAAGCATTTACTCTCTCCCATTCTGTGGACTTTTTTCTCAATTAATTCATAGTTAGTCTAAATTCCAACTACTATCTTCTTCTTCATAAAAGGGACAAAAGGAGAATATTGCTTTATCCCACTAGCTAAGGAATAAATTATTTGCATATTGACTTCAAGGGGAGCCCTGCACATGTACCCAAGAGCAAAATTTGATCTGTAAGGCCTTGTCTTCACTATTGGGACATGGGTTTAACCATGACTAGCTGACACAATGCTGTACACCACTTGTCCTTGACTATATTGACTATAGTGTTATAGTTAGCATCTTGGTTAACGTGGATCTTCAAGCTCAAGTTCTAACATGATAGGCCTTGTCTTTCCTACAAGATTTTAAGTGTTGATTATGTCTCCCCACAACTGAGTCCAGCTTGCTAAAATACTCAGTGGTGTCCCAGATGCTCTGCCTTTCTCACACCTGATTATTATGCTATTAGTACAGAAGCATCAAAAATACAGGACACCCTATAGTATTTGGAGTAATTATGAGTAGCGGATTAGAATATAAATTGAAAAAGCATTGTGATAAATGAAGGAGGGGTAGCTCCCATTTATGGACAGCCAGCCAGTCAGTTAGCTGTTGGTGGCTGCTTGCTTTACTTGTAAAGGGTTAAAAAGTCCCCGGTGTAAAGGAGTGGACACCTGACCAAAAGAGCCAATGGGAAGGCTAGAACTTTTTAAAATGGGAGGGGAAAAAAGCTTTCCCTTTGTCTCTCTGGGCTGAAGAGACAGGGGCAGCTGGAATGCTATGTAAAGTTTGGACTAGGTATGAAAATTCATTGTCCATATCTAGAAGAATTCCTTGGGTCAGGGAATATTTAGATAGATGTGATTAGGTTTATTTCTTTTATTTTCTGTAAGGCTTGTGAACTCCTCTATGCTAACCCCAGATGCTTTTGTTTGACTGTAACCTTTAAGCTGAACTCCCAAGAAAGCTATTTTCGGTGCCTCATCTTTGGAATTGCTCTTTTAAAATCTAGCAAAAGCCTAAGTTCCAGATGTATTTTATTTCTTTTTGTTTTTAATAAAATTTACCTTTTTAAAGAATCTGATTGGTGTTGTGGCTTAAAAGGTCTGTGCCTTAAAAGGTCAATTAGCTAGGGGCAATAGCTGGGTTTCCATTTTTGTTTCTTTCTTTCTTGACTTTCCCCAAGGGAGGGGTGGAAAAGCCAAGGGGCCTCACAGAAAACTTCCCAAGTGAGGTTTTCCCAGATTTGCAAGAGGCAGTTTTTCACTTGGATGGTGGCAGCTTTTACCAAGTCAAAGCCAGAGAAAAGCTGAAACCTTGGGGGTTTAATACCAGCCTGGAGTGGCAAGTATTAATTTTTTAAAATCCTTGCAGGCCCCCACCTTCTGCACTCGAAGTGCCAGAGTGGGGAATCAGCCTTGACAAGCATATTGATAATACTCTTAATCGGAATCCATCTTGAGCCTGCACCTCTCACAAGTCAAATTGTAAGACTGAAGGACAATTTAATCATGCATTCTTCCATAGATTCCCATACTAATTACTGCTATTTGTCTCTGGTCACATATCAGTAAATGCCTTTTCATTTTTTTGATACAAAGGATCTTCCCTTTTGTATAGCAGAGATGTTTAATCCAAAGCAGTTGTTGTAGACCAAAGAGGCTCAGTTATCTATCAACTTGTAGATAAAATAGAGGCTTTATAGAAAATGTTATTTCCAGAGTGATGAGAACTTGAAGAAAATGTTTTTGCACATAAGAATGTTTTCCTCTGGCATTATTAGAGCATGCTGTCAATCTTCTTTAGAATCATCTAATGTTAATTGACACCTCACTGAAGTTTTCTCAGCTCTGTATGTGACAAAAAAATGGAGTCCAGCACAATGTCTTGCTTTGGGTGTAAACAAGCTAAAACAATGTAATTCTCTAATTTATACTTGTAATTTGGATGTTTAGATGTGTTAAAACTACACTATCAAGCCAAAATTCACCACCCTAAGAGAGACTCCAGCCCCTTTAAGACTCACTCACAATCTACATTGAGTTGAGTAGTGCAGAGTGCCTTGAGCATTTTTTTGCTGAAGTGAATTTTTCTACATTGACACCTGGCACATGTCATTTACATGTTAATGCAAATCACTGCTTCCTCAGCTAATTGTGTGAATGAGTGTTATGATTAGGTAGACACACTTAATACAAACCTAGAAATTTAATTGACATCATTTACAAATAATAAATTAGACATCAGTCACTAATTTATAATGATACTCTACCCCACCCATTCCAGGCACTCTAGATTAGATTAAGTGAACAGGAGTGATTGGAATACAAACTCTTTAGTGTAATGATTCTTACCACATATATTCTGGGGATAATTTTTTTAGTGAAATAAGGGCTTTCAACATTGGATATTGATAGTATGTCAGGGCTGGGGTTTTTAAAACTTGATTGCACCGCAATTCCGTTCTGACAACAAAAATTACTACATGACCCAAGGAGGCAGAACCAAAGCCTGAGCCCACCCAAGCCCTGCTCCCCTAGGTAGGGAGGCCAAAAGTTAAGCCCTTCCATCCTGGGTGGGGGGCCCAAGCTGAAGGCCAAGGGGTTCAGCCACAGGCAGGGGGCCTGTGACATGACCCCACTACCCTGGGCTGAAGCCTTCAGGCTTTAGCCTCAGATGGTGGGACTCAGACTTTGGCTTCTCCCCAGATCCCAGCAAGTCTAAGCCAGCCCTGGCACCCCCATTAAAATGGGGACATGACCCATTTTGGGGTCCCAACCCACAAGTTGAGAACTGCTGTGTGGGTAAAACCAAATTAAGAAGCATAAGCAACCTTAGCCTCACTGGAGTTGTGAAATAATGCACATGAAGTAAAGCTGTCCTCATCCACCTCTTCTAATACACAATTTATGAAAGGTAGCCATGTGTGAGGAGTAAGGACAAGGTAGTTGATAGCATGCTGCGGTCTCCACCAATGACAATCTTTTAAAAGATTATTGATAAGCATGGCACAGAGGTGACCTGCCCCCAGGGGTAAGCAAGCACTAGCCAGGGCAGATGGGCAGCAAACTGGTGAAGCCTTGGCTCTAGTCTCTCAGATAGCAGCCAGCACCTCTGATTCAACAGAGGCATTGGGGCCTAGACCAGTTGCATGGTGCCACACCCTGTCATAAACAGATAGCTAAGGGTTAATGTTTCTTTCACCTGTAAAGGGTTAACAAAAGGAACCAAACACCTGACCAGAGGACCAATCAGAAAACCGGATTTTTCAAAGCTGAGGGAGGGAATGTTTGGGTCGGTGTCTTTGTCTGGCTCTCAGCTATGAGAGGGGATCTTTTCTATCTTCAAGCTTCTAATCTTCAGTTTCAAAGTTGTAAGTACAAAGTGAAAAAACAATAGCTGTTATTGTTTTTTTTGTATTTATCATGGTGTAGTTTGCTGAATGTTTTTTAAAAATGGGACTCTCTTTTTGAATAAGGCTGTTTTAGTCACTATTTTTCTTTTAAAGCATAGCCCTGTTAGCTGTCACCTTAATGCAGAGATCATGTTTTTATGTCTTTTCCTTCTTTATCATAGAGTTCTTTTTTAAGACTGGGTGATGTTTTTTTTTCTCTCTCTCTGGGTAGGCTTAAGGAACAAGGGGAGGGAAATTCTCTTTGTGTAAGATCTACGGAGGGTGATCTCTGCAAGCCCAGGGAATTGGTGGGAGGGGGAAGAGACGAGAGAATCTTTTCTGTTTCCTTGTCTTTGGGTTTGTCTCTTTGTGGAAGAGAGGAGACATGCTTCTTGGTATTGTGATGTAAAGAGGTTGCATCAGTAACTCTCAGGTTAGCCCAGAGAGGAAATTCTGGGTGGGAGAGAGAGGGAGAAGGGAAATGGGTTATTTCCCATTGTTGTAGACTCAGGGCATCTGAGTCTTGGGGGTTCCCCAGGGAAGGTTTTGGGGAGACCAGAGTGAGCCAAAACACTGGAATTTTTGGTGGCAGCGATATCAGATCTAAGCTGGTAATTAAGCTTAGAGGGTTTCATGCTAGCTTCTCAGTTTATGAACGCTAAGGTTCAAATCTGAGTAGGAAAGCTATGATACACCCCTGAAACAAGGAGTGGGAGTGGGGACAGGGAAGGAATTGTGCTTAGATGAGTACCTGATGCCCTTTTCCTAGGGCAGACTGGGAGTGAACAATCTAGCTCCTAATCTGCAGTGAGAGATGATGTAATAATCTTCTAATTTTCTCCATCTGTTGCTAAGCAGCTCTCTTTAGTCACAGGGCTTGACTTTCAAAAAGAATAGCTGCTTCCACAGATTCTGCTATTTTTACATTTTAAACAGTTGTTATGCCAGGCTTGTGTGGCACTTTATTTCAAAATCCTCTATAGCGCAGAAAGATGAGCACTGGGATAGCTGCATCTTCCATGACAGAGAAGTCTCAGATACCACGAGCACAGTGAGGCAGGACAGCCTGAGTGTGGGCTTGAAACTACAGACACTGAGGGCCCCACAACTCCTGTTGACTAAAATAAGTTCTCTGCAGTTTGCAGGGTGATAGTTTATATGAGAAATTGTACTTGCCTCATGCAGGGAAAAAAAAGAAAACCACACATCTGATATAGACCATTGGACTCTGATGTGAGTTTGCCTGAATAAAACCTCAACATTTTGCCCAGGGTGATGGTGAATTAATTTTGATTCATTCTTTCCATTTATAATAAAGATGTTCTAACTGTTGGGCACCCATCCTGTGCTTTGGCACTCTGACAAAAAGTAAAAGTAACAATCAAATCATTGTCTCATGTAGCAAATTAGACTGCTCATTCCATCAAAAGTAAATAGCTAGCGGCCAATGTTCTAACTAAATAAAAACTCCCCATTCAAAACACCCGCTCCTCAAATGCCTGGAAAAGAGTACCCAAGTACTCTCAAGATATAGAACCCATTATGATAGTCATTTGGGATACAGTTAAATGGACTGAGTAACTATTTCAGAGCATGAGCTGTTCATATTGAGCTTCATTCTAGCTTAATGTTCACAATGTTACCTTTAAATGAACAATCTCTAATTAAAGCATTTGAGACACAGTGAAATTTTTACACATGAGGCTCATGGACTGAGGGAGTAAGAGAAAGTGCTTGTCTTCTGTGAATTGTTGCACAATCTAGGGAGTATTTCTTATGCTTTGAGGGAAAGAACCCTCCCAGACAGTGGGAAGACATAATCTAGTGGGTATAGTAAAGGTTCTGGACCCAAGAGATATGGGATCTTTTTCACTGTTCTACTATTGTATATGCCTCAGTTTCCTCATCTGTACAATGGAGATAGTAATAATTACCTTGGACTGCCAAGTATCGTGTATCTGGCAGCTCTGTTCCACATTACCACATCTCATCTGGATCATCATACATCCAGCTGTGTGGTGTGGAGGCAGAAGGTATTTGCATGCACTTCTGCTTTTCTGTCTTATGGGGACACTGCGGGATGTGCTGAGCAGGCCTGTAGGGTGACCACTGGGTTTTTCCCTGGTGCACCCAGCAGGGAAGAAGTATTCTACAGCAGCAATAGGGGCTAGGTGTGGCAGCAGATAAGGGCACTCAAAACTAGCCTCAGGGTCTCTCAGCCAAACTCTAAAAACTACCTACCTCCTCTCAGCTCTCTAAACAGAACCCTTCCCCAAAGATCCTAGAAACCTTCCCAGACAAGCAACAACACGGTCACCCACCTATCCCAGTTACCCCCAGACAACACCTAGCTACTTCCTGGACAATCTGACCCTTCGGTCTACTATACAGTATACAGACACGTTAGCATAAACCCACTCTAGCAATCTCAGTACCTTTCAGACACCCTCCAATTCAAGAATCCCCACTGTCCAGCACCTCTCAACAGCTTCCCAACCCAAGCCATAGCTTGTGCAGCTATGTACCAACCCGACCCCTACTTAGGGCAAGGTGTATTGAACATAAGTTGAAATGTATGGTTATATGTAAATTGGCATACTAAATAGTCTGCATAAAACCTCACACATGAAACTACACAAAACCTAGCGCAGTGGACATCATGAAAAGAGGGCCCCTGTGGGGGATCCAAGTATGATGGGGCAGCTTAGAGCAGAATTTAGGGATGGAAGGATTTTTGAGAAGTGAAAGTGCCTGGGCTGTGACATATTTTAGGGAAGAGAACAACAGATTTGGCCAAGAGGGAGAAAATAAGATGAGTCTGGAGAGAGGAGAGACTGGAGGAGGGTAATGGAATAAGAGACTGAGATTTTGGGGAAGGGTTTTGAGGTGGAGGGGAGGCTCAAAGGAGAGTGAGGAGACAGACGAGTTTGTAGGAAATAGAGTTTGAGACGTTCTGGAGGGGAAAGAGGAGAGACTGGGGGAGTTAGTGGGAGGATGGAAATACAACCTGACTTATGAATAGAAGTAGGCACAATTTTTCATCTGAAACTTTTAACAGTGAAAAGGAGTGAATTGTTTGTGTTGGGGGAGAGAATTAAAAGAATTGAATCATTTTGTTTTGACATTTTGAAATGAAATGTTTCATTTTTTTCCTATTTTAATCACCTTTTGGCATTGCCTTTAATTTTATTTAAAAATAATCAAACACCATTAAACACTCAATATTAACAAAACATTTTATTGGACCAAAAATATTTATTTTTTGGGCTTTTCAGTGCTGAAAAATTTCAACTTGAAACAATTAGGAGGGGGGCGGGCAGAAAGGGGAAGGGGAACTGTTAGTGAACCAAAATGATTATTGAACAGCTCTGCTTCTGAAGACTGCTACAGTTTGGGAATAGAGTTGATCAAAGATGGCATCATAGGGAAGATGGGCTGGGGGAGGCCAAATAAGTGCTGGGTTTTAGGGGTGTTTTTAAATAGGAGTGAGGAGGGATGGAAGGATGAGAGAGGAACTTGTGTTGCAATTTGTGTTCGGGTTGCACAGAAGGGAGGTGTTCTCCTGGTGCCGTGGCCTTCTGCCTCTCAAGATTTTGACCAAAATTACTTCATTGCTCTATTAATGTTTATAAAGCACCTTGAATGGAAGGCATTATAAAAATGCAAAGTATTACTATTAGGATTTGGGAGGTGATTGATCCGAAAGAATTTAGGAATGAAGGTACAGAACTTGATATGACAGATTAGTTACAATCTTTTTTGTACTTCTGTATTTGACTGCTGTTTTCTTTTCTGTACTTTTCAAGGCACAAAATTATGTTGCAAATTAAAAAAGTATTAAAAATTCATATGTGAATATTGAGAGAAAATTGAGGACTGAGGAAAATAATGTTCAAAATTTAAAGTTACCTTTTACATGTTGTAATAGTATTAACACTAAATATATATATCTCCCCACCTGCACTTACTGCTGGCCATGGAGGAAGTGGTGAGGCAGCATAATGATGCTGAATGATAACCACTGCCTCTTAGAGACATTATAATAGTAAAAGGGTGTATGGATCATTGTCAGCATTGCAAATAAATGATGTGCAGCTCTCAAGAGTTTTGTGTGGCTTAGGCAGGGGTATTAAGGCAGTGTTCTAATTGTTCAGAGAAAGGTCTGCATATCCATAATTTCCAGTGTATGTTTGCTTATTCAGTTGCAGTCCTAACTTCAAAATTCCTGGTTTTATATGTTGGGCATTTTTGGTTTTTTGGTATGTTTGATTTGGGTTGTTTGAAACTAAAACATTCCATTGTTTCCCCCTTATAGCCTTAACTCCAACTTAACTTTTTTTTTTTTTTTTTTGAGTCTGGGGAGCATTGAAAAGTATCAGAGAAGCTCTTATTGTTTAGCATTATTAACATTCAAAAATCAAAAAATGAATGGAAGATGTGCAATTTAAACTTCATTAATAAAATCTATTTCCTGTGATAGTTTTGGTCAAACTTAAAAACACACTTCTGTTGCAGTTAATATGATTAACTTTACTGTGATTTTGTTAATTTTGTAACAACGAACGTTTGTTTTATCATGCATTGTAATCTTTGTTTTAAACATAACCGTATGTATGACATATTTTGTTTTCTTTTGGCTGTTGTACTGGAAAACTATTAAGACAACATCTGCTTTGATTTCTTATTGAACTAGGGACAAAGTACAAGTCACGGGCTCCCCATTGTAATATTCTTGAAGTTATTGCTGAAATATTTTGTTGCATCTGTTGACCCCTTTTGTTTTCTTCCCACAGAAACTGATTCCAAACCTCAGCACACTGCTTTAAATACTTGTTGCATGTCCTATAGGACAAAACTCCTTTAGTATGTTAGTATGGCACATAAAATAACTCATTAAGTTGCTGATGATATCCAGTGTGCAGTATGTGATACAGGTCACCATGACCTAAGCTGGCAGTGGAAATTCTGAAATTGTTTATAAGATAATTTTGAACAAATTGTTTTAGGATATGAAGTCCCCTTAGTAAGATCACTCACAGGCTAAATTCATTCTAAGTGTAACTCCAGTTAATTCAGTCTAGAATTACTCTAGAGATTAATTGGCCCGTTCTTCCTATAACAGCTGTTTTTTTAATTGAGTAGCTTGGAAATAAGCATGTATACAAGCTTATCTATTAATAATTTAATCAGTGATTTAGTGGAGGAGAAAATTTTGTATTGTGCTCTGAAAAATACTATCCCCTTTTTCTTACAATTTCCTTGCAGGTAATCAGATATCTAGACCAAGTTTCCTATTTTTATAATGCCAAACAACCAAGGGGTTCTAATCCTGATTTTGGGGGCTTTTGGTACTACAGGAATATATAGCCCTAACTGAAGACATTAAGCATCATTTTCCTTCCTGGGTTCAAACGGGCTTCCTCACTTATAGACAAATTGTGCTTCTCCTCTGTATGCCTGTGGTTCAATACACAGAAATGTTGGTGGTGTGCTCTTCAAGTGGGCCAAGGGATGATGTGCTCTTGCAGTCAGTAGAGCACATTTCTGTCTATGTTAGATAGCAGTGAGATTTAAGATGGGACTGACCGAGACTGGGGCACCCTACTAAAGATGAGCTGGTTCAATGAAAGAAAAAGTTTCTTTGATTTCAATGGGAGTTCAACTTGTGTGAGGGCTATAGGTCAGACTATACACTTGTAACATGATAAGCTGCAGTATAGACTTGGCCAGTGATATTCTAAGACTACAAGAATTATGGAACAGGAGCAGTGTCATTGTATGTGTTACAATAGACAGCATAACAAAACGTTGACCATGATTCAGGCCTCCATGCCCTTATTCACTATCTGCTATGTATTTGCAAAGGCTTTTAAAAATATTATTTTAGATTCTGTTGTGTTCACTAACAAAATGTTTTTTGCAAGACCATGCCATGTAGTTCAGACAAACACCACTACTTGCATGATCCAGTGCAGACCAACTTCAAATGCCAATAGTGTTCCATACTGAGTACAACATGAGCTGAAAATTGCATGCTGAGTACAGTTAGGGGGATCTAAGTACCAACTCTCTCTTCATGGTCTACTGGTGGTCAAGGAGGGAAGGAAGACATGTGAAAAGGAGCCAATACAATCTCTACAATATACCTGAGTGAAGGCAGGCTTGCAGAAATAGTCTCAAATTCAGGATTTTTTTATCTAGATTGCAGAAATTCAGTTTTATAGCTGGGAGTTTTGTGCGGCTCCACTAATGAGGTGGGCTCCCCTTCATTCTTTTGTGTGTGGCCACCCAGGCACACACCTTAGAGGGACTACCTGAATGGAGTTTGTGGACCACTGGTGTCCCGTGGACCACTGTCATGGTATAATTCCCAAATCTGAACTTTAGCGTCCAAAATATGGGTACCAGCATAAATCCTCTAAGCTTAATTACCAGCTTAGATCCTGTAGTGCTGCCACCAATCAGGACTTAGGGTAGAGCCCCTGATAAGCTCTGGTCTCCCCAAAACCTTCCCTGGAGACCCCCAAGACCCAGATTCCCTGAGTCTCACAACAAAGGGGAATAA